>NC_037643.1:8663712-8976462 GCF_003254395.2 Apis mellifera | reverse complement strand
TTAAAATAATATTTTAATATAAGTAAATTAAGAATGCAAGTTATATATTATGCGTTTTAAAAAATATTATAAAAAAATATTACCTACGAAAGGAGAAACTACTAGAACTTCAAACAACTTACAAAACGTAGTTACCTGAAAACAGAATGAAAATCAAAAATTAAAAAAATTAAAAAAAAAAAAAAAGAACATTGTATTTACATCATAGTTCATGCAGTAGAAAATGGAGTTGATAATACATTAAAGAAAAATGCGAACAACGACAGAGTAACCGTGGAAAACTTTGAACTTTTAGTTTGTAGAACGTGTACTACAGTGCTTCGTATTTTTGAAACTTGCGGAGTGAGGTTATATTCCGTTTGTTACATCGGGATTAGAAATGGAACTTCAATGTGCTTTCCTGGAGGTAGCAACCAGAATATCCCCGCATGGGATCCAAGCTTGTGTTATCCTCTCTTGTTTGTCACTTTTTCTCACTTCCTCCCTTTATAGTTTTGTCGAGTAACCCAACGACATTTAGCCGAGGTTGGAATGTTCATTACCGGGGAAAAACATACCGGTTATTTCGAGGAGAACGTTTACGAAGACAATTTGCATGGGGGACCACCCGCGGGAATGTTGATGCTCGTTCGGATCCAATCAAAATATTTGCAGGCTGGCTGGGGGGCAGAATCGAAAAAAATCGTATCAACGAGAGGCGGCCGTGACTTTACGCCACTTTGAAGTCGGTTGTACCCGGTCGTCATTGCAAATCGGCATTTATCGAATCGAATAAACTTCATAAATAGAAATCGGGGAACTGTGAACACAACGGCGCGTCAATTTCCTTCCTATTTTAAACGGAGAGTGGGTGATCAGTGATTGATCGCGAAGAAATTACGTACAGTTAACGGAAATAATACGGTTAAGTCATGAAATAGGTTAGTTTAAGTAAGTTTAAATATACTCGAGATTGACACTGGTTCGTTCTACCGCGCATGCGCCAACGACGAGAACGAACTAGGGAATAATTACTATTCAATTAGAAAGAATTAAATAAAATATAATCGTATTTCGTGTAATTTAAAGTAATTTTGTAATAATAATAATAATAATAGTAATAAAGAAATCTTGTAAAAAATATAAAAGAAGAATTATATTTTTCCTGTTAATTAAATAGTAATTAAATTGTCGATGCAGACCTTAGATGGCACTGAAGTTTGCCAATAATATCAGGAAGTGGTAGGGTATACTATATAAGCGGACAAATTCATGACCATATATATTCTAACATTACTGTACACTTTTGACTTGACAGAAGATGAACGTGTGACAAGTGAAACGTGTCGTAAGGAGAAACCCTGCTAGAAATTCCTCGTTAGAAATGCCATTCGCGATATTAACGAAATCGAGATAACTTCTATCATAACCTATACCAACATATCTACGAACCTACCTTTTTCCTTTTCAACACTTTTAACTTTCTTTTCGTTAAAACTAAACATTCCTAATCTAACTCTTTCACGTTTCAGCTTCGTATTTCGAAGCTAAGTGAAATTCCATTCCACCTCAACACGGCACTCGTTTTCTCTCTTCTCGTAATGGAGTTATCCGTGGTTGGTTCACAACCGACCCGAAAGATTTCTCGGCCAAATTGCCGACTGGTCTTTGTTTAGCCGGATTCCTGATTGCCCGGACCCGTAACCGGAAATGAAGCTCGATCTCTCGCCCCGTTGGATTACGGTTCACCACCGAAATTGAGAATTAACTGCGCGTTTTATATCGATGCTTTCGTTTCACCGCCATGTTCGTTTCCAAACAGATCGGAGAGGGGGGGGAGGAGGGGGAGGGGGAATAGAAGAAAAGAAAAGAAAGGAGGAAAGGGAAAGAGAAATAAAAAAAAAAAGTATAGAAGAAAGGGAAAAACGAAAAAATAAAAAAAGTGACGGGGGAGCTCGTTGATTAAGGCACCGACGCGCAACCATTTTATCCCCGCTATTTCAGATCCATTAGTATTTCGGATCCGCGGCGCAGACCGACATGAAAATTTCAATTTCCGGCAACAAACGAAGCGCGGTACGGGATAGGTAGATGGAAATGGCGCGTATTGTCGATGATGCGTCAAAAGCCGGCGTATTCGCCACGTCGTATTAATCGACGAAAAACCAACTAGACGATTTTTCTACTACCGATTTCAAATACTAATATTCTATTTCGATCTACTCGCATCTTAAATATTTCACTCTCGTAGAGAAAATAATAAAAGGTCTTCGTGATGATTAACGGATATTTTATTCATTATATTGTACGGTCACGCGAATGTTCAGGCAACATTGACGTAGCGATGGACGTCATTTTTGACGGAAGTTAAGGTCGTAATCACAGGAAGGAACATTGGTTTTGTCAAGATCGATAGTCGGTGGATATTTATACGAAATATGATAAAAATTATTTATATTTCTTAATTTCAAAATATTAAAATTATCAATATTTGTTAATATTTATGCGCATAATGAGAAATTAAATCGATTTATTGTTTATAATAAATTATCCTAAATTATTTGATCCTTTTTTTTTTTTAAATCGCGATACTTATTTGAATAAGCAATCTCTTTTAAGTGAGTTGTGCAAGGATTAATTTAAACGTATTGCATCATCTTTTTCTTTTGTATAAGCGTGTTTAATCTTCATTGAAAAATGCAACGCGGTGGAGGATATAATCCATGGTTTTATTCCAGGTATAAATATTTTTATCTGTATGCAACGCGTGATGGTGATATAAATGAAAATTTAATCCACGAACATCGGTTAAAATTTCGTGAAATATTAATCCTGTGTGAAAACTTTACATAGAGAACCATTTACAATTTACAAACATATATTTGCGTTTTAATTTCCTTGATTAAGCGAGAAAAATATTCAACACCAGAGTTCATAGTTCGTAAGATTAAGATCGGGTCAAAAAAAATTGTGTGAAAATTGTACATACATTTCATTCCATTGTTTTCAATTCTTGAAATTATATTGCATTAAACAATTCTATTGGTTCAACAAAACTTGCGTGACTTCGTAATTACATTAAACTTGCAATCAAGAGAAATATATATTAAAAAAAAAAAAAAAGAAAAAAAAATTCTTTTTAATAATTTAACATGCATTACAATTTATAATTATAATTTTATTAACAGAATTCTTAAATTTAAATTTTTAAATTGAACGCAACGTTTAAATCATAACCTTGACTTCCTCGAAATAATATTAAAATATTAACACTTTTAAATATTAAAAGTTTCAACGAGTTGCTGATTCAAATGTGTACGTGTTGGAATTTATATAAGTAGTCATTGATTATGCATGATACGAGACATTCGTTGAATAAATGCTGAATGTAACAATCGTACATAGATAATTAGAGGCTCATAATGGACGTGTAGAAATTCGCAAATATAATACGTTCCGAATTTAAATAAATTATCTTACCATTGTTCAAAAAATACATATTATTGTTCTCAAATCATCTCAACATATTCAAAAGAAACTTATTAAATCGTATAATTTTCTTATCTGTGAGATATTCAGATATTGTTCACTCTCAATCATCCTCAAACTATCAATAATCTCCTTAAATTTGTTTGAAATGAAACGTGAAACCATCTTTCAAGTCTTCGTCTCTTTTAAACTCAAAGAATTTTTTAACTAGATAGAAAAATAACTAGATCTGGGATGAAAATACCCTAAAAAGCATACGAATTAAATAATATTGATGATTGACAAGATTTCGATAACATTAGTGGCAAAGATTTTTAAATAATTAAACCAAACTCGTTCCAAAATCCTAAGTTCCAAAATACGATCATAAAGTTTCCACATGTATCGACTTAATCTTCGTCTTATCCCTCCAGATAACGAAGATAACCCGCTCAGCTTCCGGTGTCCGAGTCCACTTGACCTAAAAGCGTGCTCTTCCGAAATGGAGTCTTCAAATTGGTTTCTGCTCGTACGGAGTCTTGCATCTTTTTGGGGGCTTAAAAAGATAAATTCCTCTCTTCGGGGGAAGCCCTGGTCTGGTTTCTTGTCTCTTGCATTAGAGATACGTCTTGATTAAAGAGAAAGAGCGAAGAGAGAGAGGAAACAGAAAAAAAAAAAAAGGATTATTATTTTTTATTATTTTTCTTACCAAAGTTAAGAATTGGCTGGTAATTTTACAGAAAAAAACTGTACATTTAATGAACATTATTCTCTATATCTACCAATTTATATCTTTTCATAATCGATATCGAATCTACTCGAAAGTTTACTCTTTTTTTCTTTTCTGTTTAATTTTTTTTTTATATTTATTTCTCGATCGATTTAAACTTAAAATTTGATTCAGTTTTTAAACACGATACGAGATTTACATTATTTTTCTTTCCTCGTAGAATATTGAATTAAGAAAAGTTAATTTTCTTGTTCAGTTTCAATGAAAAGTAAAAATGTTTGTGGGTTGTATAAAATGGAATTTATTCTTCGAAGTCTATTTTTTAAAAATTCCCATATCTTTTAAAAGATATTTAAATGTTTTTGATTACCATCTAGATTACCAGTTCTTCAGATTAACTTTGGTATTTAAAAAAAAAAATTATCGATCTTTGATTAATATTAGCAATTTCTTTAATTTCAGATTTCATTTAATTTACATCTATGATAAATTAAATAAAATTAAAAAAAAAGTTGAAATCAAAAAGGGAATAAATTAAAAATATATTTATACTTTTTTTTCTCTTATAAATATCACCTAAGAGTAAGGATTACTTCAAAATTGCCATAAGATTTTAACTGACGCAGAAAAGTAGAGAGTAATAAAATCCTGGTAGGATCTCGTTAAGAAAGAATACATGGCTTATCATCTTAACATCGAAAGACCATTCAGTTCATGAATAATAATTGAAGGTCAGATTAAATGTTGTCGAAGTTCAAATGTCTAACAGATGTTGAATATAAAATGGATTATCGATATTTATCTTGTTTGAAAATAAATAATCAATGTTCGATAAACGGATTCATTTAATAGCTTTTCTTTGTGAACTAAATTTGAGCCGCGATAAAATATCTATTCTAATGGAATATACTTTCTTTCTGGAATTAAATAAAATGATATGTTTTAAAAGTTATATGTACATATTAAATAAAATGATATGTTTTAAAAGTTATATGTACGTATTAATTATATCAAAGAGACAAAAAATCTCATATTTATATCATACATTTTAAAATTATTATCCTACTGATAAAAAATTAAATTTTTAATTTAAATTAAAATAAAATTATTGCTTGAATTGTCATAAATATATCATTAATCATATATAGTAATATGAATTTTTAATCATATATAGTAAAATAATAAACAGATGAAAGAAAGAATGAAATACATTTGTAAAGATAAAATAAACAAAGAAATTCTATTTCAATCTAAATCCTTCCATGACTATACAAAACCATCATAGTAATAATCACTGATTTTATGTTTTTAGATTAAAATGTGAAATAATTACAAATTATTTTTCCTAAACAAACAAAATTTCAACTACAAATTATCATAGATTCGAAATTGTCAAATTAATCTCAACCTATTCTACATTGTTCGATAAAAAAAATGAAAAAAAAAAAAAAGAAGAATTATCGCTTCAGAAACATTATTTATTTAAAAACTTACTGTTTGAGAATGATATCGGACTATAATCAAACAAAACAACCATGTCTTCTCTAAGATGATTGGTAAACAGAGCGTCATCCTCTAAAACTGGTTATGTGGCTATGTACTGTACCATCCAGGTTATGTCACCGAAACATTGCCCGACTATGCGACATACGATGCAAACACACAGAGCTGCTCTATCTCTCCTTGAAACAACATCATGCTGTCGAAAGGGTATCGCCAATGAGCTTATATAACGTATTATATGTTGGTTTGCTCGGAAATAGTGTATAGTGGTTCTGTATTTTTCTCGAATGTCAATAACACAGCGCGGGATGTACTGCCATGAATACAAATTTCGCTTTAGCTACACTAGCGTCATCTTTCTGGAAACTTCATTATAATTATTTCCACGCACCATCTTGCGTCAACTTTCTCAAGTAGAAGTAAATTGTAATATAATCCTTATCAATATTAAAAGATCGTTAAATTTTGATTAAAAAATTATATATCTTTAAACTATTATAATTTCGTGACAAAGAAACATAAAAAAAAATATAATAATTTACTTAACCTCATTTTAAATTCGATATTCTTTAATTTGATATTCTAAATTGAATTTCAATTGCATTGTTAGCATCAAATTATCGATTATAAATATATTAATATATTGTTATTTTTTTTAAAGATGTAATTTTTGTCTGCTTCGATAAAATCTTGGACCTAACCTCTTCGACGAATTACTTACTACTCGTAAGAAATTATAAAACGTCATTTACATGAAATCATAAAGGTACGATTCATGTAAATTAAATTAATGGCATATGAATGTTAATACAGACACGTTACAAAATTATAATAATTCATTACATATATGACGTACAATTAAAGCGTGAAAAGATCTCTGGTGGCTTGTCGAAAGTCTGAACCAAGTCGATTCTTCTGATCGCGGTCTTTTAAAAAAGTCGAGATTCGAGATTAGCTGCCTCTTGTACAGTCCTTAGGGAGCGGCCTAATTGCTTCTCGGTATACTTGACGTCGACCGTCCCTTTTCAACGCCTCTTCGAACCTTGAGCTTTCGTCCCTGTGGGCAATTCTTTTAAAAATAGCGACGATCGTCTTTCTTTCCTCTTTTTCTCAGAAAAATCCTTTTTTTACCTTATCGCATCAATTTGTCCCTTAATTAATGCTCTTGGAACTTGGACGTGTTTGGCGCGATCCATTTAACCGAAGATATCGATAGTTCATCGAAATCTTTTTTAAAATACTTTTCTTAATAATATAATCGAAATGTATATGATTTTCATAATGGATAATTAATTTATATAATTAATAAAATAATTAAAAATTATTTACCAATATTATCAATCTTTTTTTTCTATTCTGATATTTATTATTGATTATTATATCACTTCATCAGAAGAGTTTCAAGTAAACTTTTATCACCTTAACCTAATCTTCTCATATTTTTCTCATCGGGTAATTAAAATAGATGAAATTGATTCTAACCATCTTAATCTTATCTAACCCTTATCTAACTTATACAACCGAAAAAAAAAATAAATCTGTCTTGAGATAATGCAACCGGCAAATGTAAATCAGGAGATTCCTCGATCGGATTAAAGCATGAGCGACGAAACGGGGAATAGTGGTGGAATCCCTAGAGCAGGAATTCTCAATAATGCACCATAGCATTCGTGATCTATCCGATCCCCTTCCTAGCGGCGTTCTTTCTATGTTAAATATAGGCGACCCGACACGTACTCTCCGATTCAGTTCAACAGCCAACATATTTCGCGTATTCTCTTCTTGTACTCGTGGCCAGAATATGAGGAAATAGGAATAAAGGAAAGATGGGTATTGATTCTCATCTTTCATTTTCTTGAATTGATATTCCTTAATTGTTTTTTTTATATTTCTAATAAAATCACAAGTTACAACGACAGCGTATAAAATTTTTAAAACGAAATTTTTCATAATTTAAATTAAATTATGACCTTCTCTTAAATCCACAAGTTATAAATCTGGAATCTCTTGAATTCAGATATTTCTACGGTTAATTATGAATTTCGTCACAAATTGTGTGGAAGAATTTGTTAATCTGATTAGTTGTTTTGTACAAATGTTCTTCAAGTAATTTAATCAAATTTATACGAGGAACACGTTGATAATGATTTTGATCGATTACGTCTTTAACATCGAAACTTGATAACTAGATTTCTACTTGCGATACAATTGTATTGATTTATGACAAAAATGATGGAATTTAAAAATTGTGCGTCATTAATTTTAAATTTAAATAACGTGGAATTTTTTAATTTTTATTTTTAATAAGAATAGATAGAACGCAATGATTTTTTGAATTTTGTTTAAAACGCAATTACATGTTTGTAAAATGCATTACATATATCTTTATAATTGTACAGTACATACATAAAGCATTTGTCAATAAAATTTTGACAAAAAATTTAAAAAATATTTATAACTTTTACGATCTCGATCTCTCAATTAAATATTTCGCAATAAATCTTTTTAGGAATTTTTTTTTTTTTATTCAAAAAATTTGTTATTTAAATTGTATTAATATTGAAAAACATTTAATAAAATTGTTTAATATATTTGATATTGAATATTCTACATTCATACATGTTGTAAATTTAAAAACGTAACTCGATTTTAGTTTTTAATTCGGAAAATAAAAGAATCTCCTCTCGAAATGTGAAGATATCGTTTTGAAATGAAATTAATATTAAATTATGTATAGGATAATTTATGAGAAAGAGAAAAATTTACAATTTTTTATTATTTATCGGCACAATGAATATTAAAATATTTACTGGTGGCTTGGTTAAAAATATAACATCCTGCGTACGAATAGCAACAGCAAAGAAAAGAGAAATAAATTCATGACCTCTTTCACCCTTGTACACTTGTTTGAAAATGAACACCTGTCATCCAAACACATGTTTATTTACTTTAAAATGCGCTTTCAAGTTCCTTTCATGTTCTTTTTTTTGATGGAGAATTCAATGCGCGCCACGTACTGCAAACCTTCACTTATCCCATTAAAATCAACCCTTTCTTCACATTTCTATCGTATACCCGACGAAATATTATCTCGTTCAAATAGACTTTACCATTTGTGAAAAATTATTTTTTTAATAATTTTTTCCAAGATATTTTTAAACGAATGTTCTTGTTTACACGAATTAAAAATTGATAAGAGGAGGCATGCATTATAAAAAACAAGGTAACTATGTTATCTAATTCAAACCACTTGTGTATGTACTAACAAGAAACATTTTAAACTTAAACTTTAAAAACTCAATCTAATTTTTTGCTTGAGGAAAAATCCAACTTATTATTTTCTATAATTAATTTCAAAAAGAGTACAAATTTCGTCAGAAATACTATCAGTGTATCTAAATCAATCGAATTGAAAATTTACAAAACGTTTGTCAAACGTTTAATAAGGAATTTAACAAGACCACCCAAATAGGTTGATCTTCTCGAATAATTTAACCGCGAGTAAGGAACTGGTTAACCTCGACCCTCGGTCCTCTCTCCTCGAGAGGGGTTGCAAGCGACTAGATTGGTGCAGACGACCGAGACTGATCGATGAAGAAAAGTATGCTATTTCAGGATGCTTGAGTAGTCGGTGACGTGGGTAAATCTGGTGCTCCATACGTAGCGACACCTTCTCGAGAGACTATCGATTCCCCTCCGTTTTTCATCCATCGCCTCTCCCCTCCCATTTCCTCCTCCCACAAGTATTTACTTCCTTCTTCGTCTTCCATTTCTCTCTCTCCATTTCCTTTCTTTCTCCTTTTTATTCCCCTCTTCTCTTTCGCTTCTTTTTCTCGAAAAGCGTCAGAACACAGTCAGAAATTCTTATGTAAATCGATTCGCGGCAATGCTGTTGGAGGAAATGCCACGAATGCTACTGGAAACGTACGATCCGCAATACGTGTCGTTGGTGTGTCGTCCCGGGGATAAATCGATAAACGGCATGCGATATTAGAAGCTCTTTCCGCTGGATAAAGCACCGGTCGTCGTGCCAGTGAAACGGCGGATTTCGATGCGATAACACCTAACTAAAAGTCCGTGTATTACTGCGCGCGCCTTTTTCATCCCCACTATTAAATCGATTTGTTTACCTTGCGTTCTTACATTCTTCGCCGCGTGGAAACGCGCCTTTCCTCCGTATTTCCCTTCTCATCGCTCCCTTACACGCTCATACCGCGATAAATTTTATTTGGAAACGCGGCAGACACTCGTTTTATTCGAGACGCATATTCCTAGGTATTTTTTTTTCTTTTTACTTTGAATAATAGGAAACGCGGTTTATAGTTGATTTATATACCTCTTGCGAGGTACATTTAAAGTGTTGCGTTCTTCGCTTGGTTATTTTATTTTATTTCGAATGTTTAAAAGCGCAATTTGATTTTATCCCTTTATTTGTCGATTGTGCAACTAAAAATGTGGTTCCTATTTATTTTTTTCGCTCCTTTATATTTTTCGGTTATTGTGTTTTCGCTCGATATTTGCTATGTTAAATATTTAAAAGTGAAGTTATAAATCGTTCACGTCTAATCTTTTCAGATTAGATATTTTAGGTTCGATACTCGGATGATTCATTTTTTCGTTGTATGAATCAGTTTCTGTTTCCTGCAAGGTAACCTCAATTCCACATATTGCGTCTTCTTTTACAATTATCTGATAAATATTTGGAAACGCGACTTTCATTTTCTCTCATAATTAGTTTCTTGCAGCTACATTGCGTTTTGCAAAAACAGATTGCATCTGATTCTTGTTCTTGCATAGCGGCTTAGTTTCTCCACATTGCATCCTCTTGCACGAAAAATATACAAATTTGGAAAGAAAATTTACATTTATTCAATTTCTATCTCTATCTATCTTCATTATATTTTGCAAACTATCATCTTAAGAGATATTTATTTTATTTATATTGAATTACATATTTGTCATCATTACATATATTTTTATATTTTTATATTATTTTTGAAATTATATTGTTTATGTTATTGGAAAATTTTATCTTGCTTTATTTTATTCACAAATATCACTTTCTCGTGCTATTTTCGCTATTATGCGTTAAATATTTTAGCAACGAAGTTTTCTAACCTCAATTTCTTACTTTTAATTTTTAGGCATCGGCATTTTTAATTTAGAAATATTCACTTATTTAAAAATGCAATTCGCATCTTTACACGAATTTCTATTTATTCCCTTCATTTCGTTTCATTTTTTTATTTTCTTTTTTAGCACAAAATAATATTGAATATTCGAAACGTGACACATTCACATCCGCCATTTCCGATATCATCACGCTATCGAGAGTCACATTCGAGCGATATATCGAAGAAGCAGCTTGCCTCGTTTCGATTACTCGTTCAATATTAAATCATGGCTACTTGGCCTGTGAGAATACGTTTTATTATCGCAATATTATTCCAAGTAATCGCAAACTGGCTATTTTTTTTCGTTTCTTTTAATTCTTTATGGATTTTTTTTCTTTTTCTCGTCTTTAAAAATGCAATAGAGATAAGTGGAATCATTGGTCAATTCCAGAATAGCACGAAAAAAAAAAAAAAAGAAATCGTAAAAATACGATTGATAAAATGAATTTCTCGGGTTATAGATTAAACGCGTTTTAACATTACTTGTTAATATAGCGGTAAATTTTCATTCTCACAAGGAATTTATTGATAAATCGATATCAATATATAGTTTCTATAATCGAAGCGTTTATTTCATTGGTTTCGTTAAATAGCTTTTTTTTTTGAATGTATTTTTTAATAACGATCGAAATAAAAATTAAAAAATAAATTACAAATAATAAACAAAAATAACTGTTTTTTTTTTGTATATCAGGAAATATATTCTTGGGTATGAAAAATATGGAAATAACGTTTCATTTGTTTCAATTTTTTATCTTTTTGGAATCGGATATATCTATAATTATACGTATCTTGGATCATCGATAGATTGCGTCATAAAGTATTAGCTAAAAAAACAATTGAAGGATCGATAACATCGGTAATTAATACTACTGATATATAATACATTTCCTGACATTGTCGCCACATTAATATAAGATAACATTATAGTTATCGTATGATCTTTCATGTGTGATTTCTCTTTTTTATTTATATTTATTCTCAAGATCATTTTTTTTAATTTTTTTATAATAAATTTTTTTCTATTATTTATTCGTCCAAGTTTTCTAACTTTTTAAAATAAATTCTTAAAATATTTTTGAGTGATATTTTTACCAGATGTTTAAATTATCAAAATTTTAATATTCAAATTTAATAATAAAAAATTTATCTTTCCGCTTCTTATTAAGGCATTAAGTTGCTAACTTTTCTAAAGTTACGTATTAAAATCGTTAACGAAGTACAAGTTTAATAGAATTTGTAAACAAGTTATAATAATCCTAATATAGCTAGGAGATAGCAAAGTAATGATATTAACTCAACTGATTACATTGATTTTAATCATCTTGATCTCGGCTCTAACTATACTACTTTCTTCCAGGTTTAGCAAATATAAACAGTTTCGTAATGGAAAATATTACCGACATTATTTTATCATTATTCCACATTGTAAAAATCTGAATCAATTAAAATAATTATTTTCGCTAATATGATTAACATTTTTTAACAAATTAATTTATTATAATTATCCATTTGAACATTTTTCATCATCAAACTATAATAATTAAATAATTACTATATTTTTCACTTCAAAATTTAAAAAAAAAAAATCAAATTTAAATTAAATTTTTTAATCATCGAACATTTCAAATTTACTCTATTTAATAGTTTCTCAACAAATTAAATCAATTCTTCTAGAGAAATGAAGTTATCTCGCGAATAAATCACGATGGAATGGAATTTATTTAATTAATAATTATCCGCGACTAATTAGCTTGTTGAGCAAAGATTGAGGCAGGAGAGGAAAAGAGAGAAAATTTATCCGATATAGGGGGGCCCTTTTCCGACGATCGTTAATTATCCCCGGGGAATTATGGTAAGAAACGATGACGGGTGAAAGTGAGGGAATCGTTATTCCCGGAATGGATTTGATGATCGTCAACAATACAATACATACAATCCAGTTTCAACCACTTTCGTGTCGAATCATTTCAATTCCCGGTGAGAGAGGAAGCCGTTTTCACTTTTCTTATTCGATACGATAACCGTGAGTGTTGGAAAGAACTCGTTGGAAAGAAAAGTGAAATATAACATAATTTTTATACCTGTTTTACCTTTATACTTTCTTCCTTTCTTTTTAACCCATTCGAGTTTAAACGCGAATAATTGAACGAAATTTAACGCGGCTGTTAATCATGTTAACTCTTTAATTCTCATAAAGTAAATTTGTTATTTGATTCTTTATTTATTCTCGTCTCGTTGGTGGATTCAAAAATTGTAACATATTTTATCAGTATATGATTTAACAAAGATATATGTATCTTTGTTATAAATTATAGAAAATTTAATTTATTATAAAAAAAAGAATTTACATTTCGAGGCTTTATTATAAAGAATTTAAATTTTCAAATTATCAATTTGTCGATTCGTTTTCGAATTTTGCATTATTTTTTCGAGTCACGACCAAATTAATTTCGTAACCGAGATTTCTTAAATGTTGCATGAAACATCCGGTGTTTAGAAGCCGTGCCGAGTTTAGCAATAAGGTTTGCGTTAACAATGTACGATAGCAAGGATAAACCTACTTTCTACCACGAATTTCACATCTTTCGACCGATAAGATTTCCATCTTTTTATTGTTCGAACAATCAGAAGAGTTTTCGCAAAAAGAAGAAGAAGAGAAAAGATTTATTGGTATCGTAAAAATTTATTTAAAATTAATATAAAGTTAATATTTTATTAGATTGTTCAAACAACAACTATATTCAAATATAACAATAATAAATGAATTAGATTAAAAATAATATATTATAACGTTAACATTTATATCAATAAATAATAATTTTTTTCATTGCATTAATATGAAATTAATATTGTTTCGAATAATATGGATTTTATTCGATGAAATATTCGTTATATATTGAAATTATAATTTGAAAAGTCTTCAAAAAGAAGGGAATATATGGAATCTATTAACTTTTTTTTGCATTTATTGATATATTCCCTTTTTCCAATAACGATAGCACAGAAGAAATATGATACCGTGGCAAAATTTTAAATCGCCCACCGTAGTGAGTTTACAAATGGATCAAATTTAGAAGATATTTTCATATATTGTAGAAATTATAAAATGAATTTCATTATATCTGTAAAGAAATAATTTGAGAAACAATCTTTCAAAGGTACAATTCTGTACGGAAGTATTGACTATCTGGCAAAAGAAAATGTTTTATTATTTTGTGAAAGAATTTGAATTTGATCCAAATTTTATGTGCACGAAGATATTTTAAACTATTCTGTTTATTTTCTTCTCGAATATGTTACACAATTTATCGAACCAATTCACTAATGGTTTAAATCTTTACAAAAATTATTAGACAATAATTATAATTATTCAAAAAGAAAATTAAAATACACGATGAAACAATTGAAAATATTAAATATTGTATAAATCAAAATAAAGAATTAGATTAATAATATTAGATTTAACAATTACTTTTTTTATAGAAAATAGAACGTACGATGTGTCATATTTTTGTATATATTTTCTGAATGAATAAAACTAATATAATAATGATTTTACTTTTACTTAATAGATGAAAAAACAAAAACAAAAACAATGTTCCATATTTCACCGAAATTCTTCGGTTCAGTTATAAGTTCAAACGTAAATACAGTTCAATGTAAATAAAATTCAATTAAATAAGTGATAAGTTTCTAAAAGTTCTTCCTTCTCGCTAGTGGCAACAAACGTTTGCACCGATGTTATGCCATCACGGATCTCTACAGTTTACCTCAACCAGATTTACATAATGCGAAGCTTGTTTGCTAAACACCAAGAGCACGAAATCCTTAAGCACTGTTGGTAGCACGTTCGTCAAAGGAACAATCTGTTATCGATACCTGCGTAACTTATGTCATAATAATTTGATAAACTAATAAAGAAATTTTCCTAATAATTGAATATTCGTGTTAAATGATAATATAACGATATTTGCAGTATGCAATTGGAAAAAGAGTAAATATATAATAAAATTCTAAGAGGAATAAATTAAAATTATATATATATATATATATATATATATATATATATATATATATACACATACGCATACACATTCACAGTGTAATCTATTCTATACGATCTCTAATTATTGAAATCGTATAAATCGATAATTCAATCGTATAATTCAATAAAATCATTACTCTCTCGAGAAACATGGTGATTTATTATTATTAATTTCTAAAGGAGAGTAAAGCTCCTTAGACATTAAGTACATGGTAAAGCACTTTACTTGGTTAAGAAACGCATCGTGCTAAAACGTTTGCGATCAATTTACTTTCAATGCTATTCTTAGCATCTCGCGCGCCACTAATCAGAAGAGTAATAATAATGTAGTTGGATACAGTCGCCGATTGACGCCACTTTCTATCATTTAAAAACAACATCGCTTTCTCCTTTCTTTTCCAAAAAGTACAAATTAAAATTTTCAATGAAAAGAGTAGTAAAAATGCAATTATTTGTGAAAAGAAAACTAATCTAGAAAATATTATTTATAAATTTCCAATATATATATATATATATATATTCGAAATCGGTATAGGTTAGGTTAACCTAGAATAGGTTATACGAAATATCGAATACACAGTATTCCATTTTATACATACCGACGCACGCATAAACTTTGATGTCATTGATCGAATGCGAAGCGAGACACGAGAAGACAGTTCCGATTGACAAACCGGCCTCCTGCTGTAGATTCGATCCTCGATAGTACGATCGATCCAAACCGCGTATCCCCATAAACGTAGACGTGTCCGTCCATATTTAATGGCTCGAATTTACGAAAAGCCGGTTGCGCCAGAAACACGATGGAAATAGAGGCATTGTTTCGATCGTGAATGCGCATGCGCGTACCTCTCGTGCACGCCTCCCGAAAATACCGACAGAAATTTACGGGCAACATGGGTAAAGAAAGAGAGAGAAATAAAAACAAAAATAAATGAAAAAAGGAGAAGGGAAAAATACGGAAAACAGCAAACGGAAAAAAGAGAAGAAAGAAAGAAAGAGGGGAAAAGGGACGAACGTCTATTTAGAAACGAACCTATGGAGTTTGAAGCGAAACACGATCCAGAATCGCTGTGTATAGTAAACATTTATCGTGGACCATTTAACGAAGTTCGCGAAATGGATGAAAGCTTTTTTTTTTATTCCCTTTTTCTTTTCTGTTATTTTTTTTTTTCTTTTTTTCTTTTTCACATCGAAAGAGGAGAAGAGAATAGGATCAACGATAGATCGTAACAATTTTTTCTTTCATGCCAGTATAACCTATGAAAACGCCAACGCGAATTCATAGTTGCTTATAACGTCCCCAGAGTCGATGATTCGCTTTTGCTACAGGGGTCACCGACCGGTGCTCGATCGATAAGGAAATTTAGCGAACATCTCTGTTACCGTGGTCAGAGCGTATCGTCTCGTCTTTTTGCACTTACATGTATGATAACATAAGTGAATTATATCGGATATTTTAGATTTTCCGGGCTTGTCTTTAATCTTCGATGAGTAGACTCTATGTACTGAAAGTGAATCAGAATTATTATGAAGATATATATATACCGTTCAAAAAAGAGTAGCATTTTTTTAAATTTTAATGAAACTGTAGTTTATTCAATTATTAATTTAACATTAAATTTGTATATTATTGTAAAAATTCTGATCAGATATTTATAAATAAATATATTAATCATAAATAATAAGTATTTTTAATGATATTGATAATTTTACTTATATATTTATAAACATAAAAAATTCAAATTCAAATATAAGGCATCATGGATCCATTTTATATTATCTTATTTCTTTTGTAAATTTAAAAAGTAAAATATAATAAATACAACTTAATTTATCCTATTATATATATCAAATTATTTTATTACCATATACTTACACTATTCTTTTTATTGAGTATACGACAAAAATGAAAACAAAAAATTCGAATTGTTCTTATTATTACAAAAAATCTTAGAATATCTATGCTGCAAAGAATTTTTCTAATTTTTTTCATTTTGGATGTACATATTAAAAGTAATTCCACGTATCACATACGCATCTAGAACTTTAACAAGATCATTCAAAACCATACTGTATGCGAACACACGTAATCAGATCTACATGACACGTCGATGCAACATACCGGAAGAGAAGCAACGGCGTTCCCTAACGGAAAAACGATTATCTTCACGGTTGGATTAACGCCGACCCTATTTGTAAGGGCGATCCTCGTTGGTGTCATCGAAGCTGCAAGCGAAGGAAATTTCACGGATTCGCAATTTCTCGGCCATATTTTTACCGAATAGAATCGCCAATGTGCCGGAACACATTCGGTCATTTTTATCGATTGTAGGTAATTTTGTCGCCAAGAAATTGATAAAAGGATAACCTTGAAATTACGCTTGAAACTTGATCTTTATGCAACTATTTATAAAATATTTGATATCTTTCTCGTTTTATCGCAATTTATTTATTTGTTTACGTTTTGTAAATATTCGAGATAAATATTTAACGTGAATTTTCTCAAAATATAAACTTTCTACGATAAATTTCATCTTATATTTTCAACTTGTTTATTCAAAAAAAAAAAAAATAAATAAATAAATAAGATTGTTCTCGCGTATATCTCTTTGCTATTTTCTTTTAAAATAAAAATATTTACATATTTACATATTTATTGTCAATATAATTTTAATTAAATTTCATATTACTTCGTTAAAAATATTCGGTCACTTTTGTTATTTAAATTAGCTTTTGATCTAAGAGAGAGAGAAAGAGAGAGGGTGGAGGAGAAGGGAGAGAAAGAGAGGAAGGGAGAAAGAGAAACAGCATTTTTAACCAAGTTTTACTTCAATCCTGACTTTAGATTTAATTTATACAACCAAAATGTACGCTTAATACGCGGGATATGCAAAAGTTATGTACAATATTTTAACATTCTTCATCTGTCGGTGTTTAAGTAGCGAATATAACTGTGCTACTAAGTTTACATATGTAACGAACAAAAGGGGGAACTGCGAAACAAGAAGATTAAATACATACCCAGTCTTTAATTTAAAATCGTAACTTGTAAAAGCTTAAAAAAATTCTTTCGCGTTTTATTTCAGTTATCACGGTATATGAATTCCAACCAATTCTAATTTTAATTAATTTTAAAATACACATGTATCTATATTTCGTAAACATTATAATTTTCTTTCAAAATTCAGCATCGAATCTTCTTCTTTCAACAATTTCATTTATTTTTCAATATTTCTATTCAAAGAATATAAAACAAAGAAATCGAAAAAATATCTTAAAAGTCAATTTAAAAATTGACAAAACATTTGGTTATTAAACATTGTCATTAATCTTCATTTTTATCAATTAATACACCCATACTACTTTCACTGAGAAATCCTAGAGAATATATTCGGGACAGTTAATATTTTCAAGCAATATTTCCTGTCATGAAACGCTTCACACTATCATTAAACTTTCATATATCATTAACACGTATACGTACGTACTTATATATCTTGGATCATCGATTATCAACTACGAACTTTCCATCCTCGTATCTCCATTATTAAACAACGCTTTATCGTTGAACAGTTGACGATATTATTAACCGTGTGTATCATTAACAGGTGTAACAAACGTATTGTGTGTAACGTATCATCATTGATCCGCAATAATCTTTTCGTTCGGGCTAAACTTGAACGTATTATTAATATTATAAATCAATACACTTATAATTACGCATGCGATTAACTCATTTTCCATTGAAGATTATCAATGATCCACGCAATCCCATCATCCACTTGGTACGATGTAAAAGAAAATTTTTTTGATTAAATAATCTTTATATTGGCTTAATATCGTTAAAAGATGATATATAGATCAAATTTCAAAATTGTAAGCGAATTTAAAATAATTGGGAAAAATTAGAAAATGATTATTAATGATATTGTAATTATCGATATAGAATTATAATAATTCTGAAGAATTGAATTATTTTTCAAACCATTCAGGCGAATAATGGCATGTTTGCAGACAGTCTCGCTTTTAATTTTATGCTTACAGCATATGTGTCATCTTTTGATATTAGGCTCAATTGACGACGTCTAAGTTTAAATTTTCTGCTGCATGCTCAATTCGATTAGACTCGTCCTTTTATGACATAAAATATGCACGACTAATTTAATTCAAATGTAACCAAAAAGTTAATATCTCTATCGGATAATTTCAAAATCTTAAATCGTAAATAGATTCTCAGCGGATCTGGGAAGATATAATGTGTAAATTATTCGGTCAAGAGAAGAAATTGAAGGTCTAAGAAAATTTTAATACTAAAAGAAGTCGGAAGAAAAAAAGGGAATTTGGCTGGATGACACTACGTTATCGCGCGGAAACTTAAAAACTTAATCATCCTCGAATTACTTTCGGTGCTTGGCTTAAGTTCGTTAAACTTTTTTCCTACTGCTTCGCCACTGTTTCTTTTTTGCTCGAATTGGCTCTCGTATCTCGATTTTTCCATCTCTATCGTTCGTATTAAACGGTGGTCAAGCTCTATCAGAAAAAGTAGTGTAACGTTCGATACAACAATCGCTAATTTTCAAATCGCACTATTTTTTATTTTCTGTAAACAAACTTCACTTCCACCTAAGATTTTTATCTCACAATTTATTTCAAACTATATATTCTTCCATCAATCATATAAAATTTATTCCAACATCAATTTCGTATTTCCATTTCCTATCAATCTCCCTCCAGATATTTTCGATCGACGATCATCGACTCTTCAAAACGTTCGAATATCATAGCCAGACGAATAAATAACTAGACGAAATTCCCTAGCGTTTGAATCTGACTCTCCTCGTGACCAATACCCTTCTCTCTTTTTCTTTCGAACGATCTCACGGTAATCTTCTATAGGTCGGAACGCGCGAGTATACCGCACACTCCGGATACCACGAGAGAAAGGCGGAGGAGAAAGGGGGAGAAGAAAAGGAAGGGAGGGGAGGAGAGGAGACGCGTTTCTGCCTGCGGGAACAGTCGGATTCGCGACTTCCGTTCGAGGCAGAACCAGTCGGGAGGGCTCTCGAATTGATTTCCTCTTTTCGCCGTGGGTGTTTCACGTCTGATTCGACTCGGCCATAAATTCCAGGCTAACTTAACCGTTCGCTCGGAAAGCTTTCTTCGTTAATGCCTTGGGCCTGCCTTCTACCTCCCTCCCTGCCACTTTGTCCACCTCTTTCTCTCTCTCACCCAATCGTCATCTCTCTTTCTCTCTCTCTCTTTTCTTCTGGAAGTGGCAGCTATATCTCGATAGGTAGGTATAACTGCCACTTCCTCTACCTTTTTTCTAGGACCTTCGAATGTTCGTTGAGAGGGGGGGGGAGAGAGAGAAAAGAAAAGAAAAACTTGAGGTTCTGTTTCCAACGGACTTATTATACCGTTCAATATTCAACGAAGAAGAATACAAAGCGAGAAAAGGTTGGTGAATGATAGATTATGCGCATAATTTAAGGAACAATTAGACGATTAGAATAAGCTTTTGGAAATTGCGATGCTCAGAGTTGCGTGTAGCATAAGATTCTTTTGGCATTGATACTTCAAGGACAGAGTTTCTATCTACATTCTAAGATAAGAAACTCATTTGTTATCATGTTGCATACAACCTTGACAAGTTCCTTTTTTGTAGACATTTATTAAGCTATTTACTATTCGAATTTCATGACAGGTAAAGAATATTGAAGTATTATTAACTCGTCTATCCTTATTTCCGTTGGTTAAATTTAAGATTGAATGAAACTGAATATCTGATGATGATTCTTGGATCACGATATTATACGTGTATAAATATCATTTAATATCATGTAAAATATGAAAAGATTTATAATATTTTTCATTTTTTATATATATAGCTAATTCATAAAATAATTTATTTTTTTACATATTTCTACCGCGTTCAAATAACGTTCAATAATTTCGGTAATTAAAACGATAAAAATTATTCGTTCATTTATTCCAAATGGAAAACTACTGTTCAAAAATAATTTTAATAATTATTCTACACTTAATTATTTATTTTAACTTAAAAAGTCAATAAAATTTGATAACATTTACAAAAATAAAGTTATTTTTCTGTCGTTGTTTTGACGAGGATTCGCGGGAAAAAGACATTTCGAAACACCTTTAACCTTGGAATCGAT
The DNA here is from genome assembly GCF_003254395.2 of Apis mellifera. Lineage (NCBI taxonomy): Eukaryota > Metazoa > Arthropoda > Insecta > Hymenoptera > Apidae > Apis > Apis mellifera. Next base: position 8,955,381 of record NC_037643.1, on the reverse strand, counting down.
CCAATTACATTCACGTTAAATAGAGAACGAAGAGCAGACTGATAAAATGCCAAATATCGCACGATTCTATCAACGAATTGAAAAATCACGAGGGAATATGAATACAAAATTGAAATTTTTCTTTTGCTTTACGAATTTAATAAATCACCGAAGCACAAAAATATATCAATAAGAATGAATTTAAAACATATGAATGAATTTGAAATATAAAAAAAAAATATGTGATTTATTAATACAAAATATATTAAATTTATAATTTATGAGATCGATCATCATTTTGAGAAAAATAAAATATATATATATATATATACACATAATTTTTTTTATTATTAATGTTAAAATAATTGTAGAAAATATTTCGAAAGAATTTAAAAAATTATTATTATATTATTATATGAAAATTAGGAAAACTTTAATTTCTTTATATTTCTTTTTTTCCTTAAAATGATTCTAGAAAAGAAAATATTTTCCGAAAGTCGCAAACGATAAATCATACAATTGCTCTGTTAAATTTCAAGATTACGGGGCATTCATAACGTAAGTTAACATCACACAACTCTATCACGGTTTTACGACGCAGTAAAAGTTTGGAAGAAAGAAGACTCTGGAAAAAATTTAGATAGAAAGTTTTTTCATTTTGGACTCATAATCTTCCTTTCAATTCTAAAAAGAATAAAAAATTAATAAAGTGAACTTGAATCTGGATTCTAATTTATCTCATAATTTATCTCGTCATAAAAACATTCTCCTGTACTAGAAAGAGAATAACTTGTCAATTAGGAAAGAGATATAAACTTACAATTTAAATATAGAGATCTTCAAATATAATATGATAGAAAAATAAGCAAATCTCTCTTCGAATATAATATGGTAGACAAATAACTATCATTAGTTTATCACACATTTTATCTCGTCAATATCTCATCTATATAACCTCGTAATCATCATTTCATTTTTAATCCACTGCTGCCATCAAGATTCTACACAGAGAAGACATGCAAAGAGTCCCTAGAAAACTAGGGAAACAACAGTACGCGTATGTCACGAATTAAGTGTTTACCACTTGTAAGTTCTACTGCACAATATTACAGAACGACTCTTCTCGCTTCATCGTTTCTAGGTGGCGCTCTACAACTTTCCTCCGTTGCGTATAGACGCTGTCTGTAAATTAGCCTTATTCAAGGCTGGACGCAACCCGCGTGACCAACAACTTTTAGCCGTTACGCTGCGAAATTGAGCGAGTCTCGGTCGACACGTCTACCATTAGTCTAACGAATTTGAATCGTAAAGCGTGCCATGAATACCGACTGGTCGCAGGATGCTGTTACTGTACGCGTCTATGCAACTGAGTATTATGCACTACTATACATCCTGCTGCAATGGTCCAGCGCGATAGGTGGTCTGTTTACTGGGCAACCATTTAATACTTTCACGTCTATGGTTGATCTCGAGAAACAACGTTCTTGTGAGATATTAATCCTTCAAGTTTTAAATTATAGTATCGTTATTTTTTCACACTTGATAAATCTTTAAAACTTTACCAATAGTGTTTTTAATCTTCCAATACCTCTTCTGGATCATTTTTTCTTATCTCTTTCTTAAAGCTTCGAGCGTGTGTCGAACTTATATTGCATCTTTTTCTATCGTTTTGCGCGATATCTTTCGAGCGGTCGAAGCCTGCGCAGTTTCATTATTTTTTCACAAGACGGCCGAAGCGTTAAACCATAGATGACGAATGTAGTTGTAACACGCGGTGCCACGGATAAACTTTTCTTCGCAACTTGAAAGCGGGACTTGACTGAACTACTTACTACGTTATAACAACATGCGGCGTTACGGTATACGGCGAAACGGTACTTCGAGTATATACATGCGATCGAGCCTCTACAAATACCGTTCGAGGTTAATCCAGTTCCGTCTTATAGCATTATGGTTCGCCGATCAATGATTATCTTTGGCGGCTCATAATTCTCTTTCGTAATTTTCCGCCACGACTTTATGTCACGTTATTAAATAATCGACATATTGAGTAATTTTATTAACGATACAGTTTCCCGTTTTCACAAAGTAAATTAAAAGAAAATTGAAAATCAATTTTATAACCACATATAATAAAATTGATTGATTTTGTTTTTCTTCCATTTTTAACGGAATTTATATTAAAATAATATATATATATATACATAAATTCAAGATAAATTAAATATTTATTATTAATAGTTTCTTTGATTTTATAATCGAAATGATTTATATTATAAGATTTATCCCAAAGTGCTAAAGTCGAATGGAAAACTTGTAATAGAAATAATGCTAATAAATGCTAAAAAATGTTAATAGAGAATTCAAGGCAATATAATGTAGATATGAATAACTATCTTACATCAATTTCTAATGTTACAATAAATACATAGTAAATAAAAGTAATTACTTCAAATATACGTATGATATTATTATCAAATATATAATATTGTAATAAAAATAATAAAAAAATCTAACAAATCGTTATTTGCATCCGGAACTCGAGAACGCTTTAAAACAATTGAAACTTGGACTTTGAACTAAGACTCAAGGATATACACGTGCGATAGTAACGTTTAATCCAGGTGCAGGAAGTAAAACGTCATCTTGCTACGAAAAATACCAAAGTATCGAATTACCGCTCGCAAGTTCGCCAAGATGTCACGTCGTTTGTCTGAACCTAACCTAACTTTGCGATACACTTCTCCGCTATCATACAATTCGTAGTATAGCGGAAACGGACGTAGCGGCTCAAATGTAGACAGGAAATTGTGGACTCGAGAAATTACTGCACGTTTTCAGTGTCGTTGAAGCAGTAGAACTTTCTTTACTTTTGATACGTTTATTGTGAGTATACAGATTCGTGGAACAACGAATTGCATGAATATTCGTGATTATTATGTTACGAAAAAAAGAATACATAATTTGTTTACGAAAGAATAAATAATAGAACGAATCAAAAATGTAGATTTTAAAATATATCTATAATTAATTATATATATGAAATTAAAATTGCAAAAAATTGTGTTTATCTTGTATTATTTTTAGATGTGTTATGAACGTTTATAAATATTTTTATGCTAAATATTAATAATTATCTTTTTGCTGCATTTTATTATTTATAATTTATGTCTTAATAAAATATGCACTAAAACTAAAATATATATGAATAAAAAATAAACATTAGTAATGCATTGATAAAATTTTATATTATTGAATTGTAATATAAAGTTGATATTTTATTATTATTTTTAATAATGAACATATTTAAACGTACTTATATAAACAGTATTGATGAAAATTTTCAAATACACAGACAAAATAAAATTCCTTTTATTGATAATAAAAAAAAAAAAAAACAAAATCAAAAATAACATCAGAAGTAAATATATAAATATATAAATATATAATAATATTCTGATGTATATTTTTCAGAATTAATTATTATATAATACCGATGACCTATGTGGAATCCATGATACCGTGTACATATGTATCATGTGTCACGTTAGAAGCGTTAGAAGTACAGCCTTTATTGGTATTACCTTCACCCAGCTCCGATCTGCTTCTAATCCTTTTATTCTTGCCCCATTTTCTCTATAATCCCAATTACTGCCAGCTATATTAACTTTATGATTTTATTGGGTAATAGAAGGAAAAAAAGAATGGAATGTTACTCTCCTGTTAAACAAAAAAATATATGGCAAAGTCCATTTCCTATTCTTAGAAGGATAAATAATTATATTCATAAAATGAAAAAATCGATTATAAAATTATTCAAACAATTCATTTACATAGTGAAATCAATATTTTTTAAATAAGAAAATATCAAGAATAATAACTACAGTATTTTCTTCAATAGCACTAATTATTTATATTATAATTGATTTCCTATATATCATAAATCATCAATGAATTATGATATTTTTAGATAGTAAAATCTGAAATCAATTCATCGATGTAATTTTACAAAATACATACTTAACATCTGAATCAATGAATTTACTACTGTATTTTATATTCGTGACAAACATTAATCCCTAGACGCAGAACGTCTACCATTTAGTGATGTATTTGCACTTCACGTTGGCCAACGATTTTCTCGGTTATGATGCTGTATTTGTAAAACAAAGATTGAATTTCCATGCGGATAATATTTGTTGATTCTCGACGAGAAACGGGCTATTCCAATAGAAAGTCTAAACGTAAACATAATTTATACAAGAAGATAGAATTTAATATATTAAAATGTTCATTATCGAAGTATACTTTTAAATATTAAAATTTTTTTACGATTATAAAAAAATTCAAATCAAATAAGATGAAAATAATATTAACGAAATTACAGATTTCTTTTTTTTTTGTGCGCAAATATTTTTTGATTTTTATATAAACGTAAAATAATCTCTATAGTCTGCATCATCTAAGTAACTACGGTAATAGGACCATCTAAATGAGAATTGAAATTTCGCAAGAACCGCACAAGTAGTCCGTATACTTTCTCTCTGAGTGTGGTCAGGTGCATTTTTATGAAAGCGTAAAAAAAACTTTTGTGGAATTGTGGTAATGAAAACGTTATTAGTCAGAATCATTTTAAATCTGCTTGCGCATATCAAAATCAGTATCACGTTTGCTAATGATTTTGTTTGATATTGAGTAATAGTATCACGTGTGAAAGTTTGATCGATATATTTATTTTTTTATGACTTATAACAAGCTATATGACAAATTATACTTACATTTGATATGATGTTTGAAGTAAAATATAATTAAAAGAAATCTTATCCACAAACTTTTATACAAAAATAGAAAAATTAAATTAATCAAGATTTAATTTTTAAAAAAGAAAATTAGAAATAAAAATAAAAGTATTTAAAAAAAATTTGTTATTTGTTATTGTAGGAAAAGTTCAATATTGATCATCAATTTTGGTTATGATGAACGATATGTCAAGTTTGAAACGTCTAAAAATGGCAATCCATTATTTTTCTTTGACTCGACAATTTTTAAACGAACTACGCATGAAACTTCGTAGATAAATTAAATTTAAAAAAATTCTTCGGACACGGGAGTATGAGATAAAAATACGTTACCAGTATAATTCGATGTATCTCGTAAATACCACGAAAATGGAAGATCGTGAAAGAACAAATTTAGGTTATCTCGCGGCCGTTCTGAATGCGGGCATGTAATGGAATACACTGCGCGAAATTCGAACGGTTTTGCTTCGCGAACGTGAAACGGTTTCGAGCAAAAACCCCTCGTAAATTGCTTGCCAAGCCGTAACGACTGATCCGCGCCCTCTACAGACCCGTTTTAAACTTATAACTTTGAGATACAAGCGTGTTTATATGTCGCCTCCCTATCAATCTTGGCTAACCTAGTTGCAAAGAAATACGGACGGGTGAAATTGAGAAAGACAACGAGAGTAATTCTATCTTCTGCGATCCTTCGAAATTCGTTGTAGATGTAACAAGACTGAATTCCAAAGTTTTTTCGGTCGAACGTATTTTTCGCGTTCTAAGAAAGAAATTCCAACAATCGAATAAATATTCGAGAAGTACACGTAAATGCCGTTGCACTTACGGAGCGCTGACGTCAAGCATAAAATCTTTGTCTGGCCAGTTCATCCGCCTTTCTATGCGTCTCTGTTCCCATCATGAGTCTTATTCACTCGGTTCTTTGCAGCCGTTACGGTTACCGTTTTCCATGGAACCACGCCGCGAATCTTCTGACCTGACTCTTTCTCTTATTATCATTCGCTTTGGAACCTTAAGTAATTAATAGCATAATGGAGATAGCTCTTGTTTGTTTTTGCGAACCAGCGTCGTATTGTGTTACATTTCGAAAAAATTTCGTTTGAAATTGTATAAAGATTTAATAATTTATCGTGATAATAAATTAATGAAAGAGAATATCTTATTTAATATTTTCTCTTGATGAGAAAATTAAATGACGAGAAAAAGTTGAATATATATATATTTTAAAAGATTTATTCATCAATTCAAAATCTATCTGAATATTTTATTTACGAACACGTTTGATCAATGTGAACGCAGCATTATGAATTGCGCGTTCACGTTGAATCAATTTCTCATCTAGAAGAAAGGATAATCATAATATTCTCAATAAATTCTGCTTTATTAGCAGATGACTAATACAAAGAAAAACACATGATTGCTTTTGGCAGAGTTGCGATTTATCACGATCTTCCTAGTTCATCGTACGGGTCTGTTATTACAGAAATATCGGTCGCGTCATATCGGATATTATCGCGTCCGAAAACGATCGTGAATACCAGTTGCTTATGCACCTGTCCGTTGTGCACAGTCTGTAGTGGTAACGAATTGAGCTGGCAATTGTGATACGAGAATATGGTTCTGATGCAATCAGTTGAATGTAACCCGGCAATGTATGCTTAACGTATCATGAATTTCACAGGACCTAGCTCACGGAATTTGCATTGCCGTGCAATCGCTTTCGTGTCACAAAGTCGATATTTACTAACCAATCAAAAACATTGAATTTTTTTTAAGCTCCTATACATACATATATACCATTTAATGAAGCTTACTTGAAAGTAAAGCGAAATTAAATTCACTAGATACGATAATGTTGGAATAAAAGAAAAAAAATTCTTTCTTCAAAACTTAACCTCAAAAGATTGTACATAATACAAATCATGGTACGACAGTTAAGTCAACAAAAATTATGTATCGATGACATAATCGCAATAATAAAAAGAATACATAAATTGAAAAATAAATTAACAGAACGTAAAAAAGTACTGGGACAACAAATAAATGACGAGAATATAATTTTAAACGCAATATAATAATTTCCTTTTTCTGCGCATATGTACAGTTACACGCGCATGCGTGTAAACAAGCGTTAAAGATAATTCATAGTTGGTAAATCACTTATTTCGCGTGAAATATTTCACAGATTCAGAAATATCAAGGTTTTTGTTAAAATATTTACATGACAAACGAATCCCGATATCGCACACGAACAACACGTGCCACGGCCAATTTTTATTTGCTCTGTGAGTAAACAGGACCGGTTCCTTATGAACCGTGTGCTAACCGGACCAGTGCTTTTCGATGTATAGCCCCATTAATGAGCTTTCCGTACTACGCGTGTAAACAGCACGTGTTTTGTACGTAGAGCAAAAAAAAAAAACGAGTTTGTTAAAATAGAATCGAGGGGAAAAGACGTCATGAACACGTATATATATATATATATATATATATATATATAAGATGCAATTTAAAATGAACATGAAAAACATTCTTAGAAATGAATTCAACATTTTATAAACAATGAAATAAACGAACAGATGATCAATTTGACCTTGTTTTCGAAATATACTTTCATGTTTGTGTAATTAAAAATATAACCTAAATTGAAAAAGATGTTTTGAACGAAATATACATTCAGTTTTCAATAATAAAATATGAAATTATAGATGATAGCAAATAACAAGTCATTGATGGATTCTTATGACATCTAATTCTATGATGATTCATTACAACTTTATTAGATAAAAAATAAGATAATCTTTAATTAGATGTCTAGTTGCAATGAAATGCAAAATATTCCACTTAAAATAATTTTTATAAAGAAAAAAAAATACAACAGATGAAAAACAAAATCCGTTATATTATGAAATCAAAATCAAAATATACAAATATATATATATAAATCGAATACATCTACTTTTACGTAAATTGTCATTTATTTTGAATTCACATATTATATTACAACTATTGTCAGCAATTCTCTCTCAAGAGAATGGATAGTTCATACAAACTATCTGTGACATGTGATATATTGTTATATATTTTTTTTTTTACACAAATATGATGTTCATTGAGTGCTTTTCGTCGTTCTATGATTTTTATTGAACCATCCAATGAAAATTTAGAAATGAAATTTGTGTTATTAAATTATTATATTGTTTTTTGTTATAAATGTTACGAGTGGGAAGAATGAAATTCTATTAGAATAAAATGAATTTGTTATGCAATAATGTTTATTATTAACAAAATATTAAATATTACATATAGATTAAATCAATAAATAACAGCATTTCAAAGGAATTTTATTTTCTCTTCTAAAAAGAAATCTTTCAATATAATTTCAAATAAAATCATTCAAATAATGCACAAATATATTTTAATAATATTTTTCATCACGAAAAATGTTTCATTAATCAATATTAATCTTCCATTTCATTAATCTTTTTATCATACATTCAGATACAATTATAAATTGTACATATACTTATTGTATTATATATTTATTTAATCATTCATCTTGCGCAAATAATGTTATATTGCATTATACGTTATATTTATAGAAGAATAATAAAACTGACCTTTGTTAATATACTATTCGAAATATAATCAAGATTATTTCTTAATAACAAAATAAAAATATCTAATTTGTAAACATGAGTGCTATAATAACAAAGCGATTTACATAAGTGGTTATTCAATATTTTTAAATAGCAAATACATTTCTTATACATATTAACTGAATAGAAAATTATTGCTGCAACATTTCTTGCTGCCAACATTCGAAGATATTCTAACAATGCTTATTCAAGATATTATGCTAGTTCTATTGCTATTGTTCTTACGAACAAATCCTTTGTTCCAATATTATCTTAGCATCAAAGAGCGGCCACTTCTTCGTTAAAGTAATGTTATTGACCGATTCGTTAAAAGCTTCGAGAGATATAATGCAATTTATTTTTTCCTTATTGTTTGTTGCAATTATGTATATATATATATATATATATATATATATATATATATATATATATAAACTAGTTAAATGTTAAAATAAAGATACTAATATTTTATTCGTTAATAATGATATAGAATTATTAGTGACTTCGAAAAAATTATTCATTGTACCGGTTAAAATGAAAATTCCATTATAATTCAATATTTACGACAAATTCAATCAGTAAAAAATTTAATCGAATATCACACAACAATAGAATATATCTATTGTTTTCAATATCTATTCAATCCCAATTTTTTTTCAACCGAAAAATAATTTGTATTTGTTTTATGACTTTTCAACAACCGTATTACACATTTACTCGAATTTTAAAAAAAAAATCTTTTTCATTTTATAGATATCCATAAAAAATTATGAAAAATGCGCGTTTAAATTGATTTAAAAAAAAAAAAAATAAACGAGTGGAAATAAATCGTATATAAAAGATGAAATAAAACGGAAAAAGGGAGAATATTTTTTAAAATCATCCCATCATCCCCCGCCTTCATCCGGAAATTAAGTATTTAAATGCGCGGCGATTGCGCTTTCGCCCGTGCTACTCATTCGTCCGCTTGATATTCATCGGGTCGTGATACGCCGGCAAAAACCAAACGGGCATCTCTGATCCCTTAAAAAGCGGCGTTACCACCGTTCGTGGCAACATTAACTTTTCGAGTGAACGGCGAACAAGCGCAAACCACACGCTCTCCGACCGTAGAAAGCGAATGGATTGCGAGAGTATCGAGACTCGTTCTCCGGCAGAATCCACTTTGAAATGGAAACATCAAACGGTGGCAAAAATATAATCGGGGGGAAAAAAGTTGCAGATACCAACGAAATCTACTTTATCACTTGAAACTCTTGCTGTCGAATATTTGTGCGATATCTTTTGAGAAATCGAATTAATTGTGACTTTTTTTCGTATTATGATCAACTACGATTGTATTTAATTATCGATTTATTGTGAAAAGTATTATTTTTGAATATCGATTTATTATGAAAATTATTATTTTTGAATATCGATATTATTTTTATAATTTGTGAAAGGTGAAGTGTATATGGATTTTTTTGAAGTTTTTATACAGTTATGAATTACGGACAAATTAAGTGGATCAATGATAATTGTCAGATCGTTTATCGAAAAGATACAGTTTTCTGAAGCGAAGATTATTAAAAAAGTATAAGATTGAAGAGAATAAAGTGTTCCATGTAACATTGGAATTATTCTGGAAAGAGACGGAGTTTATATTCGGAAGTTTCGAACAGTTTTAACTGGGTCGTGAAAGACTAAAGGATCTCGTTCGAATCTACTTTTAGATGTTTTACAGTTGAAACGCGCGCGCGCGCGCGCACCGACGAATATTTATTCGACTTTTCTTTCGAAACTTTGTTGAAATATATAAAGAACGACAGTAAGAGAACGATTTTCTCTTGTTGGAAAAGACTCGTTTAAATAACCAGGCCACTTGAACATCCTATTATTTATTATAAGCAAGTTTTTTTATTTAATATATTTATATAAAAAGGAGAACGTTAATGTCTTTCTCGTAAAAAGCTAATAAAGTTTAACTTTTAAGAAAAGATACAATTCTTTTCAAATCACACTATCCAAATTTTCGATAAAAACGTATATATACATGTATGCACTATTTTGTAACGTGTTCTTTGATTAAATTTTTTATTCAGATTATTGTTGAACAAAAGAACGAGATATTTTTGTCGTTTTCTTTGTTACAGATAAAAATCGAACTTTGTACTTCAATAATCCTCATCGAATTAATAATTGTCTCAAAATGGAAACAATGGATTTTTAGGAATAAATACGAATGATATAATATCATGGTGATTTATACGAACAATATTATTCTGCTTTACTTACTGCGTTTCAACCTTCGTTCATTTTTGAATTGTTTTATTTGTAAAAAAGCTGCGTTACAAAATAACAACAGCTACACCGATTTACCTCTCATTCAGTGAACGAAATTTAAAATAGTATGAAAGTATCTCGTGAATTTTTATTTTTTCTTCTTCTTTTTAATGATAATTTTTATCGCTATACTTACAATATCTTTTTATTTGTATTAAATATTTTCATTTTTAAAAATATACAATTTTTAAATTTTTCATTCAATAATAGCGTGATCGATAAATAAAAAATCGAACTTCGAAAATTATTAAATTATTTTTATTATATTTAGATCAAAAAAGGAATTCATTAAGTTATTGTAAGAAACAACGTTATTTTATACTTGTAAATTTGTATGCTTTACTTCAATTTAATGCTAGAATAAAAATATTTGTTGTTGAAAAATTATGAAATCAGTACTTGAAATATTTCCTATACCTTTTAAAATATCTATTCCATGGTTGCAGATATTATAGGGACGCATGATCACGTGGATCGAATTCCAATTACGAGATATATTTTTTTCAATTGGATTCTTCATTCCTTGTGCGGAAGTAGAACTGATCACCGAAACATCGATCAGAATTTAATGCATTACATTAAACTTTTAAATTCAATTACATTACAAGAAATATACCAGTAAGGGAAAAACTCATGAACTTCACTTCATTTCGATTTAAATATTCCTTCCATATTTTTCTTTCATAAAAAAAACCTTTTATATATAAAATTCTCTTTGCAACTTCGTATAAATTAAAATTAAAACATTTTCATTATAATTTATATATCCCGAAAACACTGATCATTCATCGACGAAGAAATCATTGTTATCAGAAATATCATCCGGCAAAGCGGTCGAAACATTTATCAACCAACCATCTGAAATGAGACAGGCTTTCATCCTCACAACGTCATCGAATCTGCTTTATCCAGAAAAGCTTCGCCCTCGACTTATAGTGGAAGGAAGGACGAAGTGAATCGTCAGCTCGTCGTCGTAGAGAGAACGAGCCCGCAAGCACGGCCGACACACATTTCTGTTCAGAGAAGAAAAGCAGCCGACACAGAAAATCGATTTAGACGTTTCACAAAAGCCTGATTCGCCTTGATCCGTTTCGCCGGACGGTCTTTTTCCATACGATGGACAGCTCGATTTTTCCCCTCCTATATTTTCCCCTCTTCTTACCCCGCCTACTCTCCTACGTATATCTGCGAGGAGAAAGCGATATATGGAACTTTATACCAGGGAAGGGAACCGCATTCGCCATAGTTTATTGTGCGAGTTAGAAGAAAACATTTTTCTCGCGCATGGGTCTCTCTCTCTCCCTCTCTTTTCTTCTTTCTCTGTATTTTTCCTCTCACGAGAAAAAGGAATACAATTTCGTTCTTTTCTTTAATCGACCTTGACCGTGCTTTGCTCGATAGCCACATGACAATGGCCGACCGAACCGCGTTCTTCGAGCCTTTCGAGCTCGATGCCAACGAGACGTTCCAGCCAGCTTGCTTGATAAATCACGTATCCCGGCTTCGAAAGGCGAATCGAATGAGCGTATTCAGCGAAAAAAATGAAAGAATTTCTAAGTAGTTGAGAATAGCGTGTATGGATGTAAATCCATGCGCCTGTATGTAACTTTATATGAGAGAGATAGGCAAATTATTTTAAGTAATGGAAAAAAAAATTGAGTCGAGTAGTCGTCGTAGTCGTTTTTGAGGTTAAAACCTTGAATACTCGTTCGTTAAGCGACTGCTTTGACCAATTATGTCTAGACTCCTGGGATTCCAAATATGGCTGCCGCCTACGGCAAATAGTAGCCGAAGATATATATGTACATATCTTTTTCTGATGATGATAATAATGATACAAGATTACTTGGGAAAATAGTTCAATTTGAAAAATAAATTTATAATGATATTATTCATACGTAAATTTCTTTCTGATGTAAATAAATAGATTATTGATGTTTTCAAGTTTTTGAAAGTAAATTTGTTTATTCCGTTAAAAAGTTGAAGAGAAAACTTGATCATAGTGAAAAATAATATAATTTTTATTTTTCAAAATAAGAAAATTAGAAAATTATAAATAAAATTAACTAGTATACAAAAAAAACATATGTAAATATAATTAATAAATACCAGCAACATCTTCATCAAAATATAGTATACACTTTTATATACATAAATACACATTACATAATATTCGACACGCTATTAAAATTTTGTATTTAATAAGATTTTGAAAATTGATGTATTAAATTTTTATTTTGAATTAAATCCAGTCCAAAAGAGGCAACAAGGATATAGGCAGAAACGTGCAATATCCGAAAAATTTAATAAAATGAAATGAGAAGGAAGACAACGGTTATTATCAAGCTCGACAAGCATAGCGATGATTTATTAACGCGTACCCTGCCGTGTGGGTCGCATATGTTTTAAGTTTTTGACGTTTACGACATGCACCATCAGTGGTACACGTACCATGAACGAAAAGCAAAACAACGAGTTAACAGAGTATTAACGAATGTGTTAACAATGAACGCGTGTCAATTCGATCGTCTAATTCGAATTAGAATGGAAAAATTAAAAAAAAAAATCTATCGTTTATTTCACATTTATTTTAATAATTAAACGTGACCTTTGTCTATCTTATCGAATATTATGTGAAAATATAATCATCGGATTGATAATCTCCGTGTAAGATGAAAATTATAAAATTGAAGTAAAAATGTTCGATCAAGAACGAATATGTTGATGTTTCCTTCGAGAAAATGTTGTTCACGAATTAAAATAATTAAGTAATAGAGTATCTTTGGGGAAATGACGGGTGAAAGGACTCGTGTTTGCTGCTCTCTTTGGTATCCAGGCCGGAATGATAGCTCGCCATGAATTTCAATTTGCACGATTAATTGTAACGAAACTAAGCTTCCGCGGTACAGCAATTCTCCATGGAAAATATTTCTTGAAAACTCAACATTGGCTCAACTGATTTTATTGTATTCGAATTGTCGTAAACCAAAACGCGAATAAATTTAAATTAAAATTTTTGGCTATTTAAATCAAAACGCTAGAACTACAAAAAATTGATTTATATTTATTTCTGTCAAAAGAAATAAAGATAATAAGAATGTTGTAAAAATAAATAATCCGAAGAAAAAATTTTGATCAATATGTTAGAATATAATTTTTATATGCAATATTATAATAAATCGTTAAATGATACAATTAATAATAAATTGACTATCCTAAATCAATCACATAAAAAAATAAAATCAATAAATTCATAAAATTATTCCTTTATTAAATCATAACCTGTACAAAATATTGAACTGTATCTAACAAGAAATAAGTTGACCTATGTACTATTTAAAATTTCTTTGCAACAAAAATTTTAATTTTTTATGTAATAGATAGACCAATTTACTTCATTAAATATAATGATGCAGTTTTTTTTCGTTCCTTCATTAAACCGCACCTATATTGAACATGACCAAATGTACACTATATCGCCAATTAATTACAAACAGGGGAGGAGGATCGGGCGATTATGGTGGACACGAAAATAGGTGGAAATAGCGTGCATAATCCGTGCGAAAAGGGGCCGCGCAAATATTTGCATCTATTTTACACTCCATCGATGCCGCTGAATTTTGAATGCATGTTATTTTTAGCAGAATAGGTTGAGTGTATGTCGATCTATTCTTTAGCCCGCGGCTTGTACTTGCTCACGCGCACAACCAACCACATATTCTGTCATTAATATTGCCGTGCATATATACGGTCGTTCATTTAATAATTTATACATAATGCGAAATGTGAAAGAAAAACTGAAGAAGAGGAATCAATAGGAAATAGAGGAACACCGATTAACGTACAAAGTATAGGTGGTACTCGGTCATCTCTGTGATTGGTGCCAATTAAACAGCCTCGTTAGACTAGTTAAGTGGATACTTCTCACGAGTAGCGACAACTTTGTAAAAAAATACGCGACGATTCTCTACAGTGGACGATAGTAGATGTAATTCACAAAGCGCGGAGAACGTATCGTCATGACTTTCACAATACAATTAATTCACAGTGCTTGGAAGGGAACTTCAGAGAGAAGAGGAAGGGGAAAGGGAAACGGCTCTACAGCGTGAGCTCTTGGAGAGAAGAAAGAACCGGTGAAATTATGATCTCGTTAGAATGATATGGAATATGATCAAAGGTAACTCTTTGACCATTAATTAGCCAAAGGTGTAAATTTATGATTAGTATTCGATATAAAAAATACAAGAGGAATAACAATGATAAGTAAATTTAACCACCAATGACGTAAGTACAGATTTACGATCGATCGACAGTATTGTATATATTACCGCGCGAAATTTGATTTCATACTGAATTATTTTGCTTATTATGCTTCGCTTAAATGTAAATCAAAAAAAAAATAGTGTAATATTATATGTACGTGTAACATAGAAATAACAAACAAATGACAGAAAAAAGAAGAGATATTAATATCGTTAGTGCGAGGGTGTACATCCGTTGTTTAATCGGAAAAAGTGGCAATCATACAAGACACGAAAAGACATCTCGTTGATCGAATTATAATTTTACACTGATGGTCCAATGACCATAACTTACTGAATAAGAGTACGAATATGTAAAACAATACTATATGATTTATATCTAACAGCAGTCGAAAATTGTGTGAATGCAAAGGATAAAGGAGAAAGAAGAAGGGTGCGGTAGACATATTAGAGCAAGTGACAAGACTCACCTTGTCTGAGGGTATGTTGCGCGAACTCATCGTAGATGATGGCGAGGGTGTCGCAAGGAATCCAGAGGCCGTCCGTAATTTGACCCAAAGCCGACTTCCCGAATGGCACAGGTATTTAACAAATGGTGACAGCAGTGAAAAGCCAGTGTGCGACGCACTTACTCGATGAAAACACACTCACGCACAGCTCACTATTCCGGGACCATTTCGGCCCGAGCCTTCGCTGCCCGATCACACACTCCGACACCTGTCGTTACTTGTACATGTCGGGCGCAAAGTATTTGGGTAACATCTTGCAGATAATACACGGAATACGCTCTGTAGTTTGCACCACACGCACCCACCGTCCCAGTCTCAGAGCCAAACATATAAAATGGCGATCCTGAGACGATGCAGCCTTCTGGGGAAGCTTCGGTCACAGAGTACGCGATTCTACTAGTTGTCCTGTTTGATGCTCATGACAGGTGGCAGTGGGAGGAATACTAGTAGCGCTATCCTCGACACATTTTGGTACTATATTACAAATTGGATTTGTAATAATCATGCGAACGAAGCTTACCGTAAACATATGAAAAGCCATAAATTGAAAACAATTATTTTAATTATTTTCATTATAATTATTATTGAAAAATTGTAGAATCGAAGCAATAATATTTTTATTTTCTTTGAAAACTATAAATTACTTAATATTGATTGCATTTAACATTATTGTGAATAGTACTTTATATATACTAGTTAGCATTAAAATTATCATATAACCTCTTCGATTATTCTGCAAACATTAACATTTTGACAGTTCTCGAATGATAGATTATACATTATTATTTAAGCGTTAATTTGCATGTATATAATTATAAATTATGAATAGAATTAAAAATATCATCTATATCTGACGCATAATGAGTTTATTGTAATAAGTTGCTTATAAAAGTATTTAAAAAAAAATGTCTGCAATTATAGATGATAAAGTGGTTGCAGGAGCAAAATCTGCAAACATTGTTAAAGAAGATCCTATTGTAGCATTGACGGTATTTATACCGTTTTAATAATAGAATTTAAAAAATTATAACATATATTTTTTTATTGAAAAAATATTTATAGAATTATATAATTATAAAAGATTACTATAAATTACCTTCTTTCTTTATTTCCTTATTATTTAATAATAAGTTTTAATGCAAGAAAATATAATTTCATGTAAATTTATTTCTATCTTTATTTTTGTATAAAATTTATTTTATCTATTTATTTTAGGAAAAAGTTAATGCATTATATTTTTTTCGAGATCACTATTTTGAAAATCATTCTATTGAAGAAGCCATTAAAAAAAATAATGATTTAGAAAAAGAGATGAAAGATACTTTAAATAAATTTGATGAATGTAAAGGCTATGAAATTGATGGATCAAGAGCAAAATATTATTATCTAAAAGGAAAAGCTTTAAATGTTACAGAACGTTTTATACCTCAAGCAGAAGAATTATTAACAAAAGCAGTGAAATTAGAACCTAATTTAGTAGAAGCATGGAATGAATTAGGAGAATGTTATTGGAAAAATGATGACATTCAACAAGCAAAAAATTGTTTTGTTGGAGCTTTACGCCATGTAAAATTCTTTTTTCTAATTATTATATATCTTATTATTTTTTATAATTATGTATCATATAATTAAATCATAAAAATTATAGGGTAAGAATAAAGTATCCTTAAGAAATTTATCGATGGTATTCAGACAAGAACCAATTGTTAATGTTGAACAACGAATGCAAAATATACAAAAAGGTGTAGAACATGCTAAAGAAGCAGTTAGCCTTGATACAACAGATGGAATTTCTTGGGCAATATTAGGAAATGCTTATTTGTCTTCCTTTTTTACAGTAGCACAAAATCCTGCAATTTTACGACTTTGCATGTCAGCCTATGCACAAGCAGTAAGTCTTGTAATAATTTTTAACTATTAATTAATAGTAAACATTTAAATTGTTTGTAGGAAAAAGATATTGTAGCAGGAAGTAATCCTGATTTATTTCATAATAAGGCAGTGGTAAGCATTTTATTTTTTTTCAATACAATTTATATAAATTTTAATTCCTAATTCCTAATGTAATTAAATAAAATACACATTAGGCTTTAAAATATCAAGAAGAATATAGTTTAGCATTAAAGTCTTTTGAAAGAGCAATGTTATTAGATCCATTATGGGAAACACCACGTAATAAAAGAGATGAATTACTACAATATTTAAAAGATGTACAAAATTCAGTAAACAATAGTGGGAGAGTAAAACCGAAGAGATTGTATCAAATGATAAGGGTATTTAAATTTTTTTTTGGACAATATTTTTTTTCTATCTATGGGAATATAATTTCAAGATGATTCATACTATTTTATAAACTTAATACATGATGCTGGTACCTATACATATTTATAGGTTTCTGATTAAATGTAGGCATTGGATGTTAAACATTTGGGACCATACAAAGGTGGCTCTTTCACATCCGGCCAGAAGACTGTAAAATTAGATTTAATATTATTGAAAGATTTAGTCCTAGGATTAAATCCAGAGAAAGTTATATTTGGAAAAGTAGTATGTTGGATACAAGACACTGATTGTGTACCTTTGTAAGTAAATTTTTTATATTAAACGATATTAACGTAAAAACAGTTAAACAAGTAAGAAATTTATCAATAAGATTCATAAATACGCGTCGAATCTTTTCAGCGCTTTTTGCCTTGTTGATGAAGAAAAAACATGTATTGCTGTAACAGTATACAATCTTGCTAAAGGTCGTGGAGTTACTGTAGGAGATTCTGTTGCTATACCCGAACCATTCGTGATTCATCAAAAGTTTTCTTATCTTAACAATGTTAATATTACTTTAATGTTATATATATACTTGTTCTAAAATTAATGATTATATAAATATATTCTTTTCTAGGATTTTGACTTCAAATCTATACGCGTCGAAACTCCGGTTATATTGGTTGTTAATGGAAGAAAATTAGGTAGGGAACAAGAAGCATCTGCAAAATTGCATACCTTTAAAAAAACCGATTAAGATTTATGTACAAAAATTCATTTTGAATTATGAAACACAATTAGTAATGAGATTTTTTTTCATCTCAAATTTAAATTAATAATCAATGGATAGACAATGTGATATTTAAATTTTGAATCTAAGTAATAATTATACATTAACAGAATTTAATAATCTTACCACAGTCAATATTTCTGAAGATAGGTTGATCTATTTACAATTGTTGCGCGTTTCCATAGAAAATGTGTAAATTTGAAGTGACGAAAGTTTTGAACGTCTTAAATGTTTTCAATTTATTTCCGATATATTGATTTATAGAGAAGCTTGAAGAATTCGAATACATCGATTTTTATGAAATTTTCTATATATATATATATATATATATATAATATAAAATAAATTCATTTAAATAATTCTATCTTGTAGAATATTATAAAAGCACTTTCAAGTGTTATACGATAAGCAATAATTTTTATAATGTATTAAAATTTTATAAAAATTAATAAGTATACTTTCTTCAAGTTTCTCTTGTTGATTGAAAAGTTACAGAATGTTTTATATATATAATATAATCGGATTTCATATAAAAATACTGATTCTTATAATATCTACGTGTATTTCTTAATTTTCAAATAATTTCCATTTAAAAAATTATTATATATTTGAATGTTCTTGATTTTTTTTTTTTTTTTTTTGAATTTGTTACGTATTTTTAGTATGTTTATTGTTATGATTTCACGATAACGAGGAAAGTCGGAAAATAAGCTAAAAGATATAGTCCGTTAATATTTAAAAAAATAAAATAAACTGATTTTTTCCTATAAATTTTACTCCATCAATCAGTTTTACCGTGCCAATAATATATAACTTTTTCTTACTCGTACAAAACGGAAACTAGCCGTTCTTTTATACTCGAATACTCACACAAATTTATTTTAACTCTGCTAAAATAACGTCCATAAGTTTGTAAGGATAAAACATATTGTAAAATATATAATACGTAGATTTATTTTCAAAAATATTGAAATTGATTTATCGAAGTTCACACTCGAGAAGAAAACTAGCGAGAGAAAAGAAAAAAATCACGATTCCTATTTCTGTTTTTGTCGCTGATATTATTCTGAAGAGCTTAAACGAAAATGCAACAGATATATTATCGAAACAATATGAAAAATAAATCGACAAACATAGGAACAGGATATCGCGTTTTTTTTCAGTCATTTTTACGAAAATTGCTTGTGATATATATATATGATATATATATATTTAAAACGTTTGTATAAAAATGTTTTCTATCGTCGATTATATTAATAAATACTTATTTAATAACAATATAGTAGTTGGGCGTTTCTCTATTAAATTCTAACGTCCGTTTGACGGAGAAACAATAGTGAACATCCAGCAGACCGTGACTAACGACTGTTCGAACACTAATCGTTCTACGACAATCAAATGATCTTTCCATGTCGAAGCCATCGATCTTTTCTTTCTAATACACGTACATATGTATATCATGGTCCGCCACATTCAAACACGATACGGTAATTTTTACGTAATTTTACGTAAATATGACGGAGGTGTATCAATTTTTTTTCTCCTTTCAGGACGTATTTTTTTACTTCACATATTCACCTCCCATAACTTAAAGTAATTATCGATAACCTCAAGGAACCATTCGCGTCGTTGTGAATCTTTGAAAATTGGCGCCAGTGTCTTTAGCTGTAGTTGCAGTAATGCCTCGTTACCCAACAAACTATCCAGTTGCTTCAGCAACATCGCATCACCATGTAATTTCAGCAAACTGGCGTATGAGAAAATGTAATATTGGTTTCGAAGCCGTTCCACCGCCCATGACTCGACGGTGCGATTTCCGCTCGCTGCCTGTATGGAGCCCATGTGCTCCGCGTACCACGGTGAAAAGTAGTTGTTCAATTCGATATTCGATAGATCTGCTACGCCACGGGTCTTCAATCGTTCTTTGATACGTAGATACGCTTGTTGTGTATACACGAACACCTGAAACGGATATATCATGTAAATACAGGTACGTATAAAGGAATATTTTTTTATTTAATTTTATTAAAATACACGATCGTAAAATTAAGGAGAGAAAGTTATTTTATATTAAAAAAAAGGAAAATTATACACCGATATCTCAAGGACACAATTTATCTTACGAAAAATATGCATTCTTCAAAATATTAAAATATTAAACAGGGAATAATTAAAGATAACTTCAGAGAAAAATTATTATATATAAATAGATATAAATAAAATTATCTACATAAGCATATCGATTTTTTTGGAATATTTTCTATTTCAATAAGTCTTTCTTGATAGTCGTTAATTCAACCAGTGTACATTTCGGTATCACTGTTCTACTTACAAATCCTTGAACTAGTCTTTAAGTCTTTGTATATTGATAAAATGTAGATAGAAGAACACATCACATCTGCTGCCGTTTATCATCATAATGTTTCAGAGTATAATTTCGATTGTATAGGAAAAACAATTATTAAGAGAAAATTTCTTTGATGATGTTTTGCAACGTTTGATTTAATGATTTCTAGGTAGAAATTCTCGGAAATAAATCTTGAAGTAATAAATTTTATGCAATAAAATCTTCCCTCTTGCGCAAGCATTTTAGAAACAATATGAATATTCAAATATACATTCGAATATACTCGTATAAATATTCAAATATAATCTCTATTGATCTAATCTCGAATTCATATAGATCAGAATTGGACAATAATTCCAATCCTCGATTGATCTCGAATTCATATAGATCCAAACAATAATTCTAATCTTCGATATATACTCGTATACTTACGAATATACTCGTATAAAGTAAATATTCAAATATAATCTCTATTGATCTGATCTCGAATTCATATAGATCCGAATTGGACAAACAATAATTCTAATCCTCGATTGATCTCGAATTCATATAGATCCATATTGGACAATAATTCTAATCCTCGATTGATCTCGAATTCATATAGATCCGAATTGGACAATAATTCTAATCCTCGATTGATCTTGAATTCATATAGATCCAAGGTAGACAAAGAATAATTTTAATCCTCAATTGAATACTTGATCTTGAATTCATATAGATCCGTATTGGACAATAATTCTAATCTTCGATTGATCTCGAATTCATATAGATCCGAATTGGACAATAATTCCAATCCTCGATTGATCTCGAATTCATACAGATCCGAGGTAGACAAACAATAATTCTAATCCTCGATTGACTTGATCTCAAATTCATATAGATCTGTATTGGACAATAATTCTAATCCTCGATTGACTTGATCTCAAATTCATATAGATCTGTATTGGACAATAATTCTAATCCTCGATTGATCTCGAATTCATATAGATCCGTATTGGATAATAATTCTAATCTTCGATTGATCTCGAATTCATACAGATCCGAGTTAGATAAACAATAATTCTAATCTTCGATATATACTCGTATAAAGTAAATATTCAAATATAATACTCGATTGACTTGATCTCGAATTCATATAGATCCGAATTGGACAATAATTCCAATTCTCGATTGATCTCGAATTCATACAGATCCGAGTTAGACAAACAATAATTCTAATCTTCGATATATACTCGTATACTTACAAATATACTCGTATAAAAATAAATATTCAAATATAATACTCGATTGAATACTTGATCTCGAATTCATACAGATCCGAGTTATTAGAATTACAATTC
Source organism: Apis mellifera (assembly GCF_003254395.2). Lineage (NCBI taxonomy): Eukaryota > Metazoa > Arthropoda > Insecta > Hymenoptera > Apidae > Apis > Apis mellifera. Next base: position 8,933,133 of record NC_037643.1, on the reverse strand, counting down.
TTACCTGATACAAAGAGTTTCCAGTGACGTAAGCGGCGATATAATGCGATCCAAAGTGTTTGATAAATCGCACTACACTCGCCGTATCACCGACCGTAACGTTCTCCGTTTCACGGAGAACCGCCTCGTCTAGGATCATCGTTTCCGCGGTACCGGCCAATTTCTGATTCTCGCGGAATCTGGCAACACGTACCAACACGTAACAATGATCGCCCGTGATGAAGGACGAGTTGATGCCCAAATGGCGGGCAATGGCCGCCTTGGACCAGCTGGCGCTGAACGCCCGCCACGGCCTTTCGAGCCGTTCGAACGTGAAGTCCCGGAAGTATGCTTGCAGAAGTTGGCGAACGTTGTCGCAAAACTCCATATGGAAATCTCCATCGAACACAGCGGTCTGTTGCCGTTGCCTGGCCATCATTGGGACAGGATTCCTGAAAACGTCTAACGTCGGCTCACGGAATATCCATGTCTCGGTGTCGTTCCTTGGGACCACTCTCATGCTGATGCTGAGGTAACCGTAACGGCTGAAGATGTTCACGGCGCCGCCGAGACGCGGCCTCTGGGACCCGTTGCTCAACCGTATCCCGGCCAACAACGCGATCGTCCACGCCAGGAGCAAGAATCGCGTGCGCGACCACATCTCTCGCGGCTGCCTGCGGCGAAACCACCTGGAAACAGGGGGGGGCGAAGATTCCATTCAGAATGAATATTGAACGAGGTGGAATATCGAGGAGGTGAGAAAGGGTGAATGATATAAAATCGGGAATTTTTACCTTTTCAATTTAAACTATAGAAAGAAAGAAATTAATAGTATTTTACGATAAATAAAAACTGGTTTGGTTCGACGAATCTTAAAACGCTTATCGATCGAGGAAATCTCTATTCAATAACTGTAAAATAATTTTTCTTTCAAATTATCCTTACATTTTTCGATTTAGAACAAAGAGAGGAATAAAAATTATCGAGAAAATATCGAGTCTTACGGTAATGATTCTCGAGACAGTGAGAGATGACACGAATTTTCTTCACATCTTTATAACACTATCGACAGTTTCGTTCACAGTTTCAAATCAAGAACGATTCAAGAAAATTATTAATCTCATAATTGTGAACATATAGATATTTATCCCTAATTATATTATTATGAATCTCTACGACATAAACTTGGATTTTTCACAAAAACAAATCCACACAAACACATACACACACACACGCACACACACACACTACGAAGAAAACACGCGTCTCGCGTTCTCGACTCGTGGCGTCTATCGACGTCTCGGATCCGCGAGTGCAACGCAACGAGTCGCCGGTAAATCGCCGCGAGTTATCTTGTTTTGTAGGTCTAGGTGCACATCGTCGAGGCGTTTGCAGTACTGCGGCCTTCATCCCCACCTGGCCACCGGGCGGACACTTTCCTCTAACGCGCGGTTCTCCAAGCATTGCAAGACACCACTGGCCGGGCGAGCGGTTTACGAACGGTTTAGGAGAGGCGGTCGGTGGAGATAGGCACCGATCCCGGTGCTATAATAATTAATGTTTGCCAAGTTTTTCAAGGAATATTAGTATTTTAACCTTTTTAGAAATTCATACGCGAGACGAGAGAATAGAAAATGTGTGCTGACACACGGAGAGAAAATTTATGACTTTTTATCTAAAATTTTACAGTAACAGCGTTCATTGTGTGAATCCTAAGCCTTCATAAATGTCTAATTCGTGATAAACGCGATATTAAAATTGTAAAAATATTTGTCAATAGATAAATAAGAAAGCTATTAATTTCAAATGATTTTGAAATTACGAATATATAAATATACATATATTAACGATATTAAAAAAAAAAAAACATTTGTCATTTCTAACTTCTTCATCATTTTGCCTGATGAATTCTTGAAAAAAAAAAAAAAAATAAAATTGTATATTTGCAAGGGAATATAAAAGATATTTTTAAAACAACAATTATTATATAATAGGAGGATCATTTAACACATCTTCCTATATTTTTATCAATTTACAAATCTATCTATTCTCCCCATTCTTCCTCAAAGACAAGCGAATATAAATTACCAGGCAATAGGATACAATTATCCGAGACGACAATAATATTCAATTGTATTATGGATAGATAATTCAACAAATATATATATATACTCGCGAATAATTCGAAGACTCGAAAATCCTAAATATTTAAATATTTATGCGTGAATTCTCATTGCACGCATTCTCGCATATATCCGCGCTCATATTGCGTGACTAATTGATCCTCGGTTTAATCCCTCTTATTTTCCCGCGTTTTCTCATGGATTCAGGAGGATCTAGAAGAAACGGTCGCTCGTTCGTCTCGGTTGGCCGCGTGCACGCGAGGCCCGTGCACATCTTGATAAATGTCCACGCGACACGATTGATCGTTATGCACGGCGACTGCGATTTATGCGCTATTCCGCGTTAACGGTATATTACACCGAAGTGAAGTGCGTTTGACAATGAAAACCAAACGAACGAACGGTTTACTTCCGTGTTGATAACCGTGAGCGAGATATAATATTGCTTGTTCCCCCATTGTTCTTTCTCACGCCGGATAAGAAACGACTACTTTACGCGAAACCCATTGATCACGACACGTTTTGTTGTTTCGATCGAAAGAATTTCAATGCTTTATCTATCGCTCGTTCGATCGAGATTGCCGATTCAGTTTCAACGATCGTTTGAATTGAATCGAAAAGGCAATTAATAAGGAGTAAATGCATCGATAGAGTTGGTCTATCTGAAAAAAAAAAAGATCTATTAATAGGTGTATAAAGATAAAGTGATAATAACAAGTGTATTAAATGTAAAAGTAAAATGAGAAAGATGGATATTCGGATATCGGTGTGAATATCTAAATGTTTACCACTATTCACGTGACAAACATCCGCTATGGTAAAATAATGTCAAAGGTGACATACTTTCAATATGGAAAAAATATTAAAATGTTAGCTTGGAAATGATATATATCTTACTTTTCTTTTGTATTTCTAATATGATGATAATTAATTTTAATAGATAAATCATTCTTGATTTAATTAATTTAGCTGGATAAGAATGTAAATTGTATTTGAGAATGAAGCTTTAATTCTAAAGTATTTTAGATTTGTAATGTTAATTACATTATTTTAAATCTAAAGATAGTCATCTTATTTCTGATTGAAAATTATATATCTCATATTTTATTTTGTATTTTCTTCAAATTGAAAAATATTAGTTTATGGTAAGAAAGAATCTTATAATCTAATAATAGTAAAATCTAATAACATGTAATAGAATCACTAAAAAAGTTTTCCGAAGGTTACGCCGTCAAACCTTCACCTATTCCTTTTTTTTTTTATATTATGATAAGAATGTTTTAAGAAGAACAAGGTTTCATAACAATGTCGTTAATTATTTTCGATCACGTAACAACCAAAGTTATGTTTGTTCCTTGGATATCCTCCAAATTCGATTCGCAATTGAAGAAACGCATGATTATATATACTTGTTTTCCATTTTACAAAGCGTGAACAATCAAAGGATATAACTATAAAAAACGATGCTTTTCAATCTTTGTTTCAAAAAATCAAAAGAATTTTTAATGCTCATCGCATAAAGATTCAATCAGTGCATTTTTGCATACAATAAATCATTAAAACTCAAAGATGAAATCACTGTAAAGTGATGAAGCAATCCGTTGCCACGAATTCATTTCCTTTGCATAGTTTAATTAATAATTTGATTAATAAAATGCAATATTTTCACAAAAGAAACAGCTTCCCAATGTATTAGTATTTAAGAAATTGTTATATATATTTATTATATACATAATTTTGTTTACTGTAACTGTATGAATATTATATTTATTACAAAATTATAATATAATATATATATGCATTTTATATATTCTGCATTTTCAAAATGTGTGTATGGAAGTAAGCTGTATACACCCACATCTACGCTTACATAATAGGAAGTTATTTGTCCATTTATCTCGAAAGGAAGATCGTTCTACATACCCAGATTCCAGTTACAGCGTGGCAAACGAAAGTTTCCATACATATTCATAAGATTGCAACAAAGAATTCACCGTACAGAACTGACGGCAAAGTGACTTCATTCTTTGCCATCTTATTGTCAATCTTTCTAATGCGAAGCAAGGAAAAGGAAAAGTATGTGAAAGCGAACTGCTTTTCAATATTGACATCTAATATACTAAATCAATAATATAGATAGAAAATTTCTGTAAAAGAAAATTTGCAATTAAAAAAAAAAAGAATAACAATTTATATTATCAATGAGATGATATTAAATTTTATTTTTAATAATTGAAGAAAATATATAGTTTTTATCACGCTTAATTAATCTTTATCAACGCAATGAATTATTACATTTTAATTACTTTAACGCCTACTAAACCATAAACGTAGCTTTCGACATAAGACGGCCAATATGCACGGCATAATGGAATAAACAATGTGTTCCTCGACATGCATCCGCCCCGAAGACGGTGAAGCTTCCAAATTAGCAAAACGGAAGTGGAACAGGTTCCACTTTCGCCATTCTCCGTTAAGCGTATGAAAGTGGCTTGTCACCGCGATTAGAAGTTCACGGACGTTCTAAACAGGTGAAGTTCGCATGTATTGTTCGAGCATTTAACCTAATTGATGTTCTCTTTAGAATTTCGAAGATAGAGGAAGGGAAATTTGCCAATTTAAACGGTGGACGATTACAATGTTAATAAAAATGTTAAGTTTCGTAAATTAACGTTAAAACTTAGCAAGAATTAAATTCGACTTAAATATTGGTACGCGACAAATACTTTCGTTCGAGCGTAACGTAGAAAGTTTCGTTGAAAATTGAACAAACGTAAATATCTTCTGCACGTTCATTCTCGCGATGCTGCGGTAAAAGCATATAAGCATGTTGTGTAACATGTATTATGCATCGAATGATCAACGAACGGGGGAGTCATAACAGCCAGATAAATGACTTTATACGTGTATAATTTCTTACTGGGAAATTTCAATATTGTGATAAAAGAATTTGCATATATCCTATTATATAATGTGTATCGTAAATTAAAGTTTTAATAGAAAAAAAAAAAATAAGAGCGATTTTTTATTGACAAAATTTTAATTTTTTCAGATTTTTTTAACGATTTAACAGTATATAAAAGGATAGGAAGTACGTTTTTCAATTATTCACGCGGATAATTGAATAAAATTTGTGCGACATGAATATTTAAAAGTTTTTTTTAAGTTTCATTGAAAAAGTTATATAAGAGAAAGTCAAAATACACGCATGACGTTAATAAAAATCGATAAAAAAAAAAAAGAAACACTTATATAAAATTAATTATAAGAAAATATATGCATGCAGCTGTAAATTTGTAAGTCACTCATTTCACGAGAATATGTCTTCCGTATTTATCAATGGCTACGCATTCAAAGAGTTATTTAAACAATGTTGTGTATAGTTAATCAGCTGATTAGTTAGAAAGTTGAAAGTCCCTTTCTATTAACATATAAGAAGCTTATAGAATATGTAAAATTTCCAAAGAATTGTATTGTACAATTCTGAAAAGACACGTACAGTAATCAAAAAATTAAACTAAATTCCAAAATTTTTTATCAAAATCAATCACAAAAACGAAACTCCTTTTCTCCAATCAGACAATAAGATAGTAAAATGAAAAGAAAAAAAAAATCTGTCAATTATTTTAGAAATAAACCTTAAAGTTAATCGTCATAACAACTGGTGATCCACGCCTGTCAATAATTTTCGAAAAAGCACCTAACCGCACTGAAGATCACTCGAATCGTGGGAATCACGACATGTTTATCGTCGTACCTCGTCGAAGAAACGATGCGTCGAAGATGCAAAAAGTATTCTCGTGGGGAAATATCGTCGCAGAGGAGATTGTTGGCAACGAATTCGATATGTTACCGTGTGCGCGCGCGAGACAATAACGTGACGAATAACCGCGGTATATAAAAAACACCATTGAAAGAACAATCGAGCGCACGCTGCGATTCAGTTGTCGGTGGTACAAGAAGCGAGGTGGTACGTGACACAGAACTTAATGGGGAGGAATTATTTAAGTAGTGGGTTCGTGTGCTCGTCAGGATCACGAAAGGGGTCTTTGCGTAGTGGATTAGACACCGGAAGCGATATCATGCACCCGGCTGAAATGTTCGTCTTTTAAAATACGACTACGATATTTAAGCAACAAAAGTATGAATAATCGTAATGATGTATCCAAATATTTTTGACGATATTTATTTTAAATATTAGTAAGTAATTATAAAAAAATATATAATGTTTTATATATAAGAAATAATAGAAATTTTGCCTTTTAAAAGACAAGAGACTGAGGTGATTTCAAAAATATATATAAATTATCTGTTGCGTTTAATTACCAGCTTTCTCACACCCATTTTCCACGTTTTTTACGGTGATTTATGATTATGGTTATAACTTGGTTCGCGTGATTTCACCGCGTGATCCAAAATTGGAATTAGGTAGTTACGAATCTGTAATTCGTATGCAAGTTTCAAAACTTACAGACACGAATCGTGTTCTCTAAGATATAAGGTTTAAAAAAAGATAAAGAAAGGAGTGTAATAAATGATTGTTACAATTATTCCGCTCGTGAATCACGATGCACGTACACGTTTAATGTCGTGACTGTTATTTGCTGATCTATCAATTTTGTATTCAGCATGATTCTCTCCAATTATTCCTAAAACGATATGTTTGAATCACAGAAATGTAACTAAAAACAAGGACATATTAAGAATTTGATCTAAAAAATTCAATCAATTTAATCGTTGAATCTTTTATTTTAAAGAAATTATAAATTAATTATTAAATTAAAATAAAGTATAATTACCTATAATTTTTTTTTTTATAAATAAAGATCATGATGAATGAAAAAGAAATAAAAAAACTAAAAAGATTTTTTAATAAACTTTGATATAGATAATCCTGGAAATTGAGGTAAACGACTTCAGGCATCAACATCTCATACAAATGACTTTATTCTTCATTCACCGAGTTCAATATTTCTGGGTACTGTGTAATTCATGCTGTTAAGCCATGAATAATGGAAGATTTCGTGAGATCTTTTAAAGTTCTTGGTTTTTGGGATTATATCAACTCTTTGAAATTCAAGGTTATGGTTTTTACATTCATGTTGAATCTTGAAGACTGTTAAAAATTCAAAATCGTAAAAACTTTTCCTCTTACCACATTAAGTTAAAAATAACCTCTACAATAGTCGCTTACCTATTACAAAAATTAAAACATTCCTTGGCACTATAATTATTTTCATTGCCCTCGTTATTATTTCTACAATTCCATTATTAATATTCATTACATTATGAACGACATTATGAACACACTTCTTAACCCACTATCTAACCTCCATTCTCTTCAAAACTACTTTGATCCATCTCACGAAACAATGCCGCGCGTGTTTCACTCCACGTCGAACACATCAATCTCTTCCCTTCGTAATACGGGTGCAGATGAAAATGACGTGTTCTCTTCATTCCTTACATTGCTATCATATGACGGGTTTAGAAAGGGAGACACGTAATTCGTAAATAAAATCCGCAGTCCCGTCGTCTAAGCTGGGTGCGATTAATTTTCTTCTCAACGGTTATTCTATGAGTAACGGTTACGCAGCTAACGTTACTAATATGCTTGAAATGTATAAATGATCGCGCACGCGTTCACACCATCATTTACCGGCGTGCACTGTGGCGCGCCAGTTGCGCGCGCACGTATGCTTCGTTCTTTCGAAACGGACCTAGTGTTTATTCGATCGTCAGTCACATTCATCGTTTGACATCCGTTAAATGATATATATATATAGAGAGAGAACATGACGAACCCACAGAACAGCGTAGAATTTCGCAAATACCGTTATTTTCTACTCGTTCATAGGATCATCAATCGATTTTGTAATACGAATACAACGTGAGTTTTTTGGCGAATATTACAGATTCGTGATCAAGTACAAGTTTATTTATATATCCGATCAATAATATAATTCATTAAATGAATGATTCAATAAATTGCATTCGTGCTTGGGATAGAATTTTAGTAGAGTTGAATGTACGAATTAACTGAGTATGTATATATCGACATAAACGACATTTTTATCGTTCATTATAATTTAATATATACGCAATAAATATGCTGATATTATTAATTATATCGCGTATATTATCATGTTAGTATTATTATGTTATTGAATGATATCGTTGTGTTATTATGTCGTTAGATTGATGTCGCGTTGATAGGCACGGTGATTTTATAACACCCATTAAAATTTTATATATAGATATACATCAATGTACATGTTTATTTTTATTATTTTTTATTATTATTATTATGTTAATATTATCATAATTCTCGGTTATAAATATTATTATGTACAGTTTTATACTTATTCCTTTTTCAATAATACTAATAAATAATATTTTTCTTTCCTCAAGATTTTTTTCTATTAATAAAATTGTTATATCATTATGAAGAAAAATTAAAATATTTTCAAATAATTTCTCTTCCCCTGGGGAAAAATTTATACGATTTACTTTCGTTGTAAACTTCTCAATTATCGTCGTAATCAAAGTAACAAGTTCGATGTCTATTGTTCGCGCACAAATTACAGCGTAAGAGAGAAGACCGAGGGTCAAGAAATCGAGATGGATTTACCCTACCGGATCACGCAAGTTTATTCGACTTCCGTTAATCAACATTCCCCTCTACATTGTAGAGTTTGTCCTTTCCCCCATGAAACTAATTGTTATGGGTCACTGACTGTTTGTTGCAAGACAGCAAAAGATAACGCGAGTCAGCAGCGTTGCCGTTCCAATCACCATCGCACTTGTTGCCACTACACACTTGTTGCACTAATTCTATTGAAACGAACGATCTCGCGGTGTCGACTTAATTGTTTGCTCGATTATATCTTTGTAATATTTCTTTTGTCGGTGATATGAAGATTGATTGTAAATATTTGAAAAATTTATAAAATCAGATAAATTGATAAATTGATAAATCTGTCAATTGGATTTTCTTAATCCTTTATGATTCTACATTGAATTAAACTCGATATTTTATTTTATTTTATTCGTTCATATATTTTATATATATATATATAAACATATTCTTTTATATTACAAATTCAATTTATAAAAACAAAGAAATGATTAATGATTTTTTAAATTATGAAAATATAAAAATATATTTAAATTATGAACAGGTTTTGAAAAATATAGTAGAAAGAACCAGTTGTGATGAAATATCGAATATTACTTTGATCTATAAAACATTAACTTTCCAATGAGTGAAATTAAAAACTTATAGGAATATATTATGCATAATAAATATTACTTATGAAGTATCGTTGACTGAAATTTCCAATAAATATTTGCAGAATTTACAGTTTTATTTCCTTTGTGAATAATTGTACAATGTTAAAGTTTTAGAAAATATCAGTATATCCTTTAAATTGAAACTTATACATAGAATCAATAAAAAAAAAAAAATAATTGAATTAATATTCCTTTTTTTTTTAATAACTTTTTTATACACTTAAAACCAGTTTCTTACATCCTTGCTTACAAAGAAAAGAAAATTACTTCCTACTTTCTTATAGAGTTTCAAAAGTTATTACGATATCTACTTTATACTTTATTAAGATAAATTATTATAAATTAATAATCAAAGATTACGCAAAAATATATGTTTATAAAATATAAATTATGTTATTGAAAAAAGCATAACTTGTTGATAAACTATGAATTTTTTTTTATATATATTAAGTGATTTTGATTTTTCTGAGTTCTGGTTTAATGTTTTCTTTTTATTATAAAAAAATAAATAAATAATACTAATAACGTTATATAATTCAAAATTATATGAAATAAATTGTTGGAAAAGAAATATATATATATACAATATTTGAAATGGAATCATACGAATGCATATTCATATCATTGCATAACGTGTATCATTTAAATAGTTTCAGTTATTTATTTGTTTATTTTAAAATCTATCGAACAATAATGAAAATTGTAGAATTTAATCCCGATTTAAATAATCAATAATTTTTTTTTTCTTTATACATTTTTTAATATGACAAGAAAACTATTTTCATTAGAAATTATCGATTCTTCAGAATGTTAATAAAATTTGATAAAATTTCCATTATTATCGATTCAATTTTAATTATATTTTTAAGATAAAAAATCACTCGAAGCAAACGTGTTAAGCAACACGTTAATAATCTTAATTGCGCTAAATAATTATACTTTAATATTTTTTTATCCTTATATACAAGAAAATATACTTCTTTATCCAACGAAAATTTCACAATTACGATAAACCGCAGGTCATCAGTAATCCACCAATGTTAATTATAGAAATCACAATATCTATTCTCATCAAACTTCCATATAATAATCGAATAATAATTTATTCGATAAATTTATACGGAATGAAATGCAATTGATTGAAAATTAATAAATCTTCAACTTCTTCGTTAAAAGAATAGAAAATTCAGAGATTTCTGAACCGAGATTTTCCATTGGACTGACGCACGTATGTAAATTAATTGCGAGGCAAAAGCGGTCTTGAAAAGTAAATGTTCCTTTTATCGGACGACAAGACAAATTACAGATATTTTACAAACGAGAAACAAGTCTAAACAGAGGCCCGGGTTTCAAACTCGGGAACGCGACCATGTTAATTGCTCTCTATTACAATGATAACTGGAGCAGTTCACTTATTAAATTACTCATGTTTGTGGTTTGCGACATTTGCGTTAAACCTTAGTAACTTCTTTCATAAACGTTCCAGAAATGACCATTAAAAATACGTTGATTGAAATTGTTGTTGATGAAAATTAAATTACATGATGTTTTAAAATTTTTTCTAAATATATTTTATAAAACTTATTTAATCAAAAGATCTAAATCGATAAAAGATTTTACATATTTATTTTTTTGATAAATTTAACTTTACAAATTTTATTTATGAAATTTTTTAATATTTACAATCGATATTTAGATCTTTTATTTTTATACGTCTCGTTATAATCTCGTTTTCCTTATAATTATCGTATAATAAGAACGATGCCTACTATTAATAGATCGACGAACAAACAAATATATACATATATATATATATATATATATATATATATTTTGGATAAATATCACGAGTAAAAGTGAATAAATTTGAACGAGTTATTAACTCATTCGTTAAATGTTTCACGATAAACGAATTTACACTTCTATATTACTGCATTGCAACAATCAATATGATGAATATCAAATGTTATCTATAGCCAACCGAACCGTAATCCATTAGCATTTTAACAATTTGTATTTACGACACACTACGTTTGCACGAATTACACATATACGTCAATATTGAGCGCGGCAACGTTTATACAACTGATTGATAATGAATCCGTGATATTTGTTAGCAACTTCACGCAGTACGTCTCATCGCGATAAATCGAACCGCATTGTTAAATAACGTAGATACATAATTTATTGGATTTCTAGAAACTAATGAATATTATATTACGTATTCGTTTCGTACAAGTTGTTTATGAGAAAAATAGAATAAAAATAGATTAAAAAGAAGAAACGACAAATGTTTTATATATAAAAAAATTAATTACGCAGATATCAAGAAGAAGAATGATTTCTTGTGAAAAAGATAAATAAGTGGAAAAAATAATACAATTTTTTGATTAGTAAGAAAAATTATTTTGTGATTTTCTTCCAATTTTGAATTATAGAAGAATTATTCCACGTTTCGAACTTAATAAATCATCTTTTTAAATCGGTTTCGTCCTCGAAACGAGTACAACCATTTTTGAAGATAGACGACAGGCAATCATGATTCCCCGCTGTGTCATTACTTCATGACAAGCGAAAAGAAGAATATTCGTATTCCTTTTACATCCTCTGGAATCAACCTGGCATTTAAAGAGGCATTTTAAGTGTATCTTTAGAACCGTACGGTATAAGAGCACCTCGTTCCCGCGAATTGCATGCATCCATACACTCGGCCGTTTTGACTCTTTCTCAACGAGGAGAAAAAAATCTTTCCCTCCTTGTACACACCCTTATAAGTAATTGCTTTAGGGGAAATCGGAATATAACTTTACTAAAGATGAAGAAAAATCAAAGAAATATAAGAAAAAGTATAAATTTAAGTATCAAATAAAGAATATTTATCATTTATTTTTTAAAATTAATTTAAATTACTTATTATTTGAAATTTAATTAATTCTTCGATAGACATTTTTATCTCTTCCTTAAAAAATCAGAGAGAGAGAAAAAAAAAAGAAACGATCAGTATTCTTCGCAAGACAATGAAAAACAATTAGTGCACATTGGAGAATTCCAATATCAAAAGGCAGACATGGCGCTATTTATATATCTAGAAAAAAAATTTCTGCCAAAAAAGAAGTCCTCGTCGACCTTGAACAAGCTTCAAGCGCATCTCCATTGCTTCGCCTCGAAGATCTTTTACAATCTCCCTCCGTGCAATTTCACGCGTTTACCGAGTTTTGCAACATCATTGCAGTGGCCAACCAGTGGTTATTATATTCAGAATAAAAAGAAAGATGTTCCCGCAAGGTTGAATGAATAACACAACGCTGTCTATTCAACGCGACATATCTCGTGACATTTGCACGAAGATGCTTGCGATATCCCTCGCTATCAACTCGGCGATATTTCTCGCGTATCGACGATCGTCTTGCGCCATATATCTCTCTGTTCAAAGAAGCGAATATCTCGTGAGAAGCCAATCGCGAAGATCGCGTCGGTGGTCACGTTTTCATCGGGAACACACGGGCAGATGATTTTGCAATGGCTATAACAGCCTTTCAGAACCGAACGTTTCGAAGGAAACGGTTTCGTATACACGCGCTCGTAAGTCCTTTCAACCTAAGTTATTTCAATCTTCTTCGAGAAAACGTTGTGTAAACTTGAGAGTTGTTAAAAGTTTGTTACCAGAAGGGAACAATGTAAATGAAAAACGATCGTTAATTCTCGATTTAATTAATTATGAAATAATAAAAATAATAAATATATGATGATGAAAATAAGGATGCAATTTATGTAACCAGATGACTAATATAGGTTAACAGTTCTTCGAACTATAACGGAAAAGGATTTATACTTTTTTTTTTTCAATAACGCAAGTGGTGGATAATTTTCACGAAGTTTATTGCAAATTTTAATTTTATTTAATCATTGGCTAAGGGAAGCGATTATTAAGAGCAAACAGTAATGGTAAACTGTGAACATTGTTTCAGGATATATTGTTACAGATATAATTGTAGGAAACAGTTTTTGCATTTTTAAAAAGTAAAATTGATTCGATGCAAATCGAAGAGAAAATTTAAATAACAACAATAATAACATACTCGTGGAGTATGTAATAATATTTTCAACATCGTAACGAGTTCACCAAAACGTTGCTTCACTTGAATACTGGATAATCGTTGAGCGCGGAGGAAATAATGATTACAATGCTTTCTTGAGTTGTGCGAGCGGCGTGAATGGGTCTGAGACATTAACCTCGAGTCATTTTCATCGTTGGGCAACAATTTTGCGGTTAATACTTGATTTGCCGCGACGTAACAGCTGAGCGAGCTGCGAAAAATATTTCCTACGATACGATTCCTTTAATTTTCCTCTCTCAATCTTCGTCGCTCGTTGTATCACGCGAGCAATTCGTTTTTTTTCTCTCTTCCGGAGAAAAATAACACAGAATCAAGATTTCTTTGCTTTGATATTCAATTCATAATTTTTCAAAAATTTTATAAACAACTTTTTCATAAACATAACTCGAGGAACGTGTTTGTACATCATTTTCTTTAAAGATAAATAATTATTTTTTTTACGGGTATTATTATTTTTATAGATAAGAGCGCAACGCGCGAGTACAAAATATCGAACACGTCACGTTCTTATATTATCACCAACCAGAACTGATTAACGTTATTACGTCAATTAATATCCGATATAAAACCGATTAAAGTTCATACGTTCATAAATATCTCCCCTAATCAATTTGCATCAAGATATACCGATCCATTTAATTAAGTTCAAATACCAATTTCTACATACGATCTCGATCTCCTTAATGAACGCTTCGCACACCCGATTAAACCATTATCCACCATAAAATTATCACGTGCGCATAAATAATAATAACGTCAAAAATAAAATGACAAACGATCCAATCCAATTCCTATTTATACCGTTAATAATCGTTATATACGGATATACAAATGTAGTATCGATATTTCACGGATAACGAACAAATCGATCGATCTCGATCTGCGTAAGGTCGTCGATTTACCTCGGCATGAAAGTACAAGTTCCTGGTATTTTTCTTGCAAAATCCTGTCGTTCTCCTGCCGTCTCTATTCTCGAGCCGTTTGTTCCTGGTTGAAAATCTAGGTAAGTGGTATAAGGACGGTCACCCGCAATCGTACCACGTGGCCAGTAAATCGTTCTGTAAATCGCTTTTCCCATATATTCTCGCAACGTCTACACATCCGTGTGTATCGATACCGCGTGCGTTATTATGATATTATTGTATACACGTGGAAAGTGCGTGCGTCGCGCGATACCAGTGATTAAAAAAAGAATATACAGCGCTTTTTTCACAGCCAGTTTTTTCCTTCTCGCTTTAAGGGTGTTACACCTGCGAGCATTGCGTATCTACGCGAGATCTACGGATCGATGGGGGCAACCTGTTGATTCTAAAGAACCCGCGTAACGGTGGTTCAGTTGTGATTAGTTATCGCTGACTCATAAACTATACTTTGTTCCAGGAGGAAATTAAATAAGCTAGCGGTGACTAGAGGACTGCGTGATTTTTTTTTTTCTTTTAGATTCGTTATGGTTTTATTATTGTAGCTGTACACGTGGTGCAAATGAAAGAGATTGTATGATCTTTGTGGATTGATTTAAGGAACATTGATAGAATTTGCGATATACGTGTATATATATATATATATATATGTTTCGTATTACTGAGCTGAGAAAATTTGAAAGTCAAGGAAAAAAATTTGGTAAACGAGATAGAAATTTCTTGTAATCGATTTGAGTTAATAAGGTTTCACAGATCGCTGATTCATTGTTCTATTGTAATTTTGTTTCCTTCTGTTTCTTTTTACGTAAGAATAGCAAACACGATTTTATACACGAATGAACACCGAAATCGTTAACACGTTCTAAATATTCTGTCTATTGAGCAACGGGATAATTTCTATTATGACGCGAGTACCTTCCTAATCGAGTTGAACTGCTATAGAGAAGTGTAATAAAATTTATCGTGATAATTGATTACCAAACAAATTGCTCCTCTTCTTCAACGTGAATCGATCTCTGTATAATAAAATGTTTTTATTTTATGAATTATGTATCAT
Organism: Apis mellifera; assembly: GCF_003254395.2. Taxonomy (NCBI): domain Eukaryota; kingdom Metazoa; phylum Arthropoda; class Insecta; order Hymenoptera; family Apidae; genus Apis; species Apis mellifera. The sequence goes on along the minus strand of NC_037643.1, from coordinate 8,917,643 downwards.
ATTTGTTCGATATTTCTTTAAATTATGCGTGTTTTTAATTTTTCAGTAAAAAAAAAAAGGAAAAAATTCTTTTATAGACATTTAATTTTATAGACATTCGACCCTGACTCATATTTTATTCACCTTCAAAACGAATGCAAAAGTTATCCTTGAATGATTTCGAAAAATTTGACCTCTATTTCGAAATTCGTTTGTACATTAAGCAACTTTCGATCAACGATCCTCGCGATAATTAATCGAATTATTTCATATTTAGACTCATTTCAAGATAATGCAAGTCAACAATGCAATGTAAAACAAAAATGTAAAATAGAGAGAGCAGTGGAATAGCCAGAAAATTTTAAATTCGATTATGAAATCAACTGAAAGTCCGAACTGACTATTAATTAGATTGCTGTAATTAAATCCGTTTAAGTTATCGTATTTTCTAAACAAGTCAGTTGAAAGTGTAATAAAGGTTTATTTATACTTATTTTTTATTATATTTTATAAGCTCCAATTTTGTTCATTCCATTCGTGTCTCTCTTTAAGTAAGATTATTTTACTCGCATCTTGTTGAACTATTAATATAAATTAGAGCTTTCATATAAATCTGAACATCTGTATATTGCAACATAAATCAAAATCCTTGCTTTTGCACGTGTTAAGCACATGTGTTCAAACAACAATCAAATTTATTAATAATTTATTTCTAGACATTCATATATTCTTGTCAGATATGATTATTACAATCATCATCATTTGCATCATTATTATTTAAAAATCATGAGCCAAAATATGTATACATTAATATTTTGAATTAATTTTGAAAGTATTAATTTTTATTAATTGATACAAAATTGCAAGAAAAATGTATTAGAATATATTGCATTATAAAAGAAAATATTATAGTTTAATTTTTTATTGATCAAATATTGGATATTCACGACATCGAAATCATTTTATACGAAGATACACAGTTAACGAATGAGCCTAATAATCCCCTAAGCACAACGAGACCAAGGCTGAATTGCCGCAATCCAACTTTCAGAAGGCTCTTCAGCCTAGTAATTATTGCTATTATAAATACTTTGAGGTTCGTTCTTTTGAATAACTATATAGTTTCACTATATAGTTCGAATTTATTATTTCTAAAATTTATTCGAATCATTCATTGCATTATTTGTGAAATTTTTAAAAACTTGTTATATAATTTTTTTAACATTCTTTCATATTTTATTCACTATTTCCTTCATAATAACAAAATATGTGATTAAAATTATTCATTCACGATCGACATCATATGTTCGTATATTGTCCCTTCGTTATTATTTGAAATATGACAACGCACATAGGTTAAGTACATTCGATATAAATGCAGATTAATTCTCTGTAACAATCGATTATTAAATCCTATTCGAGCATTAAATATCGAGCATCGATCATCGATCACTGCGAACAATTCGAATAGGATTTCGGTGAAACATAACCCAACGTTTAATGCAATGAGAGGTTAAATAACGCGTTAGGTAAGTCGATATGCAATGTTCGAACAGTAGCCTCACGTGTGGCTCGTGTATATGCGTGCACCTCGATTTCGATGGTAAATCTACTTCCTGAATGGAGGCCTACTTTGCCAAGTGGCTAACAGATCAGTTCCATAAGGTCGAAACATATGAAAGAATTGTTGAAAGTTATTTACCTTTTATTATTACGGTCAAGTGTAACTCGAATATAGGTTAGTTTTATGTTAGTTGCTATTTAGTGCGGATATATATATATATATAGATATTGAATATTACCGAAAGTTTAAAATACTATGCATATCTGTAAATTACAATTTAAAGTAAAATTATAGATTGTATAGTAGAAAAATAATTCTTAAATGAGTATTTTATTTACTTAATTATAATAACATATGTTAATAATATTGTATAATATTGATTATTGTGATAAGAATATTTTGTTAAAACATTTAACTTGAACAGATAAAATATAAATACATTTGTTTCAATATTATTGGTATTATATATTTATACATACATATATTTACATATTTAATTTATAAAATAATTTTTTTCATCATAATATTTTTTTAATTAAAATGCTAATTATTGATAATCAATGATTATCATTTACGATGAAAAATATGCGTTTTAAATAAAAACAACGGCAAGTTCCAATGACGTTATTATTCAATCTTGAATAATAATTAATCTCTTGTTTAACCTTTCATTATGTATAAAATCATATCTTCCATATTATAAAATCGACAAACAAATCTATTAAAACTTTCAAAAAATGTCCTCTATTTTTAATAAAACCGTAAGATAAAAAATTTTAACAAAATTATATGTAAACGATTTTAAAATGCAATTCAATTATTAAAAATATATTTGCATTTACACAAGAGATATGAAATAGTATCATCATAAATGTTGTTTATCTACTTTGATCATTTATAACTACACAACAAAACATCTAACAAAGAAAAATATCGTTTTGAATAGCAAATTTGAAAACATGAATTGTAAACAGCACGTGTGTACTCAGCTATTCGTTCTCACGATAGAACATATTCTTATATTAACATATTCGTCTTCATCCCTCTTTCATTTTTCTATTTAAATAAGATATTTGTATTGAATTTTTTCAAAATAATGAATTTTCAAATAATTTTAAAAATAAATTTCAAAAAAATATATTTCAGAATAATTTTAAATAATAACAAACTTTTTTTCCTACACTTTTAACGCAAGAAAACGTTAACCTAAAAAAATGCATTATTCCTTGAGAAACTAATTACGTAAAAATTATTGAGATTTTAAGATGCAATATCATAATTATCTATCTATGATAGATAATTTAATAATTATAATTATATGATAGATACTTTAATAATTAAACAATCAAATATCTTTTTACAATATTAAAATTATCGTATCATATCGATAAAATTATGGAAGATATGCAACAAACGTAAAAAAAAAAGGAAATCTCACCTAAATATTTCAAGGATTCTCCATTTCTTCTTGTTCACAATTATCCTTTCGATATTGCAACTACATAGATCCAACAAAATGTATAAGCATTCCTTGTAGATTTTCTCATAAAATCATTATTGTTCGTTGGATTCACTCGTCCTGCACTTCAAGTTATTCTGTCCTGTACCAAATAACAAACATCCGCTTAACCTCACCACGATCGTACATCACATCAACAATTCAATTTAGAACAATCCAGAATCACTCAGTATAATCAAACTTATTCAGTTTCCTAATATTTTTTTTATATTTTTGAATTTAATACAACAAAATGAATTTAATATATTGACTCGTTGCACGCGAATCACAAGCTGTCACCGCGCAGAATCGCACCGGTAATTTTCGCGGTATTTTATTTCACACGCATTTGATTGGTCGTTATAGAATGCAATTATCAATCTATAATCGAATCTTCAAAACAATCGATAGGAAACGATGTCTCGAACTCATGCAGAATTCTTTTTCAGGCCCTGATCCAAACTGTACGTTCACACGTGTGGCGTGTTTCTCGTATACCTTCTCCTTGTCTCGATAGGAATCGACCGCGTCCACCACTGACAACGATCGATCGATCGATCACAATCGACACCGTGTTCTGCTCTCGATCACGACAGACCACGATCTCACCGTGAGCAGCGAGCCTTCGCGACTGCGGCCGCTATTTCGTATCTACTTGCTGTGGCGAACGATCGCCGGTAAATGCGCGCGCGTGTGTGTAGAATATCGTATACTCATAAGGCGCTAATAAACGAGTGTGTGCGCGCGCGTGCATCACGTATACATTGCTCACAGAGTGAGGGTGGGAGATGACAGGAAGGGGAGAGACACGAAGGTTCTAACCTCACGGTGGGTGGTAAACGATAGATAAGATGTATCCTTTTTTCATTCTTTTTGACAAGATCAATCCTTGTCTGAATCATACGAATCCTTAAGTGGTATAGGCGCTTCCATTTTGTCTTTGGACACCACAGGGAAGAACAAGTTTTCTGAATGTTGAAAATCCATATTTGAAGTCAATTTATGATGGAGATGAAAAAGGAAGAGAAAATGATAAGAAAAAGATGGCAGGTAAGAAATAAAGTGAATTATTTATAGCTTTCTTCATTTAGAAAAAATAAAATGAAACAAAATTACGAAATTTTAAAATTATAAATATAAATTTTAATTAAATAAAAATGTAAATCTTATAATAATCAAATATTATAAATGATCAAAAATATAAAATTAGTATCTTAATAGATATAAAGTATCATTTATTTTTCAAAAATAATATTAAATAAAATAATTATTTAATGTTTAATCATATTTACTATTTATATTAATTAAATAATGGATTTTTTATGTTTATAAAAATGAGAATTTCCAATTTATATGTGATTTTGATTGAATTTATATATGATTTAAAAATGAACAATTTTATTATAGTAATTATTTTATATTAAAACGTATGAAATCTTTGTGAGATGCATGACTAACTCGAATGATAAGATCATTTCCTATTACACATTCATGGTTTTAATTTTTCAACAAAAGTATGAATTTGTTTTTTTTGATATAGAAAGAAATATATACTTGAAAATAAATATCCACGTAATCTACATAATCCATTTGTACATATGTACTTTTTATAAATTTTTATAATAAAATATTAAATTATGAAATTTATCTATCTATTAAGAAATTTATTAAATTTCTAAGTTTATTATTTAATTTATTTACAAATAATTCTATAAAATTATATTTTTCTATTAAATAGAAAAATATTTCAATTCAAATAAATTTTTTTTATTATTTTCATTTTTATAAATATATAAATTGATTTTATTCATTTATAGGATTTTATTTATTCAATATAGATCAGATTGTGTGCAATATTTGACATTGATTAAGTATGAAAGATTTATTCTCACAATAAGAAGAAAAATTCTAAAGTTTTTTTGAATTGCAGAATATCGATATATACTTAAAAAAATATTACCACGATAATCGAGGTGACACAAAAACATCGTAAATATGTACACGACAAAACAGGGAATAAGAAATGTGGTAATCGTTTCACTTTTGAAACTTTATCGAGTTTGTTGCAAGAAATGGTAAGCGATCTCACATTTCGTAATCAGCCGATCTGATTTGCCTCATTACGCGCAAGCTTCCTTCTTACGATAGCTCTTCTTCCCGCAGTTTCTTGGATAACAATGAAGCCTAAACCGTGGCACCTTCGGCCCTTGTTTCCGTTCTCACGTTCATTCGTTCTAAATGGAATCAACGATCTTTTTATTAGTCACCTTCTCATTGCTAGTTTGCCGTTTATTTAGAAAATTGTCTTGAGAAAGGATACCACTACTTAATACCTAGAGAAATTTTTATATAACTATATATACTTATATACTAATTATGATAATAGTATTTCTTTAATATTAATGATAATTATATGTTCAATTTAAAAATTGTTATTATTTGTTAATTGAATAAAATTATATTTTTAATTAATATATAATAATAATTTTATTCTTTCATATTTTCTATATTTTTGTAAGATTTGATTATTTGTAATATATGATAATTTAGTATATATATTTTGATGAAATTTGATTATAATTCATTATTTTTAATTCATTTCATTTATTTTATACTTATTATTTTACTTATTGAATTCTTATTTTAGAGATTAACTTTGTTTAAGAATACTACTCCAATAATCCGCAGTGAATTACATAAGCATGCAGATTGCTGGTGAAAGGGATTCACATTCAGTTGTGACAACAGAAGTCTACAAAATCAGTAATTATGTCAATGGATTCTGAATTTTAAACTATAAAAGCTTATGTCGCTATTCGTGAAAATTAGAAAAAAATTAATCCATGTGATTTGTATAATAGACTTGTGTAAAGTATCTATTATTCTAATATATTTTTTGTACTTTGACAAAGTAATATATACAATATATACATCATATTACATACATTTCTTAATAATGTTTCATTTACTTTCACTTAATTTTTAGCAGATTATAATCATGAAAATTGCTAAAAATCCAAAAATATTGTAATCCTTCATTTGTCAATTACTCAATCTTTAATATCCACATTTTATTCAGGTAATAACTCAATAATTCATAAACCTGTTTTAAAATTTTTTTTTCATATTTCTCATCAAAATTTTTCCACTTGCAAAATCGTTTCGTAAAATAGATTTTTATTTATTAGATATTGTAATTGAATTAAATTCAATTTATCTTCCAAAAATAAATCACATACTCGGATTTCTTATTTGTATTGAACGATAAATGTATTTAATTAAGATGCGCATAGCAGCAAGATACACCCTCTCTCAAGATCTATCTTACACAGACGTAGCACATAGATATATTCCAACGATCCAACGACCTTGAAGAATACTAATGACCCATCAGACATATAATCCAACTGCAATTCTTCCAGCAAGAATTGTTATAATAGTTAAAATTTCTACGATAATTAGCCCGCGTTTATTAAAGTGAACGAGTGAGAAAAGTCGACACGGTTGTGTAAATATCATCTGATTTCGCAATGGCTGGCCAACATTTCGAGCGTGAAAGTTCTGATACCACGACTGGCCGGAAAAGAAATGACTATGGATATCGTGCGAATCGACTCGGTGGTTCGATGCAAAAGAACGTTTAATCGAGGTTAAATAACACTACGACGCGTTACGTGATTTTCTTCAATTTTTCTTTTTCTTTCTTCATTTATATCTTTTGATATTTGTGTATAGTATTGTGTATACTTGTCCGATTTCTCGAATCTGAAAATATATTTCGTTATTAATATTAATATATCGATATGTATGATTCAATTTTTTTGTTAGTAAGCGAGAAACAAAAATGTTTTGCATAAAAAATTAAATAAAAAAGTTTGTGAAGTATAGCTATTTAATTATTATTAAATTTTAGGAATTTGAAAGTATATTTTTATTTCGATAACTTTTTGATAAGTCGTACAATCAAATTCGCCATATTTAACTCGTAAGAATTAAAACAATATTGTATTGGAAAAAAATATGATATCGAAAAAACGTGTTAAATACGTAAAACATTTTATCTGACAATTTTCTTCCGCAATCTCATCATTTTATTTTCAATAATATAATAATCTGGAATCTTGAAGTTAACCTCTCTAATAATATTTGAAGAAAAACAAATCGAAAGAAATTAAACTAACAATGAAAAAAATTTCTCTTTTTCTTTTTTTTTTTTTTTTTTGTAATTTTATTACTATATAAAGACTAGCAACCAGAAAGATTACGGTGTTAATAATTAGTTGGCTATCGAAAGAGAAATGACTAGTCGGTGAAACGAGGCAAGGGTGAAGGTTATATTACTCACGACTCAGCACATCACACCATTACAAGTTATTCATCAACGTTTCAAATTTTTGAACAAAGACATTTGTTATTGGTGGAAAAAATTCTATTAAACCAATATACTCGAGTTTATCCTTTGAATTGATAATGTTTCAGGTGCAACGAGACTTCGTTTCGAAAAAAAAGTCCTTCACTTTACTCGCACCAGTTTGTGAAAGTGAATTCGGCCCTTTTGCCGAGCAACCAATCTGAAATAAGACCGGCTGATTTAATGTTAATATTCAATGTTAAATATTATAATATTTTGAAAGAGAATGTTCAATTAAGTCTAAAGTTAGAATCGATATTATATATTACAGATTTATTTTATTTATTTATAGATATATTTATTTTAATAAGATGTATAGATATAGGTTATATATATATAAATTGTTTTAATTCGATTCATCGAAAGATTTTATAGATTTTTAAATAAAAATAACTTATCTTGTAATTTGTTTCAACGTCTAAATAATTGTAAATAAATTTGAAATTTTATGTTCTTTTGTATTTAAGTTGTGAAAGAGATGCTACTTTGTCAGACTATTAGTAGAATCCGAGAAAACCGGTTACTCAAGCATTAGCAAGAGACTGTATTCGCAACCTTGAAATTATAAATTTTATATTATAATTTCTACAAATATAATCTTCTACTGACATTATTCTTTTCAAGCTATGATATTCAATAACAATGAGATAATACAGACAATATTTTCGTAAAAAATTAAAAATCAGGGATTGATTAAATAGTCGTTGCACGAATCAACTCGATTATTATTATCTTTTAATTATTTTTGCTTGTATTATCTCATATATTTTCAAAGACAAGAGTTAGATTCTATGTTTATTCCTATTTCATTAGATTTCATTCTTATGAAATGCATGTCAATCAAAAAATAAAAATAGCATAAGAAATATACTCTTATATCTACTTTTTTCTACAATTTTTTACAAATCGATGGAATATAAATGTGTTAACATAAGGTAAGCATAATTAGTATCGAATATAATAATAAATAAAAGAATTTATGGTAAGATATATCAAGTGCATAAATTAACATAAATATTAATTTTAATGCAACAACATGATTAAAACATTCTTTCATATTTCATTATTTTTAATTTCAAAAAGAAATAATTGATTTGTAAAAATGAATTTATTATTTTAATTATGAAATTATTAAATTTATTATTTTAATTAATTGCTCATAATTTTGAATTTAATATGAAAAACATACATTTTTTAGTAAAAATATAAAAATTAATCAATTCATTTTTTAAATTTATACTATTATGGATTTATAATATTATTTTAGATTTACTTTAGGTTAGATTTCATATTTTAACGTAATTTTCATCAAACATTTTATAATTAAGTATATTAGAAAAACAATTAATGAAAGAAAAAATTTTGATTTATCAGTAAGTTTGATAAGTAAAAAATTTATAATTATTAAAATTAATACATATAGTTATAGAATAATTATGAAATTTTATATTATCATCATATTTCTAAAATGCCGATAGAAATATAAAAATATTGAATATAAAATATATACACGATATATAAAAATGTACAAACCATTATTTTTTTCTTCTTAATAAAAAAAACTTAAACATTTTCAGTTTATAGATTGTCACAAGTTTACATTATCGTTATAAAATTAATTTTATATACTAAATATAGACAAAGAGAGTAAATAATAAGACAAGAACAGAGATAGGTTAAAAATTGTGAAATCAGCGCCATCTCCAGAGTGCCGCAAATGAAACACATAAAAAAGGATAGAAAATAGAGGGAAAAAGATAGAGATTGAATAAAAGTAACATGTGGCGCCATCTCTTGAGTATCAAAAATATCTCTTTCTAAAAATCATAAGGTAAATAAGAATTAACAATCAGCGCCATCTCTCGAATATCAAAAAAACCTTTTCAAAGACAAGATAAAATAAAATAAGAATTAAAGATCAGTATCATCTTCTGAGTGTTTTTAAAAAAATATTTTTATATTTTATTATAATCACAATCTATTTTATTGATATTTAATCTATAATATTTCAATTATTATTTTATTATATTATATTTTTGAAGAAATTTTTGTTACTCAATAGATGGCACTAGTGATCAATTCTGATTCTATCTCTATCTTTTTCTGATTATTTTCTATGCTTTCTTTATATGTTTCATTTGCGGCACTCTGAAGATGGCGCTGATTTCACAATTTTTAACCTATCTCCGTTCTTGTCTTATTATTTGCTCTCTTTGTCTATATTTTATAAATTGTAATAAACGTAAACACTTACAATAATACTACGAAAATATCTAAGGTCTTAATGAGAAGAAAAAAAAGAAAAGGTGACGAAATATAATTTTTAAATATATACATATATTTTACATATATATACATTTTTTTTATATTATACGTATTTATCATATATATTCTAATATTTTTAAAATTATTTCAACAAAATAATTTAGACATAATATTAAAATTCTATATTTTCTTACTATTAATTTACAGTTCGTAGCTGCATTTTGAACAATGTATAGCACTAAAGAACCGTGACGAGATAAAATGAATATGAATGAAAATTTTGACGGCCATATATAATAAAGTGGTTTTCGCTTCTCGAAGTTTCGATGAGGGTTCGTCCCGCGCATAATTGGGGATACGGATCTCATGTAAAACACGCATGTGCGCAAATGCTGTCTTGTTTAAGTGGCACAACAGAAAAACCGATTACGCGGATGGGAGAGAGTTGATTTCCCCCAAAAGTAAAGAGGAGGAAAATGAGCTAGAAGGCGAGCATAGTAGCGCCGCCACAGCTGCCCGTGGCGAATCCGTTTTTATCCCCGCGTTGGGGTTGCGAGAAACCCCTCGATCCAACGTAGTCCATCATTTTCGTCGACGACTTGTCAACTCCATTAAGTTATGAGCAGGCATGTGCGAATATTTCAAGAGTTTTCATCTCTGTCCTCGAGCACAAAATTCGATTCACTTTTCGTACGCAAGTAAATTGACGCGTCGAGTAGTTGAAATAAAGTTAGAAAGACCATGTGCATGTAAGTAAAATGGTTATGAATATATTTACACGGTATTTTGAAAATTTAAATATCCGTGTTTGTTAAATTGATATATTAAACCGTTTATATTAAACACTTCTTTGAAATACATATTTTTTTTTTATATATACATATTTTATAAATACATATTTTAATTATTATATCAATAAATAAAGAAAATTACGCGCTTCAAAATCAAATTTACAATCATAACCGATCCAATTGAAGAGCTCGAAATTCGATGTACAGGCTTGTTAAAGAGTTCTATTTCTATCTTCAAACAAATGAACAGAAAACAAACGAATGTTGAAAAACAAGGATAAATCGGAAAAAAGGAAAAAATGAAAAGGGATTCTTCCTCCATGATATAGAGTCGAGAGCTCGGTAAAGGAAGGGAGCAAATATCATTACGCGGCTGCAGCGCGATTCGATTAAAACGCTATTCACGTGTATCTAGCCGAGGTCCGCATAAACCTCGAATATAAACTGGCCGATAGTAAAGCGGCGTAACGTAATTCAGGCCGGGCTGAAAAGCGGCGGGGTGTTCGTACAAAAGGAGAAGGGCTGCTGCTGCTGTTGCTGCTGCTGCGGTGGTGGGCCAGAACGTGACGCAGCGTGACTCGTTTACTCGCTACGCTAGCACAATGCGTTCGTCAGTGGCGTAACATACTATGTAGTACATATGTATAGAGTGTTTCAAAAATACAGGTCTATTGGATAATAATTCTAAATTCGAACGGAGAATACTTTTTATCTGATTAAAAATTTTATTAATTAAGCTTTAAGGATACTTATATTTAAGGTTAGGTTATCAATAAATGATCTGTAATTATATGATTATAAAATAATATGCTGAATAAAATGAAATCATAATCAATACATACGTAATCTTTCTGATTATTATTCATAATAATTCCTCGAATATTCTCGATAAATCCAAATTTTTATCTTTATAAAAATTGTGTTAAATATTATAATTCTGAAACCATTTGTATAGATGCATGTGCGCGCTTCTCATCCAGTCTACGAATACGTTGTATCTATCCAGTGGAAGTATATTATAACACATATACCTATTTGTGGCCTGTCTAATATTCATCTTACATTCGGCCGAATCTTCGTTTGTCGGTAACTGCGCGTATATTCATAGTTTTCTACTGGGTATTAACGTTAGGCTTCCATGCTTCTATGAAACTGATTGATTACGCACGTTCTCCACTTCATTGCCGCACCGATATCTCACACTCGTTTTGTATAGGCCATTGAAAAGAAAGTCAATGGATATCTTTTCAAGCGAGTGCGATCTTGCTCATTTTTAAAGCGAACGGATTCTCTCTGCAATAGACCAACGATGCTTACCAATCCTTTTTTTTCTTCTATTCTTATCTTTGATGTTCAATACACTGCCGCTGAACTGGTCTCATTTCATTGCAATTCTATTATAGAAAGTATACTATATTAATATTATACTGTGTAATATTATATGTGTACTGAAAGATATAAGAGTTGTTGAATTTATAAGTTAAGAATATATATATAAGATAATATATAAGTTAAGAATTTCTGTGAATAATTTGGCAAAAGAATTAACAATTGAGATACTTGTATGTGAATTAAAATATAATTAATATACACCTACCTCTATTAATTCCAATAGATGAAATGCATTATAATTTCTGTTGCTAGAAAAACTTTTTTACAATTCATAAAAACTTCATAATTTATCCGAGACACGAGAAATATTTGGATCGTGTCGATGAGTTTTCATGATCGTTGGATGGTCAATAAAAAAGATACGAATACAAACATCTCCCATAGTACATATTTCATAAGGAAAGGGACGAGCGGGTCCTGAATTTCTGATTATATTAACGTAACCAGAATCAATTCTTTGCGATGCTCGTCACCCCTCGACTGTATTATACGATTACAATTAGTAGCACCCCTGCGTATTCCCTGATTATATCAGAAACGAACCTCTGGAGTCCGCACAATTGGGTAGTTATCGATATTGGGGTACAGACTATTTTGTTCGCGGGGAGTTAAACATTATGACTTTCCTTGTTACGTTAACTTACGTATATCGATGCTTTAAACAACTTTTTTTTAGCTAAAAAGAATCAAAATATAAGTATTTGTAATATCAATGTTTTACTGTGATAAAAATATTTGAGAACTTTTTTTTTATTTATAACCAATTATATTTTTCTAATATAAAATCAAAAATTTTAATAGCATCTTTATCAGATTTACGATTTTATATCAAAAAAATATAATTTTAAAAAATATAGTATAAATTTTTTCTGAAAGTTATTATATTTATTTATCATTTTAAATACCAATATTTTAAATACCACTTCAATCGCTGTATTTACTTACCAGTTTTATATTTAAATTGATACATTGAAATTATTTGTAATTTTTTTATATATATTTATTACAAAATATTAATTGTCAAAAGTAGATCACATCAATAATATTGCATACGATACGAAAACTAACAAAGAAATAAATTTTTGTGATATGAAGAAGCATTATATTTGCATATATATGCATTATATTTAATCTAACCTATTTTCAATCTATAATTCACAATTTAAAAAATTATTTTATAAACTCAATTGATAAAATGATATAAAATTGCTTTACAATTTCGTGAGAGATTTCATCGGTCTTATCCAGTTGTACAGGAGAACAACCAACAGAAAGATCAATAGATGAAATATTCTGAAAAATAAAAAAATGAAGTGGAAGACATAATTTATGGACAACCATAGGATTGACTCGATGTTATTTCTCTACATAAACAGCAACGACATCTTCATTCATGAAGCCACTAACCTCTAGAGAGAACTACTATGCCGATTCATCGTGGCTGCACAATTCGTTTCGTTTCTATTGAATCGTACAAAAAAGTCAATGGGCCGTCATCCTTATGTTCGTTTTGGCTCAAGGCTTATTATTATAGTTGGAATTATTTCGAGAATAGTAGTAGTAGCTACAGGTGTACCCGTTCATGGATACGTTGTTCAGAATACTTACATATATTCAGCCAGGTTCCTCGTGTAGTCATTGAGAAAAGTTTTCGCCAGTGACGAATCATAGGAAACCAGCAATCCTCTAGGGAGGAACCGTGAGCGTAAAAAGGATCTATGGGCATTCAACAATCCATTTTTTCAAAACGACCGGCACCCATGGATGAAAAGTGTCCCGGTTTCTCTCATCCTATATTGAACGGCCAACGGTGTAATTGTAAAGCTGGAAGCACGCTATTCATCGACAATGCACACATTTGTCAAGAGAAGAGTATCGATGAACACTTCATTTTTGGAAAAGTCCTCGAAAGCACACGCCTAGATTATTCGAACTGAAAATTGACGATTTTGTGAGTACAATGTGATTCAGACTCAAAATTAAAATATTGGTTTCTTTGTTGTATATTTCTGAAATTTAAAAATATTTTTGTTAAAAAATTGATAACTATCAAATGAATGCATCTTACTATGATATTAATTAATTACTTTCATCTTCATTGAAAGTAATCTCTCTAAAGTTATAAGAAAATGAACAAGTATTCATAAACACATACACATATACTTTTCATCTTAACCTTAAAATTATTCTACATTTCTTAAGATAACACTGCATTTGTTCCTTTTTAGTCACTTATGACAACTTTTTTTTCTACATTGTAGAATCTACAATGATTTCTGTGACCAGTGGTCTCAGCATAGTCATCATTTTTGATAAATCTGCACGTTCACTGTACAGTCATTCTTTATAGGTACCGGCCCAGTCACTAAAATCTTTGTTTGGAACGATTCGAATACCGATGCACCAAACATTAATGAGTATTGATGTTCTTCTTGCAATTGATCGAATGTTATGATAATGTTACTTAGTGGGATTTATATTACACAGAAAAATCTTGTTCAACTATATCGATGATCAAATTATTAATATAATTATTTATTATTACGAAATATTTTCCGAAAAACATTTTGAAGTAACATAGTTCTCTTTCTTTGATATATATATAAATTATAATCTTTTTTACAAAAAAGATGAAGAATAAAAAATAAGAATATGATTAAGAAATATTATTGAATATTAATCAATTATGAAAAGAATATGGAAAATTGATCTTTTGAATAGATACATGCATTTGCGCGAACAGTGAAGAGTAAAAGATGTTTGTATGCAATTCTTTTTTGTTTATGATCTTCCAGCGATCTTTCGGTATTCGCTCGTTCCAACATGGATCAGTGCGGAGTGCTATGCGGCGAACATCAAAGCATCTGAAATCTTTTAAAGGCCGCCACCGTCTTAGAACTCGTTGAACTGGCTCCTTTTTTTTTCTCTTTCTCTTCGTGATTCTTCTGTATTCGTCGATCTCTCTTGCGTATCGTTTCTATGTTCTCATCGAACTGACTCGAAAAGGATTTCAACGATAGATTTTTCTCAGTTGCTGCCATGTATGTATATATATATATATATATATATATATATATATATATATATATATATATATATATATATATTTCTTCTTTTTTGTCTTTTGTCTTTTTTTTCTTTTTGTTGAGTCTTTCGTTTCATCGAATTTATATGTATATAATATAATCATGAATATATGTATAGATATATATTTCATATATATATCACTGCACTTCGTGAGCAAAAACTAAAATAAACTACTTTTTACAAATTAAAATAAATTAATACTTCTATTAATTTTTTTTTTCAAATACAAAATAATTCTAAACTAATTTTCATTTTTCAGAATTAATGCTATATAAATTCTTTTTGTTCGCAAAAAGGTACAATAATATTCTATTTCTATGAAAATTTCGTATCTTCGTAAAAAAGCTTCTTTGTTACTAGGCTAACCTAACCTAATGTACGCAAACATCCGAAAAATAGTCCTAGACGGCTTTATATTATACTTTCTCTTGTGAAACGATGCTGCAGATTTCGGTGGAAAAGTTCTAACCAACGATCCAGGTTTGGACTCGACACCTTTTGTTAACCGAAGATCATCTTTCGTTGGCGCGTCCTTTAAAATCAGATAGTGGGTCCAGTGTAGCGCTGGCGTCGAGGCAGGCAACTTGATATTATTTGTCACTGCTCAGTCAGGTAGATTAGACTCGATGGAATCGTAGAAAAGGGATTAAGGGTATCCAAATATCCAAGTCCTGGCTAATAACGAAGCTAAGCATCGAGCAACGAGTATCGACCTAAAGTCTTGGTTTATTTTTCGGTTTTCACTGTCCCATCATTGGTCAGTCGTTTCTAACCTCAACAATACATACCTTGGCACCCTCTACTTATTTCTCTCATTTTCATTTTCTATGGATTCATTACACTTAACAAGAGGGTTTATTATTTAAAAAGGATTTACGTTAATTCGCCGGATTCTTTGCTGTCTAACAAGAACACAAGGATCAATCCTAAACAAGTGATTATCCGTTTGGGTTCCGAATGGAAACCGAAAATTGAAAAATGCTTCCTGTGTTATTCTTAAGTCTCTAGGATGAAAAGAGGAAATAATGAACGGTAAAATTGAAAAACTATGTTGACGAAAGAATTATTTATAATTTCAAAATGTTTTACAATTAATTAATTTAGAACTTAAATCATTGGAAATATTTAAATGATTTTATATTTAGAATTTAGTTTTTTAGTTTTCTTTACAAAAACAGAATAGTTTTTAACGATATTGAGATATATATTTTTTTTATTTTTTCTTTTTAAATATTTTTATCTTATTTTTTCCTTCTGTGTTTTGTACTTGTCTTATTTCTTGATATTCTATTATTATTTATCTGGTCCACTTCAAAAAATGTTTCCGATGGAAAACAAATGTATCGGGTGTCTTACATAAAAAAAGTATAATTCATTATTAAATTATAGTTTCTAATATATATATTTAAAATTATTATGAATAATTAATTTTTTATACAGAATATAATATATTTATTTATGCGTTAAAAAATATATGATTTTATTTAAGAAAACAAAGTTGAACTTTCTGTAAAAAAAAATTAATTACATCATATTAGTTTTTTTTTTTTAAAACTATTCAATCTTTATCTGAATTATTTTTTAATATTTCAGAAACAAACGAAATATTCCTTCGATAAAGTAACATGGAACACCCAGTATACGCAAGAGGGGAAGATGTTAGAAATTCTTGGTCGTACGGTGTAACGCTCCGTTGACACGATGATGGATCGTCCACCTTGACCGGACAGGTAGATATATATTCACACTAACGCGTTGAAAGTGTGTAATCGTAGCAGCACGCAGGTACCTTTACAAGGGTCAACAACTCCATCAAAACGTGAAAATCATCTGATACGGTGTTTGACCCGCTTACTTGCGAACTTGGCATACGACAAACTCTGAACACGTGCGCGGAATTCAATATGAAATAATCACTTTTATAGAATAAAAAAATAAATTACTGACATATGTAAGTACTGACATATATATTTCAATATAGCAATGATTTCAATTTTTTATGAGAAATAAAAATAAATCATATATAACCAAATTTTGTATATAGTATTAGATTAAATCAAAATTCAAGAATTATTAATATAAAACTATAAATATTCAATTATTGAAAATGATTCAATATTATTTTATCTCACAATATATACATTCTTTACATTTTTATATATTTCTATATAGAATTAGATTCTATATAGAACTAGTTGAAAAGTTAATTAGCTAAAATTTCAAATAAAGTTACTTTAAAATGTGATAACTTTATTTAAAATGTTCAAATTTACTCATAACTCTTCATATAACTTTTGCAGTTAATTACAATTATTTAATGCTTTGAATAATTAATTATTAAAATAACTTATTAAATTAATTTTAACCTTAGCTTTAACCAAATAAATATTGATTAAAATTTTGACCATCTTTTTAATTAAAAACATTATCATGAAAATAAAATTAAAAAGTTCTCAAAAAAATGTCAAGAATTTCCAACATTATCAAAAATCTGGAGTAATATCCAATCTAGATCCAATTGTCAATATCCAATTACCTCGAGCAATAACGTTTAATCCATTCCTAAAATTTCTGCAAAGAAATGATGAAAATACAGGAAACGCGTGATGGTACTATCGTAATGCGTATTAATTCGGTAGCCGCAGTCATGTTATAGGATTCCCACAAACTAGATTCGTCCCGGAAGAAGAAAAGGACGAAGGGTGAGCGATTACAATAAAGGTCTTTGCACGAGCAGCTAGGAGTTAAGTCGTGGGTAATAATTACCGATCCCTCGTTAGCACTGCCAATAGAGTGCCTCGCCCACCTGCCCACGGTTATAATAATATAAGCCGCCTCTTTTGCGGCTCGCAGCCTTCGCACGTGCCATAGTCGGGGAAGCTCCTTTATTCGTTTTCTGCCCTTCGTTTCTCACCCTTTGTGTGATCGACCGCTGCATCGGTACTCAAGTCTCTCGATATCTCTCTCTCTGTGCACAGAGATTTCTCTTTTAAAAGAGATTTTTAAAGTTGTGTAATATAATAATTTTGATATTGTTGCGTTTATGGCAAAGTCTTGAGGTTGGGATATTAATGATTGGAAGATTCAAATGTATATGCAATTATGGATAAAGTAGAAACTTTACTCTTTGTAAATTTTAATTATTTTATATAGAGTTTCATTGACTTTTTTCATAAAAAATTGTATTGCATCAAGATTTTTATCTTTTATTATTGTTTTTGAAATTGTTAAGAGGTATCAAAGAAAAAATACATATTAATAAGAAAAATACAAATGAAAAATTTTTAATCTTTTTCGTTTTTTTTTTAAGGTTGTTGTACAAGTAACAGGATTCTCGTTCAATTAATTGCGTTATTCAGAAACGATCAATCAGCAATTAGCAATGTACTGTCCAGCTTGGGGTGACCAGACTGTGTAATCTAAAGATTGAAAACAGACTAGAACATGGTGCATGATACAATTATAAATCTTCCCGGTAAATTATTCGTTTTGAATAACTTGAATTGAAATATATCATTAAATTATTAACATTTATACACATCAGTAACAATTACAATATATTGTCCAGAGATGTATGCTTTATTTTCTGATTGTACTGAAAAATAATTTGTCTTTAAAAATAGGAGTATACATTTTAAAAATAAAAAAATGATTATAAGAATTCATTTATTGAATTATGATATTCTAAATAGATAATCCAAATTTGATTTATCAATTCTTTTGAATTGATATAATATTCTTATTCACATAAATTAATCAATTTTATTAATATTTGATTTGTATCACAACTTTTTTGCCTTTCAAGATGACATAACTGATAACAGAATAAAATTTATGAAATATTAAATTTAAATTTCCCATGGATTACAATTGATATTTCAACTCCTATTATTCTGATGCAAATTCTTCTTTCAAAAAGTGGAAAATATATATATATACACATACATACATACACACATAAATCAATTTTTCTAATCCTCGTTGCAGAGCGGTGCAGCCAGCAGCACGAGACGAGGCTGACTCTAATTATGAATCTTGAGACCTTGGCCACCCCTGATCGGTACGTTTACGTCGGCCTCGCCAGGTCTCGCCGTTTGTTTTTCCCTGCCAATTTGCACCGAGATCTCGAGTCCGCGACACGAGATACGCCATTGGCGGAACAAGACGGAGGAACAAGCTGGAGAGGACGAGGAGCACGAAGAGGAAGAGGATGCAGGAAGAAAAAGGAGATCGGGCTGGTCACACATGACAATGTACGACGAAGGCATGATGGATGAGGGGGCGGCTAGTTTACGTGATCGAGACATGATCGCCGGCAGACGGGGTGGTCCGTCTGTCCGTTACTTTTCTCTTTCTTTCACATTGGAATGGCTTGTCCAGTGTGTTTCGCCCTTTCCACGTAGCGCACGTAACACACGAGAACTCGAACCACCCCTGTCACCGGTCTGACCGATCTTATTGTCATATTCTACGGACACAGGAGAAGCTGCTCTCTTAAGGCGAATTTACACTTTTTCATTTTGGATATTCATTCTGAATAATTTATTCGTATCGCTCATTTTTATGAGAAATATGAAAATTGGAGTATTTGATAGATAAATGTTTGTTCAACGATTGAATTTGTAAGTATTAGATTGAGTTAAGACGAATTTAGACTTTTCACTTCGGATATGCACAATTATACGATAAAACTGCATGTTATGAATTGGTTATTTGTTATTGGATAAGTTTAGACTTGTCGTTGCTTTCATTACGGATGAATCTTATTCATCAAAAATAGAAAATAATTTTACTTTGTTCGTTGATCACTTTGAATATTCATTTTTGATGAAATGTAGATGAAAACAATCTTTACATCATGAATGAAAAAATCTAAATTCGTTTTTGAAGTCTTGCATGGCAATTTTATAATGATGAAGAATAATTATTATCAATGTATAAGATAATAAAAAATAATCTAATCTAATTTCTCTTCATTTCAGGTATAAAATATTGTGTCTCATAAGAAGTTTTATAAAAGAAATGCAGATTGGCTACTTTCTACAATCATGGAAAGATAATATAATTTATTATATGGATAATCATTGCAAAATTGGGATGCAGAATGCATCAGTTATCCAAGAAGGTAAATATTCTCAGAATTGATAGAGGTTTCTCTTCTCTTTTATTATTTTATGCTTCATTGGTAAGAAGCAATAGACACAAATATTTCTTATAAATGAAATAAAAAAAATGTTCTTTTCACAATTAATAATTTAAGTTTTTAAAAGGATATCTCAAATTGGAGATAGAATGAATGATATAATACTATTAGTGAGTAGTATCTTAAGTGAGTAGTACTTAGCATCTTTACAATGTCTTCTGATATTTCTTCCATTTCTTGATATATTACTTAGTTTTTGTTTTACTTCAATACATTAAATCAATTAATAATTTTTCTATTATCTCTCACACAATTTGCAACGCTTTCAAATTTCTTCTTCTATTCAAAATTACAAATCTATCCATCGATCATCTCAATTTCTCATGATTTCTTTTTCTTTTTTACTCTCTCTTTCTTCCTCTTTTTTTTACTAGAAATATATTTTCAGGATCCCGACGAAAACGTCGCTGAAATTTATATGGACACATCGTGGATAGAGGGCACAAAACTCACGCTGTGACGCTCTTACGAATCGTACGGGAGCACGCAGCGACTTTTTGACGAAGGAACGGAACGGAACCACGCGTTTTCTCATCAAGAATCTCGCGGAGAAACCAGTAGCCCCTCGTCGAAGTATCCCGCTGCTCTTTCTCTCCTTCTTAGTCTCTCGATTCTCTGTTAACCGGAGGATCTTTGTGAAGTTCTGACACGAGGAATGCTTTGCCGGTGCCGAGAGGAGGCCAAGAGGACGCTTGTTCGTGCTACCGGCTCGAAACGCGAACCTTCCAATGTCTCGTCTTCCTCTTGTCTTTCCTTTCTGTATCCACTGCGCCATGGTGCGCCGTCGTGCCCTGACGTTTCGTTTCTGCCGTTCTGACGTTGATTCTTCGGATATATCGGGCCCGCAGGGGTAGAGGGGCCCGCGCGAAATCCTGCTCGGATGTCTAGTTTGAAGAATTCTTAATTAAATCTTGCTTGGACGTCCCTTTGATAACGGTTGGCATGCTGGACTGTGGGGTGAATACGAGATATTATGGGATTATTAGTATATGTTTGCTTCGCTTCTGTATTATTGAGTGCAGAAAGATGGTTTTATTGTATTGGTGACATTTAAGATATTTGGATAGATTTCTTATTTATTGCAAGTCAATTACGTGGATTTTCATTAAGAATTTACTTAAAATAAATGTAGTTATAGTTCTCTTTTAATTGAAATGATGTGAATGATCTTGTTCCCATCATTAAACTTGAATTTAATAAAATTATCGATTCGATTTCTGAATTTATTTTTGAAATACTTAGTAAGCTAGAAATAATAATCTTATTTTTAAAAATTATATCCCAAAAATTTATATTAATAGCGTCAAAGAAATTATAACAACTCCACAATTTTTGTGAAAATTATCTTTGAACACATTATCTTAGAAACACATTTTATCAGAAACGATAACTAAATTTCAATCTACCAAATATCTTAAAAATACCACCAATTACTATTATCGAATTTTTATTCATAAAATATTCGAGGTTGTATTCCTGCGATAACGCGGCGGGCAATCAAGAAAATTACGATAAAGATGTTAAACCAGGGGTGGTATAAAGAACGTAGGGGCGGTAGATTTAGACGAAATCGAATTTGGGCCGACGTTTTTCCCTCCCTACATCGAGACAAATGCAGAAGCCAAGCCGATATCCGCGTAGGAGAGGACTATCGATCCTAGTAGTCGAAGGTCATTCGTTTTCATCCTAAATCCAACGAGATTGAGGGACGCGACTCGATAAATGCCGGCGCAGAAATTGATTTAGAAGATTTTCACGGGCCGTTTGACCGCGCGGAACCCGTGGACAGAGAAACGGAGAACGCGTGTCGTTGCCCGACACGACGTCGATGTGTAACGTGCTCGATCACACAGAGATGACCAATCAGGGGGCCAACTGTTTCGTAGGAGTCGGGAAACCGAGAATGGTCTCGCTGTGTTATCGCGTTCCCTATAAGTGAACACGTATATATACCCTCAATTGATCCTTCTCCAACAGATTCTTTCTGTTCTCGAGCTGCATTTTATGGGGCCTCGTACATTCTCGCGGCTTAAACTTAGCAGTTGTGGAATTTTTTTTTTCCAGAAAAAATTTTGTTTCTATTGCGCAATTGATATTGGTCCAAGAGTATTAAATCTGCTCGGTTTCATAGTCTTTGATAAAATCACGTTTGTTCTAAAAAAGAAAATAGGATGATATTAGAAAAAGAATATTTCTCTTTGTATATTTCAATAACTATGAACCTTTGATTGTTTTATTTACGATTCAATCAAAACTTTTGAGAAAATCGCCACTATTTATCCCGCCATACAAACAATGTCGAATAATAAAAGTACTTATGTCAAACTTTTGTACGTACACATATATACATGTATATACACACACATATAAGTATATGTATGTTACACAAACATGTATGTAAGGGTTGATATATCACGTAAGTTAAGATAATTGGTCGTACAACGATCGGGACAAATATTATTTCGCGTAAGGGCGTATGGGGATTATATTTGTATGATAATACCTCATGCATGGGTGGTTCCCTATAATAGCGAAAAGGGGATATAATCCAGGGGGACCGTTCCCTGATTCGTTTCGCTGTTATTCCTTGTAATCGTTGCATCATAAATATTCGCGAATTGACTTTTCTCTTCTCGATCGTTTACGTAACACGAGACCCTTATGCGAAGTTCTAACATCTTGAATATGCCATTTCGAATATTCTAATTTCCTTAACTTTTATAAAATGAGGATAAACAATAATGATATTGTATAATTATAATTATAACAGAGAATAGAAATATTAACGATACCTTTTTTTTTTCAGATATGTCGTATCGTTCCAAACGTTTTCCTCGATTAATTCGATCATTCGGCATTTTACCACATCGATCTAAAATCGAAAAAAAGAAAAAAGAGATTCGAAAGCCGAGAGCCTTCAAACAATGGGACGCGAGACAGCTTCATATCCATGAGACGTGGCCACGAGCCTGGAAAAAATTCGAACCGACACGTTCGAACGATTCGAAAATTCGGTAGCTTTCCGTCCTTCCGAAGATGATACCGTTGTTGCGTCCCTAGGGTGCCTTTGTACCACCGGCCCGCCACCCCCGCGCAAAAGCCTCTGCTTAAGGGTCGGATAAGAGGAAGAAACAAATCCGCCACCTTTGGATATGAGAAGACGAGCGATGGCTGCCGCGATAACCGACCGGTAAGCCGTCTAGGAATGCGGCCTCCCCGCTCTCGATCTCCCTTTCTATTTTATTTCTGCCTCTCTTCCCTCTCGGTTCCAAGAGTGGCTGACACGACATTCGAGAAGCCTTCATCAGGACCCGATATCGAATCCGTCCGCTGTCCGCCGACGGCCGAGGATCGAATATGCCTTTGACTTTCGATCGCGGTCAAATCTGGATCCCTCGACTTTTCAGAATTCGAAAAGACGAGACATGTGTGTATGTGTGTGTGTGTGTACTCTCATTTTTTTTTCTTCGTGTGAACCTTATACGATGGGAACGATAAAATGTAGGACAAATTGAACGAAGATGTTTTTTTTGGATGCTTAAATTGGAAGGATGTATGAAATATATACGTTGAAAGCAAGTATATATATATAAAATTTAAGAAATCAATTATGGAAGTATAAGAATTAGAAAGCAAAATTTTAATAAAAATCGAATCGAACTATCAATCCAACTGTTATTTGCCGATCGTTTTATCTATCTTATTCTTCTTCTTCTTTTTTTTCTTTTTTCCCAGAAAACTCATGATCCATCTCTCAAATAGTCAAACTTCAGTGAAGCGGTCACGAAAATCCCCGACACAGAGCGGCGTCCGCGCGGAAATGCAGCCATCCATAACTCGGGAAGAAAAAAATCCTAACCGGTCCTCCTTGCTCTTATGATTTTAATCCGTGGAAATTGTGTCGGCAAACACGACGATTGTTCGCCACAAGGGAGCGTCCGCGTTTACGTCACACCGCCCATTCTGAAAAGTAATCTACACTGTATTGTTAGCCCCTTGGAAAAAGAGATTCCACCTTCAACGTCGCTGTACTTACGGCCAGCCGCTGTTCTCTCGCTGTTTAACGCGGCCAGCTTATGTTCGATTCATCCGAGGGGGAGGGTGGGGGGAGAAGGAGCGGGGAGAAGAAAGGAAAGAGATAGAGAAAGAGGCGCGCGCAGCTTGATCTGTCACGGGTATTGAGGATCGCGGTCGGATGATCGCGCGTAAGCACGTTATTCGCAGCAGCTTTTCAGCCGCGGTATCGTTGCTTCTTATAGGGGTTGGCCACTGTATGCTAGTGAAGAGGAGGGGGCAAGTAAGTCCCGCCACCGTGGCTACATGGATTATCTCTGGGCGGCGCGGACCAACACCGGTTTTTTTTCACTACCTGACCGGTCGATCCCGAGGATTCCGAGTTACCTGGTTCGAGTCTCCACTGGACGCGGTAATGGTTAAAATTTGCCAGCAATGGGGTATTTTCGGTCAGAAGCTTCTCTTAACGGAAAAACAGAGAAACCCATTTACAACTATTATAACACAACGAAAAATTGAATCTTGGAGAATGGCTTTATTTCGTTACGTCAATTAAATTATTACTACTGATTTAATATGATGAAAATGAAACATTCGTTTTCGTCCTAATCAATTGTTTAAAATTTAAACAATTTCATTTTTATCTTTATATTACTGTCGTTATATTATCACGTAACATCGAGTGCACGAAACAATACCGCCGGAAACGTCTGGAAAAAGAAAGAAAGAAAGAAAGAATCGCAGCAGATATCCGCGTGCGGTATCCTTGATCCTTTCGACGTTGTTGCGAATCGCAGCTGTGGATTCAGGCTACCTAATTTTCGAGAGGGCGTATAGCGAGCGCGAGGGGGGAGGGGGGGGGGGAGGGAAGGGAGTCAGAAACCACCTGGAATCCCCGGGATCAGGGGAGTGAGAGTATTCGGATGCGTCGAGCCATACAACGAGCCGCCGCAGAATAAGGGATGCTCTTCCACCCTGTCCTTGTCCCTCCGACCTTCGAGGGCACAGCTCGCGCGCACGCTTGCCGTGTTCGTTTCACGTTCCAGCCTATGGTATGGTATCCAATCTATGGCACTTTTTACCGGGCACGAATATATACGAATGTATAACTTAATGCCGTACCCTCGACCAACCCCTGGCAATCGAGGGGTACCAGCGAGACTTAAACACCAGTATACTTACCGCATGTTGCCATAATGAGTGGAGGGGTGGAAGGGGATTGGATTTGGGGGAAGGAAAGCGGAGGGCAGGAGCCCCAGCCTTTCGTTCCTCCTTTTCATTGAATGCCGCAAAAGGCGGCCGATGATGCCTCGAAAGAAAGATTAAAGCGGCCGCGATCCGAGCGGTATGGTTTGTTTATCGGTCGGTTTTTCGCTCTCTTTTTTTTTTTCTTCTCTCCTCTCCTCCCCTTCTTTTTTCAAGGCGGTTCTCCTCCTCCTCCTCTTCCTCCTCCTCGTGGCTTCTCTTCCTCGTTCCGCGCTTCTCTTCCTCAAACGCGCGGCGCGCGCATCGCGTTGCAAACGAAGCGGCGGATTACTTTGGTTAATATATATATATATGTATATATACGTATGTATACGCTTTTGATGCGAGACTTGGTCTTTTTGTACGTTGATACTTTCCTTTTTAGTCGGGCGTGTCTTTTTTTTTTTTTCTTTTTTCTTTGTCGGTTGGTTCTTTCCGATCGTATAAAGGATCTAATATGTATGATGGAGTGTATTGAAGTTTTGTTACTTTGTTTTCGCTAAAATGCGAGAGTCTTTTATTGAAATGAATCGGGATAAGTAAATAGTTTTTTCCGTATGCTAGAAGTGATATTATTATTGTAATATCCTTAAGTGAAGAAAACACATCAAACAATTTAAAACATGTTTAAAAGAAAGTAACGCAACGATACGATTATAATCTTAAATCTAACAGATTTAAAGAAGGGAATAATCATATCTGAATTCAATTAAAGAGGAAAAATTTTCGACGTGAAGACGATGAAAAGAAGCTCTTTTATCACGAATCAACCAGTTCGATTAAGCGGTGCACGATGTTCACGAAAAATCTTGTCCGGTTAGTTATTCGGCAAACGCTACGAGTGGCGTAATTATTATCGATATTACACTCTCCGGCTCGTGCACCGCCGCCTGTCTGCAAAATGTATTCCTCTGATGCGCATACTAACGTGTACAAGGGTTCAATCGCGGTTTGGCGAGGGGTTGGAAAATCGGCCAGAGGGGGACGCGCGGGGGGATGTTTCGTAGTAGGGCGGACCAGTGAAGGGAAAACATGGTGGCCACTGGTTGCGGCATTCATCAGAGGCGGTACTCTGCGTACCTTTTCAGATCTCTCCTCTCTCTTCTCTCCGCTCTCTTTTTCGTCCCCCCGCCCCCTTTTCTCTTTTTCCCCTCTTTCACCACGATCGTTCACGTGTGTACACGACGATAGTACGACTAAAAGGGGGGGGAAGGGGGTTTTGTAAGAAGGGAAAAAAAAAAAAAAACTTTTCTCCATTGAGAATTATTCGCGATAAAAAGGGAACCTTCTTTGTCGGCTCCTTTCACCTAATATTCCACGATGCCGGAGGGAGAAAAAAAAAAAAAAAAATCTTCCGCCCGTATTTACACCTACTTTCGGCTACTTGGAAACGCATTATCGCGCTCCTCTCCGAGGGCATGGTCTACGAACGTTTCTGAAAAGTTCCACGATTTCACGGATACGCGCGCGGTAAATGTGTATTGTGTCGCTTGAAGGGGCGGTAAGGGATTGTAATGGTCCGTATTTTAGGAACAATTATTGTTGTTTCGTTTAAGTGGATACGAATGATCGGTTATTTAATATTTATTGAACTAAATTTTTTCCATAAAGAAAAGTATCCATCCCTGTATTATCGAGAATACTTATCAATTTTCCATGCATTAGATACAGAAGATGGAATTATAAAATTGGTTAAAGATAAAGTTACTTTAATTTTTTTATTTAAAATAAAAATGGTAAATGTGTATTGTGTTGCTTGAAGGGGCGGTAAGGGATTGTAATGGTCCGTATTTTAGGAACAATTATTGTTGTTTCGTTTAAGTGGATACGAATGATCGGTTATTTAATATTTATTGAACTAAATTTTTTCCATAAAGAAAAGTATCCATCCCTGTATTATCGAGAATACTTATCAATTTTCTATGCATTAGATACAGAAGATGGAATTATAAAATTGGTTAAAAATAAAGTTACTTTAATTTTTTTATTTAAAATAACATTCAAACCAGTAACCATTATTCCCTCTTCGTATAACTTTCCTCTTCATTCGGTAATACGATATATCTGCGGTTATTCGATGCTTCGCATATAACAAATTATCATAAAGTAACTTTATTTCTAACTTCAATCGCTATTAAAATTTTGCCCATCTCTCTTATTCAGTTATTCATTTCACAATATTTAAAATTATCTAAATATCCATCACGTTAATTTCTTTTATACACAATAATAATGAAAGAGAACGAAAACAAAAACCAAAAAAGAAATAAGAAGATAACTAAAGAATCAAGCTCGATAAAACAATTTACCCCGACATCTCAACAACGCGTCCCATCTTCTCCCAGCGTATTACCGCTGATTAAAAAGAGTGCGCGTATATACAAAGTGTAACGAGTTCCGCGTTTCCACAAATGCGTAACACAATCGCATTGAAAAGAGCATTGAAAACGCGGCAGAGGAAACAGGTGCGCGCGTGTATAACAGGTAAAACGCGGAAGGGGGGGGCAGAAATCACGGGGAAACGACTTTTAATTACGGGGACAGAGGGGTGGCGCGCAACGTTGCGGCGAAAGAAGGAGAAAAAGGGAGCGCGCGGCATGGATCAGAGGATGCATCACGGATGTTTTCAATTACATTTGCACCACTCCCCACTCGGTGTCTGATTACACCGAGATGTCGGGAGCCTCGTTTGCCGCGAAATGCACTTGCCGTTTTGATGCCGCTCCTTGTGCGCTCCCCTCTCCCCATCCTCTTCGTCCTCTCATAAATCGGCCCGAGAATTCTAAGACTAATACCAAGGAAATTTCACCATTGGAAATTTCGACACTCTGGAAACGCGGCTTTCGGTAATACGATACGATTGTTTTCTACTCGAGTCGAGACGGCCCACTTTGTGACCAAGCAAATTTATTTCCGTAATTTGGTCGAGATTTTAAACGGACCAAAGATGTGTCGATTATGAATCTGATGATGTTATAAATCGAGATGAATTGTTCGATTATATTAATTCGAAGAAATCGATTTTTTGAGAGATATATATATAGATGGATATAGGCGTATATGTGGTTAAGATGTTGAATTAGAAAGTGGAAATAATGTTTTGGTAAACGTGTCTGTTTATTTGTACACGATGGAATTTTATATCGTTCGAATACAATTGTAAAATTGTAAAATAAATTTTTGAAAATTAAGCCAGTAGTTGGATATTGCGTGTGTAAATATTTCTATTTTATGAGATTGCTCGTAATGATTTATTTGGATGCTGTTTCGTGTAAACATTGTGTTCCGCGGAATTAAAATGCATCGCAACGTTAATTATCTTCTTCTTGTTTCGTGTAATTTCACGTTTGTTATAATATCAACTATATTTTTATTTAGTTACAATCTCATTTTCCGTTTCACACATTTATTTTTTCTATACGTTTCCCCTTGTGTTTAATATAAATTTATATTTATTTCTCTTTAGTTCCGTATTATATATATAACGGAACAGTTACGAGACCACGGATTATTGATTTATCTTGCAAATTGTAACGTTATTATGCGGTCAAAATTCATTATCGAATCTCATTATTTAAACGAATTCTATTCTTCAAAAAAAAATAATTAATAAACATTTCTATTTTCGAAGCTCAATAAATTCATCTAATTCATTCAACCAAAAAAATCTTAATTAATCGTACGGATAAAATAATACGATCAAAACTTTTTTCTTGAGAACTTGAACTTTTTTTGAAATATTTTTAAAATTACAATTGGTCACAATTTTAAAAAAATTTTAACGAATATATGATATACACAAAATTAATTTCGAAATCTAATTTCTAAGAATATTAATAAATTTACCCATTTCATCATCGATACATCGATATCTTTGCGTATCGCGGACACGAGTCGTCACAGTTGCAATTTATCTCACGGATCCGCGAGATATCGAGTTTTTCGATAAACCGCGAGTCGTGCGGCTCGCATTATATATCCGGCGGAATCGGATGGGCGGAGGTCGGAAATGGACAATCTATTGTTTACGCGGATAATCTTATTAATGGTACGTTAATCCCTGTGTCCAGCGGTGTTCAAACAGCCGCGTTGCAGTTCGTTAACTTAATGGTTATTATTAGAATGAAACGGGGCTCGGTCGCGGCCCAACGCAATCCGGATAAGCCGAAAGGCAATAAAGAGAGAATTGTAAATGCTTCGGTTGAAAATGTTGGCAACAATACGAGGGCGGGCCCGGAGCAACGAGCTTTTCCATTCGCGTTAATCGTTCAAATAATACCCGTGGAATATGAAATTCACCTAGTCGGAAACACTGATATCCCCCCAGCCAGCGTGGAGAGTCACCATTCAGTTTTCCATTCACGATCGTGCGACCGTGCAACGAGGAAAGGGGGAAGGGAGGTTAAAAAATATCTTTGCCTTCGAGAGAGTCTAGCTAGCTTGTAAATGGCGAACCTCGCTCCCTAATTATTGAGATACGGGACGAAAATTCGACCTAAATAACGCGGCAAATCCTATACGAGAAATACGAGCGAGCGGCACGGATCCGTGTGCTTCCGGTGCATGTGCCGGAAGTTCTCCTGTGCTGCAGTATTTAACGAGTTATAATACGGTTTTAGACGAGTATTTTTCAGATATGCATGCAATATTTTAATGCTAAAAAAAAAAGAATGATAATTAATAATTCATATTTTATGTAATAATCGATATTAAATTTACGATCAAGTATCAAGAAGATAAGAATTAAATTTCTTTTACTCTTAAACTCTTTATAGAAATAAAATTGAAGAAAAATAGTCAAATATTTACGGAAGGATTTATACGAAGAGAATGTTAGAATGAATAGAAATTAAGAGGATAATTGAGCAGCGTTACGAGGAATCGATCCATTCAAGCATCGATTTGGCACACTTTTCGGCCACGTGACGCGCGGAATTTCCACGGCAAAGCCATCCCGATTCGGTCGATGTTTGACATTCACGTTTCGCGGGGATCAGACCCATGCGTCCCAACAGTACGTGTCATCGCCGTTGCAGGCAACACGAACGTATGGCACACTCGTCGGTTTCGACTTTAACTTGATAAATCCAATTGTACGCGTTGGATAAGCTGAAAGGTACACGAGGGGCGTGACGAAAAAGCCGTGCTGAAATTCTGACAACGATATGACTGACCCGCGCGTTTCACGGAAGCCGTCTAATCCCACCTACACAAACACGATTGAACGATCGCCGTTCGTTTAGCGTGTTTTAAATGAAGAAGCTCCACCTGTAGCTAATTGATCGTGAGAAAAGATGACAACTGTAGAAAACGGTCAGGGATACTTATTGGATTATGTGTTATTATTAGAAATAAGACAAAAAGAAGTTCTTTTTTTTTTTTTTTTTAGAATAATTTGAATAATTCAAAGGTATGGAAAATTTATTATTTTCAATTAAATGTTTATTTAGTTAAATTCTTTAGATGGTGAAGAAATGAAATTTAGATTGAAAAAAGATATTAAATTTTTTTTTCTTGACCATTGAGTCTATAGAAAGATTCGAATTAAATTAAATTTGAATTAATAAAAATCTTTTTGACGATATTGAAAGGAAGAAAAAAATAAAAATATCATGAAGGAAAATTTTCTTTTTCCACTTTTCATACCGATCATTTTTCACCCAATTAAACAATTTCTCAACGAATTTTATTTTTCCAACCGACCATGGATCATGTCTATTTAACTATTCTGAAGGAATCCAGAATCCTAGAATTCTCGCACGAATAGAACTTAAAAGCTCATAAGCATATTGACGAGGATCGTTTGAATCAACCGGTAAATACTTTACTTAAGATGGCTATTCTGTTAAAAAGGCAAAGTGCTCAACATTTCCAGGAAACGAATTATTCTGGGAAAAGAGGTAACAGAAGATGAAAGAACGTAATTATCGTTATTTCGAGTTTTTGTTGAACAGAGATGAATACAAACAATTTATAGAAAAAAGATATATAATACGAAAAAGCGTATTCGTCTGAATATACACGCAGAGTGTATTTTTTTAATGGGGAGATTCACGTGAGGTGGTTCCCCAGTTGTAGGATTAACGAGTGAAATAAATGAAAAGTGTCATTCAAACGTCGACATAATTATACAATTTGCTATCCATCTACTCGTTTTACTTTAATCTAGTTATCTGGTAATCTTCTTCAACTATCTCATTTTTCTTTCTTATTCATCCTCATGATGTTTCTTTTTCACTCTTTGAAAAGTCTTTGTCTACGATTGACTCGATAAGAAAATTTATAAACAGATTTATATAAATAAATTTCAAATCCATTTTCGAAAGATTTTCCAGGAAATTTCTCTTTTTTATAATTTATGGATGGATCAAAGAGAACTGTGAATTCAAAAATTCCTTTGGTTCTCAAGAAATTTTATTCCAACATTATAGATCCTTAGTTTTCTTAAGAATTCAAGAAAGAAAAATTATTGATATATCTCTGATATATTTATAACTATTAATTATTATGTTATATAAGGAAAAGAGAATGAAAATTTTGGAATAACTTATCACGATAACGAACTTATCACGTTTTAATAGAAGCATATTAAATTTAGGCAAACAATAATAATAGTAATTATTAATAGATATTTGTTCATTTTTATATAGTAAAAGAAAAGAATCGTATTAGATACATTCTTTATGCTTCCATATTTATTTACCGCGAACCCACGTCGTGGTCCATTTTTTTCTCGCAAGTATCCCCCGAACGAAACAGTTTCAACCGGATGTCTCGGAGGGTAAAACACGGTGTGTGACGGAACTTTCGTTGAATGGCCCGTGCACACGTCGATGCTCCAGTCCCTGATCGATTCCCGTACCCCGCCACCAATTACCCACGGATCGGTGATTAATTGCACACTCGGTCGAGTACCCGTATTAAGTAGCGTCGCTAGTGAGATCGGCCGTCCTTGGTGGTGTGTCTTCGGTGTTCTTCCCTTGGAAAGTTTGGGTGGCGTGTGACCACTCACGTGTAGGTGAAACTGTGCAGGCTTTTTAACTAAACTCGTTTAAGGAAAAAACATGGGACAACGTCGCGACCGTAACCGTGTATCGGTCTTTAGCAAGAGGGAAAATAGCCCTTCCTAACGAAGTGGCAATTACTTCACGAGAAAATATAAATTATGTTGTTTTGATGTTCCCTTTAGAAGTTGTAAGATCAAAATTTTTCCATTTTTATATTTTATATTAAGTAATTTAATAAATTTTATTTTTTTTTTAAATTAATTAATATTCTTAAATATATTAAAATGTAATATTTCTATTAACTTTTATATTTTACCTCTAGGATGTATGAATTTTTTTAAACATAATATTGTGCCAGTAATATTTATTTAACCTTCTTCTTCTTCCATTATTTAATTAGAATATTTTAATTGATCAGTTGACAAACAATAATAAAATTCAATAAAATCAATAGATTAACAAAATGGTAGAACCTGAAAAAAAACCTAGTCGTTATAAATGATAATTGATATTAAATTGATTAGTCATCCGATATTGAATAATGTGAAAAGAAAGATAATGATAAGAAAAGACTATACAGGAATCGTTTTTTACGCACGAAAATAATTAATGATATAGGAAAATGTATTTTTTCTTCTTTTGCAGCATCTTGCCAAATGAAAGAAACAATCGTTGAAAATTTATAACCGGAATGCATATACGATTGTAAATCTATATGTAGTCGTTATAACATACATTATCTTCTCTTTTTTCTTTTTATTTTTTCTCTTTTTAGGGAATGTACTTTCGAATTAGCATTTCGACTATCAATTCAGTGAATTAAACATCTAGATAATTAAAATGTAATTGGACCCACCTGTTTTATAACAAAAAGATGACTTTATGATATGATCGACCATATTTCGAACAAATATTTCGTGTGTGCTGCCTTCTAGTGACACAATTACAAACTTAATAATTATAGGTTAGACGAAAATTATAAGATTATAAATAAATCTATAATGATTTATACAAGATAAAAAAAATAGCAAACTATTATATTGTTTATTCTTAAAACAATTATTTATGTAGATATCTGTAGATATATTATGTAGATAGATATATGTATTTAAGTAGATATTTATATGCACGTAAAGAATTATAATTCTTTTATTAGTTGAACGTATAAAACATTGATAATACAAATTCTATCACATTTGTATTCCATGACGAAGAACACTAATGAAGAAAACTGAAAAAAGCCTCGCGAATATAAACATATATATAAGTTGTAAATAGATGGCAGCCGACGACCAATGTTATTCAATCTCGCATTCTTCGTAATCTCACTCGTTCCATTTTAACAAACTTTCTTGTGCTGCTTTTACGTTAAAAATAGTCCACGTGTGTCCGTGCAACGTGTGTAGAGGAAACAAAAAAAGTATATAAAACAATGCTAGTCAATGATAGGAAATACGGTAAACAGTAAAAGACAAATAAACGGACAAATATGTGGCAAGAAAAAGAGAGGGAACAAAGTGCAGAAAAAGAGAACGAATAAAGTGGCAAAAGTGCGACACACGTTCATACAGGAATCTTATGCACACACCCACATTACGTATCCCTCCTCCCGCGCACACACACTCAACACACATGTAAAAGTAACATATATACACGAAGCACAAACACACGCGCATACGTACGGATCGTCGACTTACCTCTCAGAGCTGAAATTCAAGCAGCTAGCCGAAGGCAGAGAAAAGAGGCAGAAGGATGACGACGGTCGCGACGGCGTTGCGTGCGAGAGTGGCGTCGCGACGTCAGGCGTCGGCATGCGTCGCGCACGCCGTACGATGCTGCGCCGCCAACAGACAATGGCGTCCTGTGGCGCGGTCCAACGACAAAGGGCGCCACCTCTGATAAGCACCGCCCATTTCCAACATCCTCGCGTTGAAACCGTTCTGTTGGCGCGAATGCCGGCTCGAGAACGTTGCGACGTCGCACGGTGTTGCTTGTTCGATTTCCCCCACTTTATGGTGTCGGTACGTTTGCTGAACGGTAAAGCGAGGCACGACCACGCCAGCGTATCACTGGCTCCACCCATAGACACGCTCAGGCGAAACGGAACGCTGGTCGGTCTCGGAGCCACCTCGGCTTCGGCGACTTTGCCCGGAGGCGCAGCAACCTCGTCGGTTTAGTCCTAGCTGTGTTAGAGAGAGAAGCGAAAAAGGAAAGAGAAGGGAACTTGATAGAGAGGGAGATTGTACGAGACGGGAGTGTGTTGAGCAAGGGGTGGGGGTGCCGAAATCGTGCGGCAGGGATCTTCGCATGAAGGAAGGCAGACTCTGATGGTCAATCGGGCGCCGCGCACCGCAGCAGTGACGCGTCACTGCACCCCTGTTTTCGAGTTGCACGTGTTTCTTTCCTCTTCACCGACGCTCACGTTCAATTGTCCTCTTCTCGTTTCCTTGGTCAGTTTGCCGCGATAACGACCGATAAACACCGTAAACGAGACGCCCACCCGAAACATTGAAGTAACCACTGTTGATGGTAGAGAGCGGCGTTGTTCTCGTGACGTAGTCATTCTATCACGTTCTGTCGAATCTTGTCCTCGATCGCTGACCACGAATCTCCGTGTTTTCGTGAACGGCGAATTGCCGTCATCATCGTCGTGAACCTCGACGTTACTGTGCCAGAGAAGCGTTCTTTGTTTAGATCCATTTGCAATAACATTATAGTGGTGGATTCTGTTACGAACACGCGCCACTTTCGTTTTTAAACTGTGTAAATTCTCAGTGATCAGTGAGTCCGTTTTCAACGAAGATCTAACGCTCTGTTTCCAACGAAGTCGTGGCGAATCGAGCCGCTCGAATAGTATCGCTGGTCGAGCTGAGTTCGAAAAGTGTTGTGAACATCCCGCGAAAACACGTAGCTGCGGATTGTGCTTTTAGCTAGTGACTGGATCCGGCCTGACCACGGCCATTCTCGACACGGTACGTCTATTACTCTTAATCGATCGGTAAATTTCAATGTAGACACCTAAATTTCATGTCACTAGATTCAAATTTTCGTTAAACGATAATCATAAACCACTAAAGAAGTAAGATTATGATATATAAATAGTTAAAGTATATAAATAGTTAAAAATTGAGCTGTAACAAATTTCACATTCTTTATATATTTTATAAAAAAATTGAAAATATATTACTTAATATTAGTTATTGAATGATGTACATATATATCTGATCATAAAATATAAGAAGTATTTAAGTATTTATTCTGTATTTTGTTATTTATTTGCAAGTGAATATCAGAATTTGAAAAATTACGTTAATATGTATGAAGTTAGTCGAGCTTTCGACCGGCGGCAAAAATAAGATTTTTTAAAATTGCTTCTTTGTCATACATTCTTGCCATTCTTGATATTCTTGCCATATAGAATTTCAATTATACCATTGT
Organism: Apis mellifera; assembly: GCF_003254395.2. NCBI lineage: Eukaryota > Metazoa > Arthropoda > Insecta > Hymenoptera > Apidae > Apis > Apis mellifera. The sequence continues at coordinate 8,881,749 of NC_037643.1, read as the reverse complement.
ATACTTTTCAATTACTATTTTATAAAAAAAGTTTATAAAATATTGTTTGTTTTAAAATTCTTTCTTTAGATTTATTTATAACTGACGGATAATTATTTAAAATTGATAAAAAGATAGCTTTCAAATTATTTTAGTTACAAAGAATGAAATAAAAATTAATTCTATTTTTAAAAATTATTATATGCATTATTATATGTAAATAAATTTATATCATTCTTTTTAAATATGTATATAACCATTTTTTCTTAAATATAAATCGTAACTTCCACAATATTGTAATATTTTACGTTGAATTTTATTATTAAATGTTTTGAATAATCATATTAACTTTTATTTTTTGTGGAGATAGAATTACAATTTTTTATTTATATTTATTAGCTTCCTACTAGAAAAATAATGTTGATACATTTTTGAAAAATCGATATTATATATTTCGATAAAAATTTTTAATGTAAATTTTAAATACTAATTTCTTGCAATTAATTCATGATTAATCACAAGTTAATTTTTTTTCTATAAAGAAGAAAAATATAAAATAATTTCTAGAAGTATTGAATAGTATCTACTTAATTCAAATTTATAAAAAAATTCTTTAAACTAAGTAATTTGTATCATAAAGTAATTTTGTATCGCAATAGATATTATATTTAGTGAAATAATTGATTGTTCATCTCAAACTGATAAATAAATAACTTTTTATTTCGTATTTTTGTTTCACTCATTGTTTTCCATAGAAAACTGTAATAAACTGTAAGAATAATAGATATAATAATTTTAAATCACAACGGTGTGAAGCTTAGCCATAAATTGCGCATGCTACAATAGCTGTTAACACTTCAGTACCTTATTGTGATCACGGAAAAAACGCTGTCAATTGAAAGTGAATTGTATCGGATTTACCTATATCGTGGAGGGATTAAATAATACAGCCGCCACGCTTTGTTATTTACTGATGAACATTTACCGGGCATTCCAATTACCTTTTACGTGAAATGGAGGAAATTAAAGTTGTTCGCTGATGATTCGTTGAAATTAATATAAAAGAGATCATGAAGTTCTCGATCATTTAGATACAAGTATTTTTTTTCTAAAATTTTTTAAAAAACTAAACTTTTTATATTACATCATAGAATTTAATTTTATTTTTGAAACGGAAAAAATCGTGAATTAATTGTGATACTTCATGTTAGATCATAATGATATCATCCAATGATAATCTATATATGTTAAAATAATTTCATGCTACAAGAGATACATATAAGACATTTCCGCTCTGTTGTAATTTAGATAAGATAATTTTCAATCATATTAAATATTAAAACGTAATTAGTACTTAAAATAACCGTCATAATATTAGATCGTAGAAACAAAACGTTTCATTTCGTATCTTGAGAACAAATCTTACTTCATTCCATTCGCGATCTTTCAGAAGAACAACATTCCGTTAAATCAATTGCGAAGCGTTAGAACGACGGTCTGAAATTTTCGCGCGGCGTCGTTTCGCGCTGATTGAGCTTCTGGTCGGTGATATTTTCATCTCATTATACTTTCAAAATTTTGGAACCGCGTGCGCGAACGTGCCAGTATATTTCGAACGAATAAAACAAATTTTCCCTTTATGAATAATTTATGCCATCGTCGCTCGAATTAGGGATCACAGGCCTCGATGGCGCGCGGACACGGCGAACACCTGTCCGCCTTTATTATTTTTACACGAATGGCGAGGGCGAGTGGTGGGGAAAAAAGAAACATCGCGCGCGCTCATTGAAAGTGATACAATCTCGGGAAATAACAGATGTCCCCTCGTTGCTCTCGAGTGTTCAACAAAGAAACGGTTTCGCGTACCTCGGAGATTTCACGTGAAGCCCTTTGTTGTACTTGAAGCGTTCCAGAGTGAAGAGACAACCGGCCTGTCGTGGAAAATTTACTGATCCAAATTATTTACTAATTCCGAACACCTTTCTTGTCAACACTAATCTTTAACCGTTAACAATTTCATATGTATAAAAAAATAAATCGAATGTAGATACTGATAATTGTAACATTAATATTAATAATAAAAACATTAATATTATTCCGAAATAAGCAGTTTATTTGAGACTGATTAGTTGCTCGTTACAGATCACATATCGGCTTGCCTTTGTTCTTAAATGAAATGAGAGAAACCGCGAAAAATAAGAGGTTAGCGAGATAGCGGCAAATAATAAAGTAGTCGATCAAGCAACAATGTTACACTTTAAAAAAGAATAGAATGATATATCATTTCATTATGTCACTGAACAATTTTGAACAGAAATTTATAACTTCATGCTTTCACGAATTTCTCATTCGCTTTCAGATCTTTCTTCGTGAACAACTTCAAACGAATAATTGAGGTTAATGATTTGTCAGAAAAGTTTATTTCAAATCAATATAATATATTATATAATTTCACAAAATTATTATTGTTTTTAATAAAAATATAAATATTTTTTATATCGACTACCGAAAATAATTATATTATTCTACATATTTTGATACATCTTGAAGTTATCGTTCGTAACAAAATGCAACTTATTCTAAAGATTTGATGTTCAGTACTGCATGAAGTTAGTCGCGAGTATGTTTTTGACAAGAGTAGTCGCGGCTCGTTTCTTTCGCATTCCGACGGCTCTCGAACAGAGGGATCGTAATTTCGTATTTATTTACTATGCTTTCTGAACTGGAAATTGTCAGGCATTAGGTTAATGTACAAAAATTCTCTTTGCGTTTAACGATCTCCCGTTAACGAAGCTAGGAAATCGCAAATTTTTTTACAGGAAAATGTTTCCGTCGAAAGGAAAAGCTTACCTCTTGTGTCTAATTGCAAATCGAGCATTGAGAATGTTACGCGTGAGTCCCCGTCGCTTTGAAACTCATTTTTTCGTCCCGTCGCGAAAAAAATGTTGCGGTAATTTTTCGCGTAAAATGTCTCAGATTAATGTCTAACGAAATGAAGTAATTTAATGTGTCGCAGCTTCTTCTAAGCGTGTGCTGTAAGAAGGAACTGAGTAATTAGTAAACTTTGTGCGAATTCATTTAATTTGTAGGAGAATTTAAGCATGTTTACACTCGGCATGCCGGCAATTTTAGTTGAATCTTAATCTACTGGATAAGACATTTATTTTAACATCATTTGATTTTCTTTGAAAAATCGAGCTTATCGTCGGAATATTAATTGCATTTATTTTAATCGAATTTTTTCAGAAAAATTATAATTAAGTTAAAATTTATAAAGATTTGAAATTTGCTGTGAATTTAAATATAATTTTTCCTCAAATAATTTCTATAAAATACGGTTTCTATAGCAAGAGCAACGAACTCGATAAATAGGACTATACGTTTTATAAACTCGTAGTCAAATGAGTATTTGAACTAAATGCGGTATTAAACGATACAATGCAATCGTGTATGATTGGTGGCGTGGTAACCTATAATCAGTCGACGTCAGTATATACAACTTGCACATTTTGATCGTGTCGGATCGTCTATAGGCGTCCACTGACCCCCTTCGTCGTGACGTTCCCGCATCGCGGATGAAAGGAGCTAATGATCTACGAAGCGGACCGAATGATAATTAACACTCATCGTAACCACGGCGTGATTAACCGTGATGAACGAAAGCGATGGTGGAATGCGCGTAGGTGAGCGTCCGCGGTGCGTTGTACAGTCGCCTTCAGACGAGGCATTTCGATCGCCAAAGAGCATATTACCGGCGATGTAAACACCATACTGACCGCAACCATCTCAGCTGTGCAAGAGTTAAATTACACGGTCGATAGTAAAAGCTCTTCTTGCTTTCAGCGGAACAAACGATTTCGTGCGTCAACACACGCTGATCAACGTTTGAATTGCGCATCATGTGACGTTTTGTTGATGTTGTAAATGGGTTAGAATGTAATTTAATAGACCAAGTTTTGCGGTATATTTAGGCAATATTTTGTTTAGGCAATACTTGAACTGAGTAAGAGTAAGTATAGAATTAAATACTGACATCTTGTCTTGTTTTTTAAAATATTTTTATTTTTTTTAATTTTTCTTTCTCTTTGAATCTTTTCATTATATATATTGTTTTAATCCACCATCTATTCAGTAATTAATGATTATGAATGATATATAAATTTGAGAAAATGAAAACATATGTGATTAATATATAGTGATATTTTTATTTTCTAGTATATTTATTTTAATTATTTGTTGCTATTAATTTACCAATTTAAATAAATGAAACATTTATTAGATTTATTTATAAATAAATAAAGAAAATATAATTGCAACATTTTGATTATTGTTCTAATCTAAATTTTAATAATAAAAAGATTATACAAAATCTAAATATAATAGAATTTCAACATAATAGTTTAAAATATTTAATTGTATTTATGATATTCAGTAATAATGTTTAATTAGTGAATTTAAATAATTATTATAACTACAAATATTATTGTATTCTGTATTCTCTCTATACTATTGTATTCTTACATACTTTCCTACATTTCATAACAGCGTAAATATATTAAAATCTAATAAATTAGCTCTATTCATCATTTTCTTATTGCAATTCGTATACAATCAAATAAAACTTTCTATCTCAAATGAACAAGAAAAATTTAATTTAATCGCTATTGTTTGCATATTAACTGACATCGATCAAAAAAAATTATTTCTGTTAGTCGTGTCCCATGTTTTTGATTCGCCTTTCGATCGCAATTTTCAAGTAACGAAAAAGGTTGGCGAATGAACGATAAATTTATGCGGAGCGTAATCAAGCTTGGAAAAATGAAAAAATTTACCGTCGACACCGCGATGTTTATTATTCGCCGCGGCGTTATTTATTTTCTGGGTGCACTTCGAAATTTGCTTTCGGCGAACCAGTTTCGACAGTGCCAATATTTGCCCCGTTTCGCGCGTGCGATAATCCCCTGAATTATGTTCTTTGAAGCGGCCGCCGTTTTGTATGCGTGGAAGGGCACGTGAAAGAGCGTGCAGAAGTACAGAGATCAAATCGAGTTCTCGTGATTTACCGTTGGCTTATGAAATCGCTCGCAACAATATCGGCCGGTTATTTTTGATAGTCGGCTCGATGTGTTTCACACGGAAACATTGATCTGCCTTTACGCGAAACTTTGACCTGTCGATATGCAAAATTTGATATTTTTTTTTTTCCTTTCCTTTCCGTTTCATACGCATGTTTTTTAATGCATCGCGATTATGAATCTGACAGATTTACGAGGCGATATTTTTTCTTCCGTTTCCCGAACTGTGTGGATTTTTTAGTTTATTAAAATGTACGATTTACTGAATGCATGGGGAAGAGTGGGCGAAGACATTATTTACACCGATGTTGGATTAATAGATTCGAAAAAGGAAATATCAACTGTGTAACAATGAGAAAATGGTCAAGATTTATTTTATTTTAATCAAAAATTTTTTGAATAACTTATTTTTATTGGGAATAAATTTTTATTAATATTCAAAACGTAATTCTTTATTCTTCTTTCCATGTATTTCTTCTAATTATTAATTTAATTCTTTATCTCTATTTCCTTTATTTCATAACAACATCATACATACATAAAATTTTCACGACCTTGAAATCTCACAATAGACGACAATCACCTTCCACTTGATCAGTACGCAACATCCCGTTTTTAATTAATTAATGCTTAAAAACTCGACGAGCGTAGTCTTAGAAATCTTTCTCTCACTATATTTCGTAATAACCAACATTTCAATGTTCGTCCGCTTGGCTAACAAACACCATTGTTGAGAAAACGTCGTCGCGAGGTTAAGAAATTATTTCAGCTTTTCACTCGATGTCGACACGATGCGCGCGCATCCGCGTTCGTGTTTAAACTAAGCATCTTAACGGATCGGACTATTTAAAGTGTAAGAGTGTGAACGAGTTCTACGAAAATGCGTTTCTTTGCGTGTTTTCTTTCCACTTGCTGCCGGTAAATTGCAAATGCTCGAGTTTGAAATCACGTTTTTCAGCCACTGCTAAAGAGAAAAAAATCGCTGAAATGTTAATGTTTTTCCATCCGTGTTTAATCCATCAGGATTTCACCACTTGACATGTATTTCTTGTATTTCCAATGGTCTCTGCTTAACTCTGTAAGCTTCGAAATTAAGTTTTAACAAAAATCAGTGGAAAACATAAGATTACATCGTGCTATTGTATCGCGATATACGAGACGTGGAAGCAAAATTTAAACAAAATATGATTCAGCATTTTTTTTTCTTGGTTTAAAAATATAGAGAAAATCACAAGGCGGAATATTATTTCGAAACAAGATTTGGAATAAAAAAAAATATCGAGTTAATTTTGTAGGAACACGCATGTTGTTTTCTTGTTGGAATTTAAAAAAATATATTAGAATTTAGAAAGAAACTGTTGTAAATACGTACATGCATATGTATATATAATAATAAGATGCATATAAAGCAGTCAATTTTTCAAAATTTTGAATGTGGTGTATGATTTTCAAAAAAAAATATTATACATATAATGAAACTAGTTTGCTTTGCCTAGAACGAAATAAAAAATATCTATATGAAATGCAAAATGTTAGAACAGAAGATGGAAGCATGTGCTTCGTTTGGTATGAATAAACACTAGCTATTTTTGTAAGAGACCATCAAGCTTTTGCTTGTAAATCTCATGCATTAGCTTTTTCTGTGTCTTTGTTGATTTTCTGTCGTCAGTGTTATAAGATTCTGATGCGATATTTTTTATTTTCTATTTTACTTGCGCTATTTTCAGTGATTTATGTATAAAATGTCATTTTTTCTAAGATTTTGATGAATAAGTCGTCAAATTTACATAAAAGATATTGAATTTCTAAGAATGTTTATAATGTTTGGCTTCAACTCATAATTGATTAATTTTTTTAGTTTATGAATAGGATATACATCTCATTATAGACAATTTCTTGCTTATTATATCTTGCATATTTATATACTGACTAAATTTCATATAAAATAAATGTAAAAGAAAATATCTCTCTAGTAATATTTTTCACTTAATATAATTTTCGCATACGTATCTCACGAATTATATTCTATCTATGAAAATACATTTCAAATTTTAATAAAAGTACAGAAAAAACATATAATAAACTCTTGCTGGAAGCATTTAGCAATCAAAGTAGTATAAACTTTCAATCTTTCTATAAACCATACAAAAGTCATAATCAATCATATATTCAATATCTTTTTTCGTTATATTTAAGAATAAAATTTTCAAGCATAATTTTTCTATCGCTGAGAAATTATATTATTCTCCTACAATCTCAATTGTACTTGTGAAGATTACTTTCAAGAAACAAGTTTCAAGAGAATTTAATTACTTTACTGTCAAACTTATTTAGATTCTACGATTCTTCCAGCTTTGAGCGATTAAATTAATAAGTTAACGATTGTTCGTTTGTTTTTTCTAGCATTGTGTTAGCGTGGCCGGAGGTGGCGGCGGTGGCGGAGGCGGCGGCGGAGGAGGCGGTGGAGGTGGTGGCACGGTCGGCGGCGGTCGACTGAACCTGCACCTTCGTCCTTGCGGAGGCGGCGGTGGCGGTGGCGGCATCGCCGAAAGTGACAGCGCTTCGGATTACCCGCCAAGTGCTACGGCAGCGAGGAGCAGGGAAGCGGCGGCGGCGGCGCTGCACGCGGCAAGAACCCTGTTGGGCGCGGGGGTGGCTAACCCTTGCTCGCCCACCCCCGAACCGCCCTTCTGGAAGATGCCACATAAAGGTTAGTTTAATTCATTTAACGTAACTAATAATAGATTACATAATTAATTAATATTTTTCAAATCTTTTGTTTTTGTTCTTGGGGTTCCTGTTCTCTAGGATTGAAATAATATAAAAATATTGAAAATATTTTGTACTGATGTAATTTGATTATATGATTATTAGTTTTTTATAAGAAAAAATAAAAAATTAGAATTCAATTAATATAGTTGATATTGTTGATATTGTGAATAATATTATATTGTGAATCAATATAACAATATAAGATATATATAAATGTCGATAATAATAACTTTTTTGCATTGATTTATGCTTTTTGTATTGTAATATTTCAAAGATATTATTCTAGATTTTTTGAAAATCGTTTTATATACCACATTGATATAAAAGGTATTATAACTGTATCATCGTTTAATCTATCTGCATCGCAAAATTCATTCATCACAGATTGGTGGAATTACTGTTGCAAAATATACCGGCAGTAAAGTGTTTGATTGTAATCCGAGCATCGATGAACTACGACATGAAGGTTTTATATAGTTTTTTTCTTCTCTTTACTTTGGTTTCACTGACAAACAGTATTATCCGAGCTTTTTCACATGATTAAAAAGAATTGGAAAAAACGATTGTGTAACAGAAAGCAGTATTTGTATCACGTTATAATTTTCCTTTATTGATATAAGTATATATATAGTCATACTCTATCAATTGCGAATTACGTAAGTCATTTCCTGAAATAGAAATTATTTAATGTGAGTTAACAAAAAGAAAAATTCATATTCGTTGTTATATTATAATTATTATATTAAAATAAAAATTTGAAAGAAAAGAAAAATAAATACATCTTTGAAACTTGTTAAGAAGACAAGATCATTTTCTAGAAAGTAAGAAAAAAAAAAAGTGGAATATTTAATCGCGAGCCTCAAAAAACTGAAAGGTGGCCGATTATCTGTCATTCAGATAGGTATGGGTATCTGGAAGATCCGGCTCTTGTATCTCGTCAACTGTGCTAATAGAAGGCCGTTACAATGCGGTCGAACGTCGGTCGCCTTTCGTATTGTCAGCAATCGTTAATGTCAACTTTGTACCATGTACCGTGAAACCCGACACGAGGATTTTTTAATCGATATACAATCGGGTTGGACCGATGGATCGTACCTTCGGATGGATTTCGAGTTGTCTCCAATCAGGATGGAAGGGTATAGTTCCGTGAATCAGCTCTGTAGTTTGTTCAAAAGTACAAAATGCCGACACAAGCTCCTCTTAATTTTTGAATTTTCTTCATCGTTTGAAAACATGATTCCATTTTATCCCAAATTGACGAATTTTTACTAAAAATAATATATATATTTTAGAAATTATAAATTATAATATTAATAAATTCTGTAATAATTATGTTTATTACATTTAATAAGTCTTAAGAGTTATTAAATAAACATCTTAATAAATCCTTTCAAAATCATATCATTATTTTAACGAGCAAAAGAAATTAATTGTTAATTGTCTGTATAATTTCTTTATATATACAAGTTCATGCAACATCTACTACGTTAATTAGCAGTATATCCTTTCTAAACGCGTCTCAATTTACATCTTGTTACCTTTTTGCTAACGTGGTGGTCCGATGGTGCCCCATAGGATCATAGGTGGTTCGGATCGTACCGCAACCTTCGAGCGAAATTTGTGACCTTCCCAATGAGTTATACGAAGGGGTGCGCAAATACGTGTACGCTTATGGGCTTAGGTGGGGTTCGCGGTTACCCCCGGGGTTAGCCGGTAACCCGACACGCCTTTCCTTGGCTTCTGTCGGGCCAACAGCCCCTTCAACGGAGACTCGACGCCGAAGGGTGGCGCCTTTTACCCAAAAAGCTTCTACCGATTCGGTACCACCGACTTTCCCCTCCTATCCGACTACAACACTCGGCACAATCGGGGTGTATTGCTTCGGGTCAGGTTGGGTCAGGCGTTGGGTTTAATAAGCAGAGCGCCTACACCGCCAATTTGTCTCTTCTTTGTTCGCTTTCGTTTCATGTTGAATCGTGTGCGTGCCCCTTTCTCTTCTGTTTAATATAAATCGGCGCATGGAAACAATAAGATTAGTTAGAGGATGGATGGTATAAATCGTTTTGGTTGCGAGAATTTTTTTACACAATTTTTGCAATTTCACTTGGTTTTTTTTGTGTTGTAAGAAATATTGTTCTTTGATCGCTTAAAATCTTTAAACTTTGCTTCTTGAATTCTTTATGATGCATAGTATAAATCATTTATCTTCCTTTTTTTAGATTTTTATCTTTGTTCATATATTTCATTATTTGTGAAATTTTTAAGATTGTATGAAAATACATTTTCTTTCCAAATGATGATCATTATGCAAGAATTTATTCGTTTTATTTTTATACTTTATTTTTTTTATTTATTTTTATATCCTTTTCTTTAATTTTTATAAGAAAATTTATTTTATAAGAAACATTCCATAGTGAAATCATTCCCTTCTTATTCTCAACAATCAAAATCTTCATTCCTCTATATAATCTCTCACAACCAAAAGTTACTATTTTCACCATACTGAAATTCAAGTCTGTGCATCAATCTGATAATTCCCTTTAGTTTCAGTCCGTTAAAATTGATTTCACCGGCAGGTCTTAGGTTCAGGTCAGCCCGTTGTGCTAGGGGCGTGTATGTTTATCCGAAGTTTGGCCATATCGTATTACGTTCGATGATCATAATACCCAAGTTTCGGGCACAGAAGAGTCGTCCTCTCTCTTTTCTTCGTGATGTTGTGTGCACCGTTCGAGCATCGCGTTCGAGTTGCGAGAAGAGATCGACAATACCCTTGTGGCACGATGTATGCGCTCACATGTATAGGGACACTCTTCTTTCTTCCATAATTCTCTATCGCTTCCTCTTCGTTCTTCAGCTTCTGGTTCCCCTTCATGTCTCTCGTCTTGCTCCCATAAAAGCAGCCCCCGTAGCTATTGGAATCAAACGGTCGATTCACGAGAGCACTTTATTTCGTGCTAGGTTACAAGATTTGTTAATGGTTATGGGCGCTCGTGTGCCGGTCGGTTCGCGTGCCAGCCGAAGCTGCGGAGATTACCTGCGCTGGCTTTTCGAGGGGCAATAAATGTCGAGGGTGCGGGATTATCCATGGCGAGGCAATAGGATATCGCTCGTAATGCATCTCGAGATTTCCTGTTAGTTTTATAATTTATTCTACCGCTTATGGATGAAACTGTTTTTGCTTTCTCACTCCTATTATATTGTATCCAGCTGATGAAAAAATAGAAAAAAAACATAATTATTTTGATTTTTAAATAAGAAATCAATAATTAAATTAACATATTTATCTCATATGCAAATTAGATATTTGAAACTCTAATAAATATATTATATTTATATTACTACATTAATTTATTTTTAATTTATTTTGGAATAATTATTCGATTCGTTATTTAATAATTTTTAAATATTATATATATTTATATATTTATAGCTTTATATATTTATTCATTATTATTCATTAAAATAAAATGATAAAAATAAAATAGCCATCCATTGTTATACAAGATATATCTAAACTATTTATCATTTTTTTTCTTGACAAAGTTTTCTTTAGAATTCATTAATAAAATTTCAAATTAGCTTACCAATTAATTACTCATCTTCTTTAAAAAATAGTTCATTAATAAATCCTTAAAAATTATCAAGAAATTGAAAATCTTGACGATTCTTCTAAAAAAAACAAAATAATAACAATAAAGTAAAAAGAAAGAACATTTAAAGAAAATAAAAGAAGTTTGTCAATGACTTTAAATTATTTCAGCGTGCATTTAAATACCAATTACATTACCATCGACTTCTCAATTATAATTAAGGAACGCACGAGTGTAATCACCCGACTACTAACTTCGATGCTATCGTGATGTTCCGTGGTTTCTCTTCATGGTGAAAAGCGACGAAGATCCGATGCCTCGCGGCTTTAATAATAAGAGGCGTGGTAACGAGTATACACTGTTAGGATGGCGTTGCTTTCGCTAATTCAACGCTGCTTCTTAACACTGCCTGTAATGAATTCACCTGAGAAGGAAGGTTAGACCAAGATAGAATACGTTTAAATCTATTAGAGAGCAAAGGATGGATAGAATACCTCTCTACCCGCGATTCAACTCATTACAGAATGTGTGCTCCGCACGCCATCTTTGATGTCGCGGTAGGACGCGTTCAGATGAAACTCTTGCTTCCTCGTGGCGTAGATTTAGCCTGAGAAACGCTTGAAGCAAGTTGTCAGAGTGAACTTCATCCTATCTTCGTCCTTCTCCTTCTCCTCGCTTTCAATCTTTCATCCCAACGTGATAATAACGTTTAACAAGTGTTACCTCCTTTTTGAAATAAATAAAACACATCGTACCATCTGTTCCCGTGCTACTTCTCTTCTATCTTCTTTACTTTGCCATTGATGCTATGAATGAAAGGAAAATATTTCCAGAGAAATGTACGCTTTGCCGAGATACTCTTCATGTACCGGCGGACTTTTCGTTTAATGGGATTCCGCTTGTTATGTCTTCGAATGTTATTAAGTCATTGCGATTCTGGAATCGAGGATAATACTTTTCGAATATCTTAGTGAAAAACAAAGAAAATTAACTTTCATGTTCAAAATTCAACTGTTTTTGCATATTGTTCCTGATTTTTACTTATAATTTACTTATAATTTTACTTACTATAATTATCTTTTACGATATTCACATTTTGATATTCAACTTTATAAAGGAAAAAAAAAATATTTCAAAACAAATGTCTTTCAACCCATTTGGATGTATGGAGCGACGCAATGCATTTTGAAAAGTACTTCATAACTTTTTCGGACTGTTCTAGAAATTGGTTACTCGAGGAGTTTATGTTTCTAACGAGAATAGTAGCACTCACATCAGAAGTATCGTTATATCGAATTCTCTGTATGCGACGGTCTTCGAGCACGAAGAGAACCAATCACGAAACTTTTTACATTCGAAAGGATGACACTTGAAAATGCACTGGCTAATTACCCGCGTAATATTATTGCATTCCATTAAACAAACATTCTAACGTAAACTTTCTGTCATCGTTGGGAATTGAAGTGGCGTATTAGCCGGTTCGCTGGCCTGTTTTGTTTCTATTATCGGATAACAATCAATCGTTCCTTTCCAGCAGCCGTTGCTGATCGTTTTGTTGTTTCTCTTGGGGAAACATACCATTTATACTGTTCTATATTGTATTATTTACGAGTGCACGAGTATATAAACACCGCCATTTTTCACTTGGAAATTCGTTAATTCGCCACCTTTCGTGTAGCGCTAGTCGCTAAATGGGAAAATGTTTCGACGCAAAGTTACCGACGCGACGGTTAGTAACTATTAATGTCGTGTGTTTCACTACTTATTGTTAATAGAAATTGTGTAATAGAAATAAAGAATATTGTAAAAGAAATATAGATTTTATAGATTTTACATCATTGTTAAAATAGTTTAGTGAGAATGACTAAGGAACAGTGTATAAAAATAATATCATTATCATATGATCAGTTATCCTTTATTGTGCATCTTAACCTATCAACGCGTGGAAACGAAATGTACATCTTATATAATATAAGGCAAGTGTTTTTTGAATTTAAATCATTTTTCACATAATTTTCCATACCGTTGCTATTTTACTTTGCGCAACTTAGTCGCACATTTGCCAGTATTATCTAATATCAGGATAATAATCTTGAATGTGCATCATTAAAAATATCTATCTATAAATCTGCCGAATCATATAGCGTCATCGGTACAGATTTGCAATGATATCGTATATCGTGAATTCAGTTCTTTCTATATACTTACTCGATATACTTCTAGTAGTAGTTCAGTACTATTTATACACCGTGTTAAGCTAGAAACGAACGAAAAGTTACCGCAAAGTGCAAAACAAGTGAAAATGGTATTAATCGGCACGAAGAATGTATTTATACAGCAGACAAGTATTTCTGCGCTTAAAGAGAACGAAATGGCAGAATTTTCCCACTGCCCCAACCCCTCTTGTCTAGGGCGGTAGCGTTAGGAACGGTAGGTTCAGAGGTTGTTTGGCGAGGGAGGTCGGCCACGGTGAAGGTGGAAGAGGGGTAGGGGACCGCGCAGCGAGGGAGTGTGATGGAAGGTAGGGTGGCATAAGAGGGGGCCGATGGCGTAGCGGGGAGGGAAGTTGGACGGAGAGGAAGGGTGCCGCGACGTCGTGCGCCGGCAGGATGGGATTTAATCTGTGTCCCGTTTCACGCTCAGCCAAGTGGAACCTTTTTGCCTCACTTTGCGGCATGACTCGCTTTTGCGCTGGTCGTCGCGTAGATTAACGCGAAATTATATATAAAGAATGTGTGCGGACGGCGTGTGCACGGGTCGTCGGTGCTGAGCGCTACGGACGATTCGCTCTCCTCGTGCGAGACGAGAGAGAGAGAGAGAGAGGAATAGAGTGGAAGGGATAGTAGACGATCGGTAGGGAGAGGAAGAGGGAGAGAGAGAAAGGATTTTACTTTGTGTATTCGTCGTCCAGCCGGGATCTCTCCTCCTCCGTGTATACCTATGTATATGTCCGAGTCACACCCTCTTTGTAATGAATTAAAACTGGTGAAAAACCAGTGACGGGTTTGCGTCGTCCCACAAAGCGGAGACGACGACGGGGTTTTCTCGCAGCGCCGGGATTTCGATGCCTTTAACAATAGTTTATTTTTACGACGGGCGAGTTTTAAAGGAAAACAATACTCTCCGCGAGGGGATCTGATCGAGGGCATTCTGATTTTCGCTTGATTTCTTGGATCGTGATTTTCAATATGTGAAATCAATCGGATCCGTATAAATAATTACATTATATGTTGTATTCAAGATTGATCGATATGAATAAAGAGCGTTGAAGAGCGTTTCTTATTCGCTTTTGATTAAATAATTTACCACGAGTGTTAGGTATAGTTTGATGCACATTATTGATCGTGTATTTAACAGTGATATCTTATGTTGGTATAAAGCAAAATGTGTTCATCGCGAAAGATATAATCTTCTTTTGAATGAAAGAAGTACTGTGTATAAATATTAGATGGTTAGTAATACATGCGAATGTGCAAATCCCGGTGTTATCTCGAAAGATGTGATGCGATGTGCTATCCCCATAATACAACGCACGCATCAAAAATGTGCATTGGCCATATTTACATACTTGTGGTTATTCGAATAGGCATCGAATGAATATTCATCGGCCATTTTGTCGTTGGATTTTCGAAGGATATTCGCCATTTTAATCGGATCAAGGAAAATGTCTTAACGCTATATCGTTATCATCTCTTTTACGCAGCATGCATAATCGAATAGACTTTACGCTGTTTCGTTCGACAGACTGTCTTGATTTTCTGTTCTGTCATCAAACTATAAAAGTGCTCGTTACTCGCGATATCTGTTTAATATCTTATGCAAAATTCTCGTTTACCTTGTTCTTTAACGACTGTGTATTCAGATAGGAATTCGCGATAATAATATAAAAATTAGAAAACTTATCTTGTAAATTTATATAATTGCTTACCTTACCTATTAACAAGTCGTATTTTTAAATGTTATGTTCGATATAAAAATATTGTATTATTCGTTTGGATAATTTGATTAGCATTTTTGTATAAATTTAATTAATTTAAAAATGTTTAATAAGTATAATATATCATAGGCGAAGAAAATAATGATTGATCGATAAATTAACGATTGGCGATCGATAATATGATTTAGATAAAAATTAATAATATAAAATAATATGCAGTTTGTTATAAAATATTCAAAATATATTTATATCCAAATATATATACTGTATATTGGTAAAAAAAAGTTTAGAAATCTTTCGTTATTTATTCAAAATTTTATCGTCTTCATTTTTAATACCAAACGCAAGATAACTTGTGTTTAACTTGTAATAAACTCGAAAGCTGCAAATGAATATTCTCATTCTATTTTTTTTTCTTACTAAGGTATCAATTGAAATAGAAAAAAAAAAAAAAAAAAAAATAGAAAAGAGAATACAATTCTCGATTGTGTCTGATCGTCGACACAATCGCGAAGTAGTTGTGCATTTTTAGACGAGTAAAAGTGACAGATAGTTGCAGAGCGGAAACGTGCCTACTTTAAGCGTGAAATAAGCACGAAACGTGTGGAATTTCGGCCCTCTCTTAACGCCGGCTAAAGTCTGATGAAAGCGCCATGGTGTGCTCCGACGTTACACACAAAGTGGTTTCATACGGTGCTGCAGCACCACGAGCAGACCCATTCAAATTGCGTTTCAACTATTTCTTGTCGTTTTGCATGCCGCAAAAGCGGTAGATTAATTAAATTCGTTAATTGCAAGATGCATTTAGCGCGAGCAGCAATGCCGGGAATGGTGTAGGTCCTTGCCGCGGTCCCTGCGCCTGGCCGTGTGTACCCCGTGTGTAAGTACGCACAACTACGGGGTTCACTCCTCGTTCTTATTCTTTGCACGCTGTCGGCGTTAGCACGACGTAAATTCAGAGAAAGATCGACGACAAAAGAGCAAAGGACTCATTTTTGTCCGCATCCATCTTACTTTCTATTTCTTAATACTCGATAAAACGGTGAATTCTTTAAATGCCTTCTAGAATGTCTAAAGCATAGTCTTCGATGATTTCACGTGAATCGTCGCTACGAGTACAACGAGAATGAAAGATATTTTTTCTCTCTGTTTTTTTTCATTATTTTTTATTTTATTTTTTATTAAACTCGTTTTCATTGTTTTATTTCTGAAAATACATTTTGATAAACCGTGGGCGAATAGCTTGATTATTTGCAGTCGTTTATCTCGTTAAATTTAACAAAAGTTTATTGATTTTTACGAACGTGTGTCGTCGAAAAACGAGTTAATTGTGGTTTCGGGTATTTTCATCGATTAACCAACGCAAATATTGTCCAGTGTACTCTTTAGTGTTTGGAATTGTACCTCCGCAATTGTAGACTGTTACAATCGTGCCATCTGTGTCGCGTAACGGAATTAACAATGGCGTTTTTTTTTTTCTTTTTTTTAAACATTCATTGTCTACCTTTTGACTCGTGTATTATTATGTATATTGTAATTATTAAAAGTCGTTGTATTCGTGTTTATCACGTGCAGTTGTTTATTCTGGAAAATTCAAAATTGTTCACGATTTACAGCAGCTTCGAAACTACGTTATTTCGGATTTCCATTCCATTTTCCAACGATCATGATATATATTATCACAGAATGGTACACGAGGATTAATCTTTTCCAAGCTCGTCTTCCAGACAATTTCAAGCGCTTAATGATTCCTCATTAACTCTTGCAAACATTATTATTAGTAAAAAAAAAAAAGAATACATATATAAACACTTCCATCTTTCCACAATTCAGATATATTTTTATCTCTTTTTAAACACCATTCTTCATTATCAAATAAATCTAAAAAACAATAAGTTCAATTGTAAAATTAATTTGACAAATATTCACTCCTACGCATGTAATACTTTAATACGCGTGAAAAATTAGTTTAATTCCTTCCATTATTATTTAAAACAAACGAGGAAAAGTATAATAGTATCTATTTTCAAAGGTTTAATAAACAATATTCTATTTTATAATTATACGCATCTTCGATGAAAAATGATTCTTCTACAGGATGTTTCGTCGATATTTCCTCGACGATGTATTTGAAGGGGGGTTAATCGTTGGTGGGCAAATCGAATTTCACACCTTTGATACGGTGAAGTCGACGACACAGATCCCCCTCCCCCCCACGTTTGGTACACAAGCGTATGGCAAATGGAGAACGGGTAGCCATTATCGATAGCACGCGGTTCGTCACCACCTATGTGTGTCCACGGCGATGATGACGATGCACACGCGGTGCAATCAGGCTAATAAGAACGTGGGCCACGCGTGGTACACAAGTGGACACATATGGGCCGGTGTGTGTTTATTCAACCAGACACAACCTGGCTAAGTGACAGAATACACGTTGGCGCGCGATTTTGGTTCACAGAGGAGGACTTGATGCACGGGGGTGGTGCGGGTATTGGCGGGGGTTCTATGGTCGGACAGAACTCAATATTTGGGTGCTCGGCTGCAGGACACAGCGGGGTTAACCAGCTTGGCGGTGTTTACGTCAATGGCCGACCATTACCAGACTCTACAAGACAGAAGATCGTTGAACTGGCCCACAGTGGTGCTAGACCATGCGACATCTCGCGTATACTGCAAGTCAGCAATGGCTGCGTCTCCAAGATACTAGGCAGGTCAGTGATCTAAGTACACGAGATCATCGTTGAAAAAGTTCGTCAAATCCATCATACTTGTTTCGAATAATAATGAAAGATGTATACGAGGTTTAGCAAGGATGTCACTTTTGCATTTTAATTTAATTTATCTCGTGTTAATCGATTCCATTATTACTTTTTTCCATATTTTTTCTATATCAATTTCGATTGAGATATGAAAGAAAATATTTATTATACCGTTGTACATATAGCTTGTTCCAATTGGCGTTTCATTCTCTCCGCCAACGAAGAAATTGGTTTATTTTTCCAGGTACTACGAGACCGGTTCAATTAAACCACGTGCAATTGGCGGTAGCAAGCCACGTGTGGCGACCACGCCGGTGGTGAACAAAATCGCCGACTATAAACGGGAGTGTCCATCGATTTTCGCTTGGGAGATTCGCGATCGACTTTTGCAAGAGGGTGTTTGCAACAACGACAACATACCGAGTGTGAGTATCCTTCTCGTTATTATTCCATCGAAAACAATGTCTCCAAACACCATCGATCTCGTCGTCAATAATCGATCGTCGTCCACGAACAACTCATCGAAACAAGGGATGAACCCGTTTCCTCCTCAACTCTCGTTCGAACTCTCGTGTGCAATTAGCAAATGACCCCGGAGCAGTAGGTAATCATCTGCCGATTCGAGAGACGGAGAAGAAAAGCGCAATGCGGAGTCCGCGTTCCATCCGCTCGTTGGAACGTCCAGGATGCTCATTCGCCTAGGAGGATTCGCTTTGTGCAGTGGCGGCGGTTTATCAGGGCGCACCCCTGACGACGGGTCGGCACTCACCCGTCGGATCCGGCCACTCGACCCTAATCAAAGTCTCGTCAATACGATCGGGTGGGATAGGTAATCGCTCCATTACGCGGGGGCCTCTCGGTATTGTCCACCCCTTGGGTTCTGGCTCTTCCCCTGCTCCCATATACCATACCTTCAAACATCCTTTCCTCATCGATATTCCTCCATATTCCTCGAATCCGCAACACCATCCCCTTCGATCCGGAGGAGAGCGTCTGTCGCGTGCGTGCAAAGGCCTTTTCCTTCGCAGAGAAGAGGAAGCGTAGCCGGCTACAACAGCCCCCCCCCCCCCTTTCCAACCATTCCGGCCTGGTGGCTGTCGGGAATACCGAAGGGGATGACACGCGTACGAGTCGTTATCCGTCGGCTCGTCGAGGAAGGAGGAACCACTCGCTTTTACCGATTCTCTGGGAACAGAGCGCACGAATCCTGTTCGTTCGTTCACAGGGGAGGGGTGGTGATCAATCGGCGAGAAAGAGAGAGAGAAAGAGAGTATTCGCTTTTTATCGTCGATGCTTATCCGGTTCAGAAAGAAGAAATGTGCTCGATCTTTTAAAATCGTGGAACGATCGTTATAATGATCAGAGATTGTAATTTTTCTAGAATTGTCGAAGAGGAAAGGTGATGAAAATCTCGCTCCCGTAACGAGATTGTGTCACGAATCATATATATAAAACAGTAGTTTCTCTTTGAAGCTCCTCTTACGTATCATAATTTTTTAATAAACAATAATTCCAAATCAATTCCAACGAAATTCCTTCGAATGGAGTCCTCTTGCTCCTCGAAACGTATCAACGAATCGTTTCGAGGGATCTTTTAAAATCGAATGGAACGATCGTTATAACGATCACAGAGATTGTAATTTTTCTAGAATTGTCGAAGAGGAAAAGTGATGAAAATCTCGCTCCCGTAACGAGATTGTATCACGAATCATATATATAAAACAGTAGTTTCTCTTTGAAGCTCCTCTTACGTATCATAATTTTTTAATAAACAATAATTCGCTTCCCAAATCAATTCCAACGAAATTCCATCGAATGGAGTCCTCGAAACGTATCAACGAATCATTTCAAAGGATCTTCGATCGAGGGATCTTTTAAAATCGAATGGAACGATCGTTATAACGATCACAGAGATTGTAATTTTTCTAGAATTGTCGAAAGGTGATGAAAATCTCGCTCCCGTAACAAGATTGTATCACGAATCATATATATAAAACAGTAGTTTCTCTTTGAAGCTCCTCGTATCATAATTTTTTAATAAACAATAATTCGCTTCCCAAATCAATTCCAACGAAATTCCATCGAATGGAGTCCTCGTCCTCGAAACGTATCAACGAATCGTTTCGAGGGATCTTCGATCGAGAGATCTTTTAAAATCGAATGGAACGATCGTTATAACGATCACAGAGATTGTAATTTTTCTAAAATTGTCGAAGAGGAAAGGTGATGAAAATCTCGCTCCCGTAACGAGATTGTGTCACGAATCATATATATAAAACAGTAGTTTCTCTTTGAAGCTCCTCTTACGTATCATAATTTTTTAATAAACAATAATTCGCTTCCCAAATCAATTCCAACGAAATTCCATCGAATGGAGTCCTCGAAACGTATCAACGAATCGTTTCGAGGGATCTTCGATCGAGGAAGGGAAAAGGGAGAGAGAGAGGGGATTCCAGCGATGACGACGACGGCGATTGTCTCGCGCAACGACGGCAACGACGTTAACGGTAATGATAGCAATGACGATGACGATGGTGGTGGTGGTGCGCCGGTTGTTGCGGTGGGTACATATCGTCCGCGGCAATGGGGTGCGACGGGGTTAGTCGCCGACGAGCGGATGGAAGCGGGTAGAATCAGGGTGAATGGGATCAGTTAAGCGTGTTGCACAATTATTCGTGTCCGGTCGCGCGTGTAATGGTCTGCATCGGTGCTGCGGCTGTTGTGCGGCGAGAGCCGAGTGGAGCGAAGCGTAGAACAGCCAGGTTGCTTGGTTTGATGATGGAAAGCCTAGGCTGGCTGGCTGGGCTTGCTTGCTTGCCTCTGGAACTCTGCCTGTGGAACTCTCTCTCTCCCCCTTTCTCCGTCTTCTCGATGCAGTTGTATGCAGTTAGTCTCGAAAACGTCCTTTCCATCCTCTCTCTCTCTCTCTCTCTCTCTCGTGGCCATTATTCCGCAGGATTGAGACGAATCTTGCGATACCAACTTTCCACGTCTCCCTTCGAGGTAACCTACCACCACCCCCTCCCTGTTGGATTGATTCCGGTTAAGGAACAAGGAGGGGGAGGGAGGACTCTCCTTGCTTCGTATTACGTCGAGTTTCGTTTGTTTGGATCTGTTCGATGGGTTTGCGCAATTTCCTAAGAAACTCGGATATATGAGAGAGAGCGGGTTCAGGATGGTGTATACAGAGAAAAGAGAAATTCCACGCTGTGATGTTTTATTTAATTAATGCTTTCTTCAAATCGTGCCTCCGAGTTTCGATTAAAACAAAAATTGTTATTAATTATTGATTAGAAAATTCTCGAAGCTTATCCACGAATGAAGGATTTTTCAATCAAATTCTTTTCAGAACTATTTTCCCGTGTTAACATTTTAACCGCTTCGAGATTGGCATCCAGTGTTAAACGTTGTTTCGCTTATTATAAAGCTTAAAGTTAAAAAACTCGAGAGGCTCGACGACGCTCGAGATCGATCCCTCGCCGGGGCGGCGCGCACAAAAAGCACACGATTGAATTTATCGGCTTTTATTCCACGTAATAACCGCGCGAACCCCTTCCCCTCTGTACGCGTTCTTTCTCTTGACCCGTGCATACTCGAGTGTACAACAACGTTGGTTGTTGTTGGCACCCGACCATACCGCATACACACGCCCATTATTTCGTCTTAAACTCGAGGAAAGGATCTCCCTTTCTCTCTCTCTTCCCTCTCTCATCGAACCTTTCAACGAGTAAGCCGAGTAATTAAGAAGCCTCGCTCGATATCCTCCACACGTCTACGGGGAAGAGAAAGAGAGAGATCCATGGTGGAGTGAATGCACCAGAGAGAGTTATGGGCTACGTATATACGACTTGCTGTGCACCGTTCGATGTTTTGGAGGAGGAGGGAGGGGGATGAAGAAGGGGGATGTAGAGGGGGTTGAGCGCGCGTAGAACAGCGAGCGAGACTATTATGCGCGAGAGTCGAGAGCACAAGGCTCGCCCCCGTGGCTCGTTATAACTTTAGAGTTGGCCAGTGGTTCGGTACAAGGTGAAGAAGACCGCGCGCGCTCCACCATCGTTGGTTAGGGGAGCGAAGAGCCATGGAAACCGTTTTATGTAATAATAATTGGATGGCGGTGTCCTTTCATCTGTTAGTCTCTCCCTCGACGTGAAGGTCGGCAAAGAGAACGGAAGAGAGAGAGAGAGAGATGGGAGGGAGTGATGAACGAGAGACAACCGACTATGTAACTATGGAAATGATTGTCGCGAGGAAAGAAGAGGATGAAACTTTGGGAAAAAAGTTTTCCTCCTCTCTTTCGTCGTTCTCCTTCCTCTTTGCGTTTCTTGAGAGCGATCTTTCGCGATTGACCACGTTTCTTTCTTCTCCACGAGCGTTCAATTAAATCCTGGAAATTTTCACGATAATCGATTAAACGATACGTTCGTGTTTCCTTTTTCGTCGAACGAACGATGTGTAAGATTAGTAAGATATTCGTGCAATGTTCGTTGGAATTGGCGGGAAAGAGAGAGAGAGAGAGAGAGAGAGAGTTACGAGAGAGAGTTCGATACGAATCTTCTATTCATGATATTCCGTATAGTTTTCTAAAAATCTACTCGCCGTTCGATAAATCGAAAAACCAATCGCTCGATAGAGCCAACTTACAACAAACAAACTCCTTTCAATCACAACCGCTCCGTGGTTTTACTATTCTACCACGTTCTAACGATTTGATACTTGTCAAACAATCCGCTAAATCAATCCGCGATACTTTCCTGAAAACGATCGTGTCGCCGTTCGGTAAACGAAAAAACCAATCACCGTTTCAAAAAACGTTACCATGTAACTTACAATGGGCGAGCTTTTTTCCCAACCCCAGATTGCGCGCGTATTTTCTCCTATTTGATCTCTCGATCTCCAACAATTCTCCCCTGCATTCTACTCTCTCATCAATATATATCGTAATTAATGCCACGATGTTCAATCTTTTCTTTATTCTTGAGAATATTCGAGAAAAGAACTCGATCGAATGCTCGATCGATAAAACAGTATATATATATATATATATATATATATATATATATATATATATATATATATATATATATATGCGTTACTTGCGAAACACGTTACCATGCAACTTACAATGGACGAGCTTTTTTCTCAATTCCTCGTGATTGTGCGTGATTTTCTCCTATTGATCTCTCGATCTCGAACAACTCCTCTTCCATTCTTTATATCTTCTCATCAATATATATAATTAATACCACGATGTTCGATCTTTTCTTCACTCTTGAGAATATTCGAGAAAAGAATTCGATCGAATGCTCGATCGATAAAACAGTATATATATATATATATATATACGTATGCGCTACTTGCGAAACATGTTACCATGCAACTTACAATGGACGAGCTTTTTTCCCAACTGATTGTGCACGATTTTCTCCTATTGATCTCTCGATCTCGAACAATTCTCCCCTGCATTCCATTCTTTATATCTTCTCAACAATATATATAATTAATACCACGATGTTCGATCTTTTCTTCGCTCTTGAGAATATTCGAGAAAAGAACTCGATCGAATGCTCGATCGATAAAACAGTATATATATATATATATATGCGCTACTTGCGAAACGTAAACCTTTTCAACGCATTTTATCGCTATTTCTACGCGAGAGAAAAAATCTTCCTCTTCGATTTCTCTCTTGCTATGACTGGATCAGCCCATCAGATTGAATGTAATTCGCATCGATTGGTATTTCGGCAGGTGTCGTCCATCAACAGGGTGCTGAGGAACCTCGCCTCGCAGAAGGAGCAACAGGCGGCGGCAGTGCAAGCGCATCAGGGTGCCGAGAGCGTGTACGATAAGCTACGGATGTTCAATGGGCAGGCTGCAGGTTGGCCACCGGCTTGGTATTCCGCTACGCCCTCTCATCATCCCTTGGCCACGGGGATCCCGACGGCGGCGACCCCGGCCTCTGGCCAGTCGCTTCTACCCGGCAGCCAGCTTCACGGCCGCGACGATTCCCTTCTCAAACGAAGCGGTGAGTCCCAATTATACGTTAATTGCTAAGCGCGACGCGCCACCGTGTTTCCTCGCCCGAAGAATCTCTTCTTGTGTTCCTCCACTTCGTTAATGCTGATCCTTTATTGTTCGCGATTCTGATTATTTGGAAGAAGAGTGTTTTCTTTTTTTTCTTCCTTTTTTTCGTCAAGCGAACGAGAATTCTTTTAACGTTATTATCCGAATAATTTTTTTTAGGTAAACTTTTAAATCGATTTTTTTTGAATTCTTAATGATCTTTTGATTTGATCGAGAATTCGAAGGAAAAAAAGAAGAAGAAAACGTATTTATCTATCGATTAGACCCATCGGCACCCGCGAAAATCAACAAGGAAAAATCCTTTTCACCATCCCCATCGCTTTTCAACTTGCTCCATACGTAAACGAAATTGTTACCGTTCATCGAGCACAGTCAATGGTTCCTTTTCACCTTTCTCTCGCGCCGTCGAAGGGAAGGGTGTGGAAAGAATCGGACAAACGGCACAGGAATCCTCTCGATCCACTTCTTCTCGCCGTGCGGCGACGGATCTCGACAATGGTCTCGAGGCGAGGTTCAAAGTCAAGGGAGGGGGAGCGCCCTCCACGTATTATAATCTGCTCGTGTACGCGCAACACCCTCTCGTCCCGTTATTGCGTCCGCATTGTGCGGTATTCTCGCCGGTGCACGCGTTCCTTCCATTCCACGAGAAAAGAAGAAAGGAAAAAATGGTGTCTCTTCTCCTCCTCTTCTTCTTAATAGGATCAAGGCCAATCGGTGGCTGCGCTCCTCTCCACGGATGATGGCTCTGAATGTGACCGCGAATTCGAGATAAG
This sequence comes from Apis mellifera, assembly GCF_003254395.2. Classification (NCBI taxonomy): domain Eukaryota; kingdom Metazoa; phylum Arthropoda; class Insecta; order Hymenoptera; family Apidae; genus Apis; species Apis mellifera. The sequence goes on along the minus strand of NC_037643.1, from coordinate 8,856,777 downwards.
CTGATTAGGGGAATTGTGCTAATTCGATGGACTAAATATCCGATATTTCTGATAATCAATGTGCAATATAAAACCTGATATATCGATTCATATATATATATATATATATATATATATATATATATTCAAAAATTTATGTGAGAAAATTGTAAAAATTAATTTTCCCTTCCACGCCAATAAAAATACTTTCCAAGAAATTCCGAATAATTCCAAATTCCAAGAAAATTAAACACTCGAATTTCTACTAATCCTAACTCTTAAACAAATTACTCTTCCCCCATCTTGTCCAATAATAATACAATAACACCTACACTCTCAAAAAAAGAAAAAACTCTCGAACTACACAGTTTCACTCTCGAAAACGCTCTTCGCACCCTTCTACTCGAATAAGTAGAAAATATCCCACGTAAAAGCGACGATGATTTCACTTGATTCATATATATATATATTCAAAAATTTATGATAAAATTGTAAAAATTAATTTTCCCTTCCATTTTTCAATATCTCCTCTTCCACGCCAATAAAAATACTTTTCCGAATGATGTAATTCCAAATTCTAAGAAAATTAAAACAACACTCGAATTTCTACTAATCCTAACTCTTAAACAAATTACTCTTCCCCCATCTCGTCCAATAATACAATAACACCTACACTCTCAAAAAAAAAAAAAAGAAACTCTCGAACTACACAGTTTCACTCTCGAAAACGCTCTTCGCACCCTTCTACTCGAATAAGTAGAAAATATCCCACGTAAAAGCGTATACAGACGATGATTTCACTTGGCGAGGGGCGAGGGGCGAAGAGGGTGGTCACATCGCTATATATATACACACACACGTACATTATATATACACACGTTTGAGGATGGCGGTATTTCGGATCGCGAGAGAGGGAAGTTGGCGAGAGATTTCGTAGTAGAGGGTCGTGGCAGAGAGAAGGCGGTGGAGAAAGGGTGGGTGGTGCGCGATGCGCGAGAGATGAGCGAACGAGAAAGCGAGCAGCTGACGAACGATATATACATACACATCTAGACAGATACATACATATAAGTGTGTGGCGTAAGGGCGAGTATATAGGGACGAAGGGATGGACAGGAAAGGGGAGGGAGAGGAAATGGCAGGAAGGTATCGAGGAGAGGGATGGAAAGAGGGTTCGGTGCGCGGAGGCGGAAAGTAATCGCGGCTCACCGGGAGCCGTCAACGTCGACGACGATGACGACCACCACCACCAGCATCGCCACTCGTACAGACACTGGCTAGGACACACCTCTGTGTGTCGTTTTCCGTCTTAATCTTGGCCCTCCCTTTCTTCTTCTCCCTCCCTCTTATCTCTCCCTCTCTCTCTCTAACGCCAGCTGTTTCTAGGAATATACCGAGAATGTTAGTCCGCGTCGTTCGTCGCGAAATCGCTGGAACGATACGGGGCCGATCCTTAATTGGATCGCCCTCTTCTCGAGGCAAACCGGTGGAAAGTTCGAATGCCCCTCTTTTCTCCTCTTCTCCTCCTTCGGTCGAATTTCCTTCTCGTCGTCGTCGTCGCGCGTGGACTGTCGGCAAATTAGCCGGGAAATAGAAGAGATGAAAGAGGAGGAAGATTTGATGTTTTTCTGGAAAGGATTTTTTTTTGAAAATTATAAAGATAAGAGAAGGGAACGTTTGTTTTTTTTTTCAGACACGGGCTCGTTGTTGTCGCATCAGCAAGAGGCTACGTCGGATGGGAATTCGGAGCACAACTCGTCAGGCGACGAGGATTCGCAGGTACGGCTGAGGTTAAAACGGAAGTTGCAGCGCAATCGAACATCCTTCTCCAACGAGCAGATCGACAGCCTCGAGAAAGGTTGGTTTTTGCTAATGGAATAATTTATCGATTAAAAGAAAAACTCCTCAATGACCCTTATTCCTTCTTTAAATATTCGGACGAATATATAATAATTTAAAATAATTTAGAAAAAAGATCGTATATCGTATTAATAATAGAGGACCGGCTCATCCTATTCTAAACAAGATTCTCTCAAAAATAAATGAGTTACTTCCAAATATAAATTATTAAATCCCACGATGTAGAGGAATTCATAATTGAAACTATATCGAACGTAAGCACGGGCTTACGTTAAGGGGTTGGAAGCAGCCTACAACATCCCCTTTTTCCCTCTTTTAATCATCCTACAAAAATCCATCTCACAATTACTACCCGTGAAAAGAGGAAAACAATAAAAAAAAAAAGAAAAGAGAGAAAAGTACCATAGGTAGCTTCAATTTCCACGTAACGAACACCTATGCCCCCTAGAAAGCTCCATTTTCGTTCACCCGGTAATAACGATATAAACGTCGAACGATCGTGTCATGGATCCTGTGTATTCCGTTTCGCGACGATGCATGCATATTCAGAGACGGTCGAGGTAAATTACTGCTTTCCTCAAATATATATATATATATATATATATATATATATATATATATATATATATATATATATCGGCCTTCTCTCGCTCAGCAGGAGCAGCACACCACTGCTTTAATTGGATCCGCGACCATTCAAGTCGGCGCTGCGTGTTCGAGTATCGTTCGATAATTATCCTTTTAATCTTGTCTCGCGGTGAATCGAAATTATGCGCGATTAATATAAAATTGTACCACCACGCTTACGCACGCAAAATGAAAACAAACATACATACATATATATACGCGTGGGTGTGTAAATTACTTGTACAAGTATAGTATATCGCGAAAACACGCGAGCTATCCAACGGAGAGGCACGTTTAATAACGAGCACTTGTTGCAAACTGGTTTCGTTTTAGAATTCGAGCGGACACATTACCCGGACGTGTTTGCACGGGAGCGTCTCGCCGAGAAGATTGGATTGCCCGAGGCACGTATCCAGGTGAGTGTGAATGTGCGAATGCGGCGTGTGCTTCCTCTTTCTCGTTCGCTCCGCCTTTTTCTCCCTCCCCCTTCCCCTCTTCCCTTTTTTTCCCCTCTCTCTTTCTCTCCTCCTTCCACGCGTTCCACTCCTCTTCTCTCGTTTACTTACGCGTCTAAGTTCTTCCTCTTCCTCCTCTTCCTCCTCTTCCTCTTCCACTCCCACGACACGTCTTCTCCCGGCCTTAGGAGAGAAGGGCGGCTGTTAAGTGCAACGACGCCCTTTCATTAAACGCTTTGAAACGCGTGACCACGGGGACGTTAAACACCTCGAAAGACGAATCCGCGAGACCACCCGGGGGGATTTCTCGTCTTTATGCAACCCTCTTTTGCACCATTTTTCTTTTTTTCAACGCGTGCCACCGTTCGTGTCTCCTCTTCTCTCTCTAATTTAGACTTTTCTTGAAGAAATTTGACGGAGGAGTCGCCTTGAAATTTGGGACTTTTTGTTGATCGAACACGATTGAAGCAAACTCGTACGAACGAAATAGGATTATTTGCTTCTCGATGCAAAATACGTTTGCTGTTGGAACAAACTTTCTTTTTCTTTTTTTTTTTGGAACAAAGCAATAATTTCTCATCGCATTTCGCGTAAACGTGTACGGATGATACGAAATAGGGGTGCGAGTGGGAGAGGGAGTGTATCGTAATTAATTAATATAACATCGTTGCTCGAGCCATGGGGTGACGCACGGTTATACGAGCTAATATGTACGCAGCCTTATCGAACATTGTTTGGCCGCGCCGTGCCGTGCCGTGGCGCGCTGTGTTCGACCCTCTTGCTATCCGCTCGGCCTCCTCCTCCTCCTCCTCCTCCTCCTCCCTCACCTGGCCCCGACGATAGGGGGTGGTGAAGTGGCCGGCGGGCTTTCGCGTCGGTGGTGGTGGTAGTAGTAGTAGTAACCGGGCGCTGAGCGTTATGTGGACGTACAAACAGTGCAAGACCATGTTGACGCATGTTTTCAAGCCTCGTTGGCTGGTATTGATCTTGCTAAGTGCAGGAAACCGGGAGTGCCGGTGCGAGAGGCAAAGGCAGAGAGAGCTTGGAGAGAGCGAGAGAGGTGGATAAAGAGGGAGGGAGGGGAGGGAGGGAGGGAGGAAGGTGGAGCGGAGGAAGACAGAGAGAGAGAAACGGAGAAAGCACAGGGTGAGAGAGAGAGGAAGATGGATAGGAGAGGAAAGATAAAGGAAGAGGAATGATCCTTCTTCTTCTACCTACTCCCTTGGAACAAAGGGAGAATGAGAGAGTGAAGGGAGGAAAAAAAGGTAGAAAAGTGGAGAAGAAGGGGTGGAGCAGAAGGAAAGAGAAAGATTGAGAGAAGAAGTAAAAAAGATTCTCTCTCTCTATATATATATATATATATACACACACACACAGCAATGATTCTCGTTGGAAACGAGGACAATTGTGACGATGCAAGAGAGAGAGAGAGTAAAAGCGTGGCATGGGCCAGGACATGGCGTGGCGGATTCGGCTACGAAACGCCACGCCGCACGCGGCATATCCCGAGCAAGCCGTGAGGGATCCGGCACAGACGGCCTAAGAGGGTTCGAACGCAACCATGGCAACGTCGCGTCCCCAGGGAGGTTGCCCTCTGATTGGTTGTTCCTCGCTTTTCCACCTATATACCTTGGATACTCGCACGAGTTTCGCCACGCCGCGCAACACCGCCGCCGCTGCCCGATTATCATCTATGGCGCTGCCCGGAAAAGAATCCCTCGTGTGGACGCCGTGATGGCCGAAGCGTGGGGCCGACATTCGGACATTGGCGTGGCTGGCGCCCCTTCGACGGGGAAAGGACACGATAATTCCGTCGAGGAATCTTTCCTAGTTCTTAACAAGTACCAATCGCTGCAATCGGTCGAATGTTGCCTGTAAAATATTATTTTCAAGTTTCTTTCTTCGATAGTCTTGAATTCGACAATTTGAATATATAGATTCGTGAAGAGAGATTGCAAAATTTTAGGGTTAGGATTAAAAATTTGTAAAATATCATCCCTTCTTGTAACGAAGAAAATTTCGATTCGAGTCTGGAACCAAATATGAACATCTTTTCGAAGCTTTTCTTCAAATTTCTTCTGACTATCCTAAGAGATATTTCGAAACTCTTCCTCATCCAAAAATATCCGAGTTTCTCCTCCGGAATCTAATCCAGACTTAAATCAAGAAATATCCGAAATATCGAGTGAGATAAATTTAAAAAAAATTCTCAAATATCTTCGGAAAACGTGTAACAAAGAGAGAGAGAGAGAGAGAAGAAAAAATCCTGGCAGATATCATTTTTACAACGTCGCGAGTAGATATAAGATATCCGAGTCTTCGGTGGAACGAGATCTTAAAATTCGCCGTTCGACGCCATCTTCTAAACATTGCCAATCAAAGTGGAAGGTCTGCCGCGAGGGACGGGAACGATGTACCCGGTTCGTGGAATTCCGAATGGATCGATTCAAACGAGTTTTCGGGACGCGGTAGGACGAGTTTACGAGGAACGACGGTATTGGGCGAAAGGAGTTCGCTGCGGGCGAATGGTGGATATTTGCCGGTGGCCCGCTAGAACACGATTTGCCACGTCGCTGCCGACACGAAATTTATTCTCTCTCTTTTTTCGTCCCTCTCTCTCCCTCTCTCTTTCTCTCCCCTCTCTTTTTTTTTTTATTTCGTTCAATTGAAGGCCGTCGGGTGTGCGGGATCAAGTTTTTCGCTACGGACAAAATGAATTTTAAATTTTCTCACTCTCTGTTTAATAATACAGAGAGAGGAGGGATGATACGTTTCGGTGGCCATTTTGGATGCACGAGGAACAATGTTCTTTTCGCAAGGAAAGAAGTTTGATCCTTTTTCTTTTTATCGTGAAGGTATTTTTTTTTTCTTTTTGCTCGAACTCGTTTTTCTCGTGTTAACGGTAAGCGTTGTACGGTGATTCATCGATTCAAAGTTGATGTTTGGAAAATTTTATAATTTCACGAGTTTAAGTGAAGAAGATTAGAGATGTAATTGATTTCACGAAGAGATTCAATATCTAAGATCAAAGGTATGCACATCTTATTATGTAATTCTTTAAAAACTTGTAAACTTAAACTAACAATTCCTCTGCAAGATTAATATTAATTAATTATTCGATTCAACCAAAAATTCTGGATAAGCAGTTTAACCCTCTGCATTCCATTCCCAATTGGGATACTTAAATCGTTTTATCAAAGGCGTCGTGTTTCCAGATAGATACAAAATAGATGCTATGTCAATGTTTTAAAAAATAAGAACCCCACAATCACACTCATTTTTCAAATATACTAACTTGAATACCCGAATATTTTTTTCAACTCGTCATAAACAAAGAGCTTTCTAAATTTAAATAAAAAAAAAAAATTGTATCTCGTTTCCAATCTAACGTTTCTTTCTTATTAAATCGATATTTCTTGAAAAAAATATCCCACCAACATTTCTTTCCATTTTATTAAATCGATATTTCTCGAAAAAAAAAAAAATATCCCACGAATATATATTTAACACCCTATACAGAGATGAACATTTTCCAAATATAGAGGCGAATCGTCCAACCCTCCCCTCCCTCCCTCCCTCTTTGGATTCCCTCTTTCACGTTTATTTTATTTTTCAACCAATAGCTCGAATGAATGCGTACAAATTAGCGTCAGGATCAGAGGCTTGCGAGGGAGAGGGAGAGAGGGAGAGAGGGTGGTGGACGAGGAGGAAAAATAATAACCCCTCCCCCGTCCCCCTCCCCCTGGGGGTCTGGCTTATTGTTAGCGTCCTCGGTGGCGCATGGTAATTGAGAAAGTTGCGCTCATTGTTGGCAATCGAATTTTTATATCGTTATTCTCATTATCGCGCGAACGTTTAAGCGGCTGTTCGCGAACGGAACCAGCCGACGTAGCAATTGTCGGCTATTTAATAAAAGCGCGCGTTGGAAGAAGAGAGAAGAAAAGAGGAGAGGAGAGGAGCGTGCGTCGTTGTTCGTCCCGTTTCTCTCTCTCTCTCTCTCTCTCTCTCTCTCTCTCTCTCCTTTCCCCTTTTTGCAAATGAGCCGAGCAATCGAGCTCGTTTCGTAATTCAACAATTCGTGCCGCCCTTCTTCTTCTTTTTTTCATTTTTATTTCCATCCCGTATTAATTTTTCTCCCCTTCCTTTTTTCGCTTCTTGTCTCTCTTCCATTTCCTTCTCTCTTTCTTCTTCTGTTCCGTTTACAAACATTTCATTTTTACGAACATCCCTTAAAATAAAATTATTATATCGATTCGAGGAATAATTCTTTCTCTTCGGGAAGGAATATTCGTCGATTATTTCTCACTCCTCGAGTTTTTTGGAATTCGACGATACATCTCGTCTCGATGGAAAAGAAATTTCGATGATCCGTGATATCGCGTTTGTATATTACGAGGTAGGGGGAGAAATCGAGGGAGGAAGGGAATCCTCTTATCTTAGCGAGGAGGGGGGCCATCTTCGAAATCAGGAGAAGAAGCGCGACAAAGAAAGCTTAAAGCTTCGATTTATTGAATCCCCTCTCGGGATTATTATGTGGGCCGTCATCTTGCTTGCACCAATGATCTTTCGATTTTTCTTTTAAAACAAAGATAGTGAATACTTTTATTCGCGTGTATACTTTTTTTGTTCAATTAATCCATGGATAACGTTATAGTATTATAACTCGATGTTGGTAAATATAGAACGCGCGAGAATCGATTAAACGTTTGTTGGCAATTAAGGGTCTGCGAACTTTGCGATTCAGCAACGTGTTTCTTCGTACTTTCTCTCGAGTGCACGGATTATTAACTCTGCTGTTTCCAGTCTCGTAAGTAAATAATATTATTATTAAACGCGGGATACGAATTTATCCTGTCTCCAACTTTTTCGTTTCATTCATTTCATTTTTGAAGAATCGAATATTTCGGAATAACTCCGATTCTCTGTCATCTCCTACGTTTCGTATTTTATATATATATCCATAACAGTCTCTAAAAACACAGTAATCTTTCGTAAGGAAAGATGAACAGCCTGAAAACGAGTGAACGGACAAGAAAGACCAACGAAACATAGGAGGACAAAGTGGGAGTAATTCGATTGGCCATCCGTGAATCGCAATTAACAGATTGCACGGGAATCCCGTGCAAACTCTCGTCTCGCTTTTCGGGGGGATGGGGTGGGAAAAAAATATCTAGATTTCGCGTAAAAGGAGAGAGGAAAAACTTTGATAAAAAGAGACGCGTTTAACAAACGAATATGATAAATCAAGGGTAAAAAAACCATCCAAATTTCGTAGAAACTATTCAAATTCCAAAAAATTAACCTAAACCGAAAAGAGAACGAGCGAAAACAAAAACGAAAACTCGTGAAGAAAAGGCTTGAGATTATTGAATGACGGATCATTCGAGGGAAAAAAGGATATCTGAGACCAAGTATCAGAAACGAACGAGAAAGGGAATAGCGTTGAGAGAAGGGAGTGTGAAAAGGTGTGTGGCTGAAGAGAAGGTATAAGTATAGTAAGAAAAGTAAGCGTGTGCACGAAGAATGAGAAGAAGATCGTTGTTGTGAAGAGAGAGAATTGTGCGAGAGATGTACAATGCGAGCGTTAGAGTGACGACGCCCCTTATCGTGACAAAAGCACCGTCATTGCGTCGGTTGCAGGTGTGGTTCAGTAATCGCAGGGCGAAGTGGCGTCGAGAGGAGAAATTACGGAACCAAAGGAGGGCGGCCGTCGATCAGGTGGTCGGCGGTGGCAGCAGCGGGGGTGGAAGCAGCACCGCGCCCCCCGCCGCGACCCCCGCCACGCCACGGCTACCCTTAAACGCCGGATTCAACGCCATGTACTCGTCGATACCGCAGCCGATCGCTACGATGCCCGACACTTACAGGTAATCATCTCTCTCGTCCCCTTTCGCTTCTCCTTCTCCGCACTTTCCGTCCACGTGTGTTTGTGTGTGTGTGAAATGTGTAGTCGAGGGAAAGAGAAGGGGAGAGAGAGAGATGTGAATTGAAGAAGAAGAAGAAGGTATCTTTTTGAAGATGTATATGTGTTTTTGAAACACGATATTTGTTGAAGGATGAAGGTGAAATTATTATTAATAATAAGTGGAAGCGATTTGGAGAATTTAATTTCGAGATTGGGGGAAGGATAGGTTAAACGTGATTTTTTGAAAGATTTTTTTTTTTAATATAGCGATTTAATTTTTTGAGAATTGGAGGAATTGTGGTAAAATAATTTTTCACGGGTCGTTTTTTTTTGACACGTGTCAAAATGGAGTGACAAAATGTGTGCAACGGTAAACCGTGTGTTGTGATCCATTGTTTAAAAAGATTTGGCGATCGAGCTGCGCTTTAACCGAGCGTTGCATTGTTGCGGAGATTACAGGATAAGGGAGGATATCAAAAGGTTGGAATTTAAATTCTCCAAACAATTTTTAAATGTACCTTTTTTTTTTTTTTATATATATTCAACGTTTCACGATTCATTGAAATTTGTATATTGAAATGATCGGCCTCGAATGTCAAAAATTTTAATCCCCCTGAAAGCTTATACAAATCTTCAAATCTCTTTGATACGAAATATTTATCGAGGACAAATAAATTGTGGAAAAATCAAATTCGAACGAATTATATTGTAGATTAATTAAATTATCGCAACAAACGTGGCAATGAAATTCTTCCACGCGAATCTTTATACAAATGTTTTTTTTTATATACCGATAATTTGCCGTTTTATCCTTTCATCAACGTGTTTCAACGCGGAGAAATGAAAAAAAGAAATCTTTTGAAACTTTTCGTTCGCACGAAAAATTTATTAACGTCTTGCAAAACGAATAAAATTTAAAAATCACGAAATTAAAAGTCACAATTTCATCAAATCGTCGCCACTTTCAAATATTGATTTTGTTTAAATTTTCACGTATAAAGTAAGTAAAAAAAAAAAGGAAAAAAATTAATAATTCTAATCCTTCAACCAATATTTATAATACTTTTAATTAATCAACCAGACAAAACTGGATCATTTAAATTCTTCAAGCTTAAATTTGCAATTTCCTATTTCAAAACTATTTTTTTATTGCATTGTAAAATCAATTTTTGAATTTAATATACCACAAACTATGACATTCACAAACTCTATAATATATCGAATTCGATCGAAGATCCTTTCAAAACAATTATCGACAAAAAAATTTGGAATCACCATCACCTGCTTTAAAAGTTTCCAACTTAATTAACCAAAATTATCAAAACTATCGACACCTACAACTTCAAATTCTTAAATTCGAAGATCCTTTCGAAACAATTATCGACAAGAAAAATTTGGAATCGTCATCATCCAATTTAATTAATCAAAATTATCAAGACTATCGACACCTACAATTTCGAATTCTTAAATTCGAAGATCCTTTCGAAACAATTATCGATAAAAAAAATTTGGAATCGCCATCACCTTTAAAACTTTCCAACTTAATTACCCAAAAAAATTATCGAAACTATCCTGCTTTCGAATTTTTTTATTTTTAAAAAAAGCTCCATTTCGATCGAAGATTCGAGAAGAGCGATTCCAAATTTTATTCCACCGATAATTAGAAAGTAAAGATAGTAACGTTAACGCTATTTCATCGTGCAATGTCTCCACCTTACTCTCGCTACGTTGGCAGCTCGATGTCGAGCAGCTTGGGCGGGTCAATGGGTGGAAGCTGTCTTCAGCAGCGCGCCGAGGGATATCCGGCGTACGTGTTCCACGAGCCCCTTCACTCGCTGACGCAGTCTTACTCCCACGCACACAGCACTGCTGCGCATTCGCAACCCCATCGCGGTATACCGACCTCTCATGGTGGAACCCCCACCACGCCGGGAGGACAGCCTGCAGGACCAGGTGGTGCGCCCTACCAACCAACGACCTCGACCGCCACTGGTGAGTTTCCGCTTTAAAGGATTGTTTGTTTGTTGTTCTTGTTCAATCTTCAAGGCCGTCCACCCCCCTCCTCTCCACCATTAAGCTTTTAAGCGTTTAACACCGATCAAGGTCGGGACATCAACGCAAAGAAGGAGGCGAGGATCGCCAAACCTCTTCCTCGTCCAGGTATCTTGGAAAACCTTTCCCTCTCTAGGTTAGGTATCCTTTTCTCGAGGCAGGAGGAGAATGGATTTGAGAAACATGATCTCGGTTCTCTTAACGGTACTTTGACTCGTGTGGTGGCAATTTGAGAATTGGAATTTGATTTGGACTTTTTTGTAAAGAATATTTTCGAAATTGTATCGAGTAAGTTCAAAGGGGTTGATTTTATTAAGAAGAGAGGTAATTCTTCGTTGATGAAATATTGGTAGAAGGAATTTTTTTAGATTAGGTGAACGTCCTTTTGAATGTTCCATTATTTCGATAAAAAGGGGATGATTCGAATGATTGATGAAGTTATCGATGGATTATTGTTAAATTATTGAATTAATTGATTTTCACTTGTCACATGCACTTTTCCAATTCAAACTTGTGATAAATTTATCCAATTATGCTTTCTGCACTTAAATTACACGTACTACTCCAAGGTTAAAATATTTTATCAGTTAAAATTTGATGATCTTCCCTTTTAAAATTCTCATACTTTGCAAATATCATTTATTCTTCGTCCACAAGTGCCGTTCCTTCCAATTCAAGGTTCTCAACTTCTTTCGATATCGATGGAAACTTGGCTCTGCGGGGTGGGGGTGGAAAATTCCGATTCCCGTCGCGTGATCGCGGCACTGGACGCGTGTCGTTTGTCGAAAACACGGTGAAACGTTCTCTCACTTCATTCAAACTCCCACTCTCGAAAATTCTCGAGCGTCCAAATGATAAAAAAAAACAGGGGTCGTCTTCTGCGCGAGGAGACAGTGATTTCTTCGTCGCCGTGGCGGAGTTTAATGGGCGGAAGTTTGTTGTTTTATTGTTTAAATATATCTTCAAGAATCGAATAATCGTTCTTCTCGTTTCTTTTCCATTGAATTGTTTGGCTGGACGCGTTTCTTTTTCATTTCTTAATAATTTCTCGTTCGAAATTTACGTTGTTCAACGATATCCTTTTATTTGCATAGTTTTTGAAGATTTCTATACTCGAAATTGCATCGTTTAAATATATCTTTAAGAATCGAATGATCGTTCTTCTCGTTTCTTTTCGATTGAATTGTTTGGCTGGACCCGTTTCTTTTTTATTTCTTAATAATTTCTCGTTCGAAATTTACGTTGTTTAACGATATCCTTTTATTTGCATAGTTTTTGAAGATTTCTATACTCGAAATTGCATCGTTTAAATATATCTTTAAGAATCGAATAATGGTTCTTCTCGTTTCTTTTCGATTGAATTGTTTGGCTGGACGCGTTTCTTTTTCATTTCTTAATAATTTCTCGTTCGAAATTTAATCCTTTTATTTGTATACGCATAGTTTTTGAAGATTTCTTTATTCGAAATTGCATAAATTTGATAAAATATACCAAAACTATCTCTTTTCATCTCGAATATCTTCGAGTTTAAGATAAATCGGTAAACTTGAAGGTATCCAATATACGGAACGCGTCTAAATCCTAAAGTAAACGGAGCCATTCTTATTCCCATCGAGAAATGGGTATCTGGAAAATCGATGGCCAAGCTTTCCCTTCAAATTTCCAACCAATCTTCACTTCCACCCGACACCCTAACGCGTCGATAGCAAAATAAAACGTCGAGTATTATCCAACAATAAGAACCTCTCTTCTCTCCATCCCACCCTCCCCTCCCTCAAACAGGGATCGTGCAATCCCCGAGAGAAGGACGAAGAAGAACGCCTTCTTACGCCTTGCGTGTCAAAAAGAAGAAGAAAAAAAAAGAAGAAGAAAGAAAGAAAAGAAAAAGATGCACACGAGAACGATACACACAAGCACCACGTGGCGCTCGTTCGTCCACGGAATTGTAAAAGGATTTTAAAACAAATCTCGCACGGGCGCCAGCGGGCTCTCTGAATCGAAGAACGGGATGTTCGGTGGTTTTCCACTACCCTCCCCTTCGCCTGCTGAATTTTCCATTTTCCCCGATTCTCTCACTTTCCCTTCGCCCACCCACACTCCCCATCCGTTTCTTCCCTCCTCGACTTTCCCTCTTCCACCTCCCTCCCTTCTTCTCGTTTAACGAAAACTGCGGAGGATCCCCTCCTCTCTGTCCCTCTCTCTCTCTCTCCTTTCTCTTCTCCCTCTCTCCGTCTCAACGTCTCATCCCCTTTCGCACCGTCTCCCTCCCCTCATCGGGTGGCTCTTCCTCTCTTCAGGAAGAGGGAGGGGGAGGCGAACAGAGGATGTGGATGGGTTGGGTCTCGCCTCGGCTGGGCGAGCGCTCAATAACGTGCGAACCTAAAGGGGAGGAAATACGGGGGTGCGCGGCGTAGCTACAGGAATGAAGTGGAACGCCGTAGAATGGTGGAATACTGCGGTACACGCGCCGGCATTCCTCTTGTCTTCTCCCCTCCTTGCTCCATTCTTCTCTTTCTCCTTTTCTTTTCTTCTCTTCTTTTTTTCCTCTCCCTTTAACGGAGGGAGAGCAGAGGAGAGAGGGAGAGGGAGAGCCCCCTTTCGCGGCCGTTTCTCGCCCCTGTCTTCTTCCCTCGCCCTCTGTCGTTTTCCTCTCGCTTCTTACGTGCGGAACGAGCCGCAACTTATCCATCATAATCGTTTTACGTGCATGAGCGCGAGGACTTTCACTTTGCCTCCTCTCTCTCTCTCTTTCTCTTTCCTTCCATTCCATTCCTCGTTACCACGTTGTCTCTCGCTTTCGTAGCTTCGTTCTGTTGGATCTCTTGGAAATATTGACTGTTTTTGGATGGAATAAAGATCAACAGGTAGGTTTTTTTTTTCTTTTGTACGGGTTTAATTATTTTTCTTTTTTCAGGGGTGGATTTTTTATTATTGTTTATTATTTGTTCGAAAACTTCGTTACACCCCTTTCCTTCGAATCCTAGATCTCGAATCTTTATTCAAACTGTCTCATTTCCACTATAATTACACTCTAAGGTAATATTCTCTCGATATTCAAATCCTCCTCGTCTCCAAATTATTTCTTCTTCCTATTGATTCGAAACGAATCGAACGTGTTATATTTCCAATTTAATTTCTTAAAAAACGGAAAGAAGAGAAAAGAAAAACACACGTTTGCTTTTTCTCCCCACCTAATCGTGTTACAAAACAATTTTACCAATCCCGATTTCCAATTTAACTTAATTTCTTAAAACGTGTGGAGAAAAAAGAAAAAAACACAAGTTTTTGAATCTATTCCAGGCGTGATATCGGCGGGCGTCTCGGTCCCTGTCCAGATCCCGTCTCAGACTCCAGACCTGACGGGCAACTATTGGCCGAGGCTCCAGTGATCCCAGCTCTTCGGGTTCCCGCCCGCGAGCCTGCTCGTCGGCCAGGAGAGCCCGCCGCCACCGACAGCCACCCCCGGCGCAGTGTCCCGGCCGCTGCTCGCATCCCTCGGGATACCGACGCAGCCGGTGGCCCAGCATCAACCGGCCAACACGCCGGCCACCACCCCCGTGCACACGTCGGACACCAGTGAGTGAAAAACCGCTCTCCGCCACTCGAAATCCCTCTCTCTCTCTCTCTCTCTCTCTCTCTCTACGCGCTTTCTTCGCCAGAGATGAACGAACGCGAAAAGTAGGCGGCCAACGGCGTACGACGAATCGCCGACCACGATCACTGTGATGCGCTGTTTCGGCGCGGGATGATCGAACAGAATCCAAGAGGATGTCGTCGTGTATCGAGCAGGCTGGTGGACCTTTCTCTCTCTCTCTCTCTAAGATTTTGATCTTGGTTTCTTTTTTTTTTCCATCTCTCGCGTAGCTCGTTTTCGTTCGAGTTTTTTTGGGAGGGGGAGGGGGAGGGGGGGTTGGTTTCGATCCCCCGATTGTTGGTTTAATTTTGGAGATTTAAATTTAAAGGAGGAGAGACACGGATAATTTGATTAAAATTGGAATCTTGGAATCTCTGAGCGATGGATTTAGAATTTCAAGATTTTGATGAAAATATATTCCATTCGAGTTGTTTCGTTTTTATAATTGTTTATATTCGTTCGTTCTTTCGCTGTAATCGGAGAGAAGTTATAGAAATTTTCCAAGTTTTACGATGAGTTGCAAGATCGAGGGAACAAAGTGTCTAACTCAACAATTTTGCACAATTTATAATCCTCATAATTATTTCATTTCACCGAAAAATCCATGGAATTTTGAAAAGATCCTACATTCGATAAAATCGCAGCGAAAGTGAACGAATCGTGTAACCTGTTATAAGGGTAGGGCGCAACAGGAGTTTGGAAAAGAGAATAAAGGTTAACGAGTCCCACGCTTTAATTCGATTAATTACTCGTTGGAGGCTTGCCAAATCTCGATAACTAGCGGACACTGTTGATAGCTATTTTCGGGGAAACAAGAATCGCGTATCCTCGTTCAATTCTTTATCCATCCTCTTCGACAAACATCCTCGCGATTCATCAATCCGTGATTACATTCTTCATTTTTCGTCAAATCATTTCCGTGCGTTTTAACAATACGTGGCCCTCCTCCTCCCCTCTAAAACAAAACTACTTTTACTTTGCACAAATTTCGTACAACGAATTTCTATTTTTATTCTTCGTAATTTTTAAACAAAATTTCAAACTATTTTTCTTTGCACAAATTTCGTACAACGAAACTTCTTTTTTCTTTTTCAACAACGAACGATTCGTTTTGTTTCATGGATCACTTCTCCTCGTAAATTTTCGAACGTTCATTCAAGAACGGAAATCCTCTTCTTGAGACGACGAACGCGTTGTCAACGACAGCGTTGAAAAAATCCGCACCGATCGTGAACGTTGACCGCGCCACAGAGATTCGCTTAAAAAAATTCTAGTAGACGTATACGCATGACCCGGGTCACGCAGGGTAAAATAATATTCTCTCCCATCTACTCGACAAGACAGTGTACAAATCAACGCACCGGCGTCGAACGTGCTCGTTAGACGATCCAACCGCGACTGATTCATCGAATATTTATATACGGCGATGTATATAAATGTATACAATACGATGTGCGAACGAGCGTCGATATAATCCGCGCGTATAAATATTACCGTAATACAAATCGCCGCTTTTCGCGATCGAAGTTTGTGCGTCTTTTAAATTAAGTTTTATAACGCTTTCGATCGTTTTTTAAGGAACAAGAGTAAAAATCTCTCTACTTGTAATAAAAAAATGATCACTGTTTGTTGGATACATAAAAAACAGGTAAAAATTCATAGATATTATTATATAATAGACGAATTGAAATGGTACAATGAGATAAAAAAAAATTATCTTCGCGCGCTTCTTATTCCAAGATGTTTTTTTAACGTTTTAATATTTTAAAGAGGATTAATATGAAACAAAATATTCTCGAATTCAACGAATTTTAATATCGAATTTTTAATATATTTCTAACAATATCGATCGACACGAGAAACAAGCATGGAAAAACTTCTTTTTTTAAAATATTCGATAGAAAATTATTATTCGTGCGAATTTTTATTATATTTCTAACAATATCGACGCGAGAAACAAGCATGAAAAAACTTCTTTTTTTAAAATATTCGATAGAAAATTATTATCCGTGCGAATTTTTAATATATTTCTAACAATATCGATCGAGAAACAAGCATGGAAAAACTTCTTTTTTTAAAAGATTTGTTTATACGTATCGTTTATTATTAAATATTATTCGATAGAAAATCGATGCGAAAATTTCTCAAGATTATTCGAGCATTTTATTCAATTTATTTCATATATCGATGGACGTGTTAAAAATTTCCCGATCGACGTCTCGGGAGAAGCCTTCTTTTTTTTTTATCGAATTTTCCACGCGCACAGCTGTTGTACGCATGACAGCAGCGAAATTTCCGAGGGAGATCCGAAGACGGACGGAGGCGGGCATCCGCTGCAAATATTCTCGCGAGACTTTGGGGTGGCTCTGGCCGAGCCTTTGTGCAAGGGTGGGAGAGCCGCGAGAGGATTGATAGCTGCCTCGAGGGTGGCTTTTTTCGCCGGCCATCACGCTTGCGAGCAGATATGGCGCCGGCTGACAACCTTCCCTCCGAATCTCTCCCTCCTTTCTCCAGTCGAGAAATTCGACGGATGTGGATACGTATGCTTCCAAAAGATTCCTCCTTCTTCTTCCTCTTCTTCTTCTTCCCTTTTTTGAAATATATTTCCTTTCCATTGTCTTCGAGTTCTGTAGAATAAGATGTAAAATTTTTCTTTTTCGTTTCGAAAAATCTTCCAAAATTATTAAGAATATTTTTATTTTCTTTTCTAATATTTCCAATTTTTCTTCTCTTTTTTGAAATATATTTCCATTGTTTTCAAGTCCTGTAGAATAAGGAGATGTAAAATTTTTCTTTTTCGATTCGAAAAATCTTTCGTAATGATTAAGAATATTTTTATTTTCTTTTCTTATATTTCTAACTTTTCTTCCCTTTTTTGAAATATATTTCCTTTCCATTGTCTTCGAGTTCTATAGAATAAGGGGATTAAATTTTTCTTTTTCGATTCGAAAAATCTTTCGTAATGATTAAGAATATTTTTTTTCTTTTCTAATATTTCCAACTTTTCTTCCCTTTTTTGAAATATATTTCCTTTCCATTGTTTTCGAGTCCTGTAGAGTAAAGGGATATAAAATCTTTCTTTTTCGATTCAAAAAATCTTCCATAATGATTAAGAATATTTTTATTTTCTTTTCTAATATTTCCAACTTTTCTTCCCTTTTTTGAAATATATTTCCTTTCCATTGATTATCCATCCAATAATTAGGAATATTTTTTTTCTTTTCTAATACTTTAATTTTAGAAAACTTTAATTATCTTTCGAAAACTTTAATTTTAGAAAATTTTATTCATTCAAACGTAAACGAAATTCTCGCTCGAGAAAATTTTCGAAGAAAAAAACTTGAACTTGAACTTGAACATACTAAAATATCTGACGCATGAGACGTTATCGAATGAAAGTTTCGTGAAAGAAAATCGATTCAGTCGCCGGTTGTCGATCGTCTCGTCCGGAGGACGCAGGCGGAACACACTTCCGCCAGGATATTCGCTCAAACTAGGGTCCTCGGGTAGTAATCCCGTTAAGAGTGGAGCGCCTCTTTCTCCCAGACTTTGCGAAACGTTCAAGGATACAGCGTTAGCTTTAGATTCCTCCTTCGGCTAGCCGGACAAGAAAAACGTGTTTCTCGACTCGCCTCTTTTTACCCTCCATCTCTCTCTCTCTCTCTCGTGCTCCACCAAGGACACCACCAAGGAATTCTCTTTAAAAAACTCGACGTTCTCACTGTATATTTCTCACCCTGACGAACGTTTCTCAACCCCTTGGTCCAAAAAACTCCAAATCTATTTCTCTAGATTAAGACAATCCAATCTTAGTAGTTGAATAAAACGAGCAAGAAGAGAGCAAGAAGGGAAAGACTTTAAAGAGAGAGAGAGAGAGTATATCTCTCTTCACAGTATATATATTATAAGAAATAGAAACGCGTTTATTATTTAGAAGCACAAGAATGCAAGGACGTTTCGAGGGGAAAAAATCGTAGATTTATATATCGTTTATTATCGAGACGAGAAACGGGGCGAGTTTCGAACGCGAAAGAAAAGAAAAGAAAAGAAAAGAAACTGTCCCCTCTCCTTCCCTTTCTCTTCTTCTTCACGCTCTCCTTACAGTTTCGAAAACGCTCGTTTCCTCGTCGATCATCATCTTTCTTGTATAAAAGCGACTTGTATAAAATAGCATTTGTTATACTCTTCTTAGCTCGTAACTATGAGATTATGTAAATTAGAGATTCTTCGACAAGCAACTGTATATATATATATATATATATATATATATATATATATATATATATATATATATATATATATATATATATATACGTTTAGGGAAACCGAATCCGTTTCGTCTCGATGACACGTGACAGATCGTTTTCGTTAAGGAAACGAAATCGAGAAAGCAAAAGAGGAGGTGTAAGTCCTCTGCTCTGCCAATTGTATATTCCATGTTGTTGTCATTTGGAAAAAACGGACGATCGGCCGTCTCGATTTTTAAAGGATAGGGGAGAAGGAGAGGAGGAAGGGAGACGGTCGATCGGCGGATTTTCGAACACGCGATTTCGATCCCGAGCCTATTACAGACGACACATTTATTCCATTCATTAATTTACGCGCAAATTGTACGCCCAGTTATATTATTATTATTATTGTTATAATTATTCTTCGAAAGCTTGGATCCTTGGAAAGTCTTGGAAACGGACGATCTTGAAAATGATCGATTATCGATGTGACAACGAATAATATTCACATCTTGTTCTAGATATATATACAGTGTGTCTTTTTCTTCTTTCTTCAGTTTCTATTTAAGATAGATAACAATCTTTTCACGTTCTTCAGTTTCTGTTTAAGTAAAGATCTACTTCATCTTCGTATGTTTATATATATATTTTTCTAAAATTTTTCTATGATGTGTAGGATAGAAAAATTGTGGAAAAAATAAGTATATGGATATATATATAGGGTGAGAAAAATTGTAGAAAAAAATTAACGGTTTTATAGCCACGGTTTGATTAATGAAAAGGGGATGATACAGGTGGAATACAATTTAAGTTAAGGTGGAATACAATACAAGTTAATTTAATTCAATGAGTAAAGATGGTTAATTAAAAAATAGATAGATAGTGGCAGTTTTGTTAAGGGGGTTGTGGAGTTGGGACCGAATTTTTTGGGGGGTTGCAAAAGCGATCGAGATCGATTCGTTTCACCGATCTGGCGATTTGTGGAAGAAATTTTAAAGGCGTTGTAATTTCTATACGTAATGGAGGTTTGATGAATTTAGGAGGAGGGATTGTTATTAGGTTAATGGTTGAGTTTCTTTGTTTAGAGATTTTAATTTAGTTGGGAAAAAGATTGCTTAAATATACGAGATAATACCGTTTGGTGCTTATAAATAGAGGGTAATTAGTTTGTGTGACTAAGAAATTTATTATATCCAATTATACGCGATGTATGTGCAATATTTTGTGTAAATTTTAAAAAAAAAATCGATGACAAAAGTTAGAAAGTTAGAAAGTTGTTCAAAATTTCTGCCGTTTTAAGTTTTTACCAAGATTTATTAAATATATATAAATCTAGATAAATAATTCCTATCTCACGTTGAAAATACGCTTCTTGAATCAGCATATCTCCATGCATCTCCTATATACTCTACCTCAAAGATTTACAAAGTTATCATCTCTTTCTTCATAAAATAAGCAACTCCCCTTCTGTTCATAGATAACAATCTTCTCACATTCTTTCAATAGCCCCATTTCCAATCCCAAAATACAATGTAACGCAACAAACAGAAACTGAATATTCTTCTCACTATTCTTCGTAAAAAAAAACCACAATTCTAAAACTAAAAAAGAAAATCTTTCATCCAAACGAACAATAAAGTTCAACACGCGAGTTGAAGAATTAATTTGGCCACGAGTCGCGAGAATTTGTCTCTCCAGATCGATGGAACGATGAGAAATCTCGTGTCGAGGAGCACGAAATCGAAACTTTCGCCTCAGAGAAGATAAATTTTCATCGCCGGGAGGAGAGAGACGCACCAACCCCCCGTCGTCCGTCTAAAGCAACGCGCGCCACGTGGAAAAGTGTCGCGTAAAAGTGGGAAAATTACGGTACAGGGTAATTTGACGTATATATATATACACACACACGTACACACGTTGCGCTACCTCAGAGACAAGGCTTTTTACGCGATATAAAATTTCTAATTAATCGCATTAGCGGGTCGAAAGTGGAGGAGCGGAGGAAAAAAGCGGGAAGGAAGGACGCGCAAGCGCGACCGCGAAAACCACTCGAAAGAGATTTTCGTCGCGGTGCACGCGACACGCGCGCAGAGGGAGGAGAAGGAGGAGGGAGGAGAGAGATTCCGCTCGCGACATCCGTTTCACGCGGCTCGCCGCGATAAAACGACCGACTATCCCCGTAAAACACGCGTTTCACTTCTCTCTCTCTCTTCCTCTGTTCTCTCCCTCCCCTGCTCTTTACACTCGATTATAAGCAATTTACTTGGGAATTACGTCTTCGAGGATCGCTTCTTTGTCCAGAATTGCGCGGTGAAGAATCGTGTGAGAAGTTTACACGATCTACGGTTGATGAGATTTCTACTCGGAAATTGGATCTCCCTGGTTTATCGAAATTAATTTAGATTACAGAGTGATCGAACTTGTTTTTGGATGAACTTTAATCGAAATTTTAAAATGGACATTTTTGTTTGTTGAAAAATTTGATTTCTGTTTCAATTTCTTTCGAATTCGAAATTAAATTCCGATGTTATATCAATGAGAAGAATTGTAGAGCACAAAGTTAATGTGTATACGTTTGTTTTGTGAGATTTATGGTAAATTGATCAGTTATCGAATTTTTTTATTCTATCTTTACGATATCGATGGATTTAAAGTATCATCTTGGAATCATTCGAAAAATTACCAAGAAAAAGATAACGAATAAATAATGCTATTTTTGCAACAATTATTCGCGTATTTGGTAGTCGATTTGAATTTTTATTTGGGAGGCAATATTGAATTGTATGTAATAATAACTTGAGACATCGATTCATCGATCTTTTCGAAAGCCTACATATTGTCAAAAGTTTGCCTTAGAAGTTTTAAAGTAATTGGGTTAAAATGGACGAAATATTAAAGAGTTGCATCATCGTGATCGATATATAATATTCAAGGATAATAAAATTTTTCTTCGTTAATTTTAAATACGTACACAATTTACTTAATTTAGCAATCTTCAATCTGTTTTATAAATATGATCTACAACTTTGATCAAATACATTATTATAATCCACGTTATAATTATTATTATTATTAAAAGTTTTAACGAGCTTCAACATTCGTTTGTTTCAAACAAATTAGATAAGTGCAAGGGATTCACTTGTGTAAATATATTACATATATTTATGAATCAACGTATGTTGACAACATTGTA
Source organism: Apis mellifera (assembly GCF_003254395.2). Taxonomy (NCBI): domain Eukaryota; kingdom Metazoa; phylum Arthropoda; class Insecta; order Hymenoptera; family Apidae; genus Apis; species Apis mellifera. The sequence goes on along the minus strand of NC_037643.1, from coordinate 8,834,843 downwards.
AAAACATTAATATTTTACGATACTAAACCGATGATCGGTCGCAGGAATCGCCGTTTCCAAGACTCTTCCAGTCCACGTTTCATTCCCAAGCATATATTCCTCCATATATAGTATATGAATGTTACAAGCACATTTCTTTAATTAGAATCTCCTATTAAAAAAAAAAGAAAAAAAAAACAGCTTCTCCTCCCTCGAGAAAAAGCTTTCGTGCCGAGCAACAACAGTCAGAGTCGCGTTAACCGTCGAGAACGTCGCGTCGAATCTCTCTCTCTTTCTCTCTCTCTTTCTCTTGTCAGTAGGTGACGAGCTAATAACGATTTGTTAACAGTCAATAGGGTAATTTAACGATATATTTATGCGTCGAGGCACGAACGAGAAGAATAAGAAATAAATAAATAAATAAATAAAATAAATAAATAAAGTAAGAATAAATAAATCGTGTTCCGTCTGTTAGGAAAGACGCGCAACGTTTCCTACGATGTCGACACGCGGCGCAAGCTGCTGGTGTACCGCGATTCGTTTGAACGTTTTCTACGGCGAACGGGGGGATTGTAATGTACATTAGTAAATTTATATTTTTGGATGAAGAAAAAAAAAAAAAGAAAAAAAAGAAAAAATAAAACTAAAAAACGGGACAAAACAAAGAGGACGCAACGCAAGGCCGGATGATAATAATAATAATATTGGCCGGATTTAGGGGAAAAAAAGATCGCACGCGCGCGCGCCGCCATTTCTGTCGATTCTCCCGATTGGTCGAGGACCTTGATTTTCTCGACGTCGTACACTTCGTTTCGGATCCGCACGGGCCACTTCTGCGTTCGCGATGTAATATTTCATATGTACACACACATATATATATATATATGTATAAGGGAACCAAAGGTGTTCGTGAATCGTTACCTTCGAACAGAAATGTTTCGAAAAAATGTATTTTCCCTCTTTGTTATTTATCTTACTCGCGATTACTTTGAATTTGAATCGTGTCTGAAGAGTTTTTTTTTTATTTCGATTGAAAAAATCGATGAATATCGTATGTAACTTCTTGATAAAAATGAAATTGAATTTCGAAAGGAATTTCCTAAGTAAGATTACAGAGGGCGCCAAAAGTGTGTAATAAAAATGGCTTCGCTCGAGCTACTTTATTTTCTTTTTGGCCGCTTTATATTTCATCCTTTCTCTCGAAAGATAAAAATATGCTTTGAAAAGTGAAAGATGATACGTTTGTGTGCAAGAACGATCAACAATCGACGATTTCCGTGGAAAGTCGTGTTAATAATATATTTATAATACACCGAAATGGAATTTGATTCTCGTTGCCCGCGTAAATTTTATCTCTCTATTTTGTTCGTTGTTTTAATAAAATTGCATGTTTAAAAGGTAGGGGCAAGTTCCATTTCAGTGATGTTTATATTGGAAAAAACGAAGAAGATTAAGACGAATGCGATTTGATTCGCATTGCGAACGAATCCTGTGAATCTTCGACAGACTCTCCTCCCCTCCTCCTCTTCCTCCCCCCCCCCCGAGTGCGGAAGTGGTCACGCAGTTTTCTTATTATCTGTAATAATAAATACTGATAACGAATACAGTGTATGAGTATTAACAAATTTATTAACGAGAATAATATATTATTGCGACAGTAATCTACGTAAGTGTTGTGAATAATGGAGATAATATTGTTGCTGTGATTACCTTTAAGATTGTAAGTAGTAGGATATAGAAAACCACTGTTAGGTGTCACTGTCTCGATTCAATAAATGTTATTTCATTTTAATGACAACACAAGTCATCTGGCATTTTTTTTGTTCAATAAAACACTTGAAAACCTTTCATCCTTCGGATTATCCTTTATACTCCACGTTTACACGTGCACTATTAAAAATGATTAAATTATTTATATGTAAACTTTCTTTTCAAGCGAATAAAAGTAATCTACAAAGTGATTAATCTATCGAGACACGTTATTTTTCGTTGTAAACAATATTTTATATTTTCAAAGTAATTCTATTTTTCCCGTTCCTTTGTTTCCGATTTGGATGAACGTTGGCTCAACGTTCGATGCCTCTTACGTTAACGTTTAACCAATACAGGCGAAATAATTGCATTGCTCACTGCTTCATTTTCAAATATTTGAATAATAAACACTTTACTTTAGGTTTTAGCTAGTAAAGAAACAAGAAGATTGAATAAATTAATACATTTATGCTTTTATTTTTTTTCATATCTATTATTTAAAGATATTTATACACATGAAAAATATTAGAAGAAATAAAAATCTAGCAAAAATTTGGTTGATGTTAAGAAATGATTATATGTAATAGGAGAATTTATTTTTTATATTTATGTATGAATTACAGTGGAAGGAATAATATGTACAAATATTTTTTTAAACAATTATATCACATTTAAATGTATTTGGTATAAAATTTATAAAATTAACAATTAAAATTAATCAAAAAGTATTATCAATATAAATCATATGCGAGATTGTCACTTAACTGTTATCTTTGATGTGTTACAATATGTTTCTATCAACTTAGCCTCTGAAACATTATTGTTATAAATATAAAACATAAACGTACATTAAATGTAAAAATTACATATATACATATATAAATAGAATACTTAAAATTAATCCCTCGTATATGAAAAATTGTGAACTGTATCATTGTATAATTGTGATAATTACATTTGGAACATTGATTCATTAATATTGATTCCACAATGGCGTTGTTTCTGTCATTGTCCTGTTCGATAATAATCGATTTTGGTAATGTTTATAAAAGTGATAGAACGCCAAACAGATCCAGAATACAATCAACCATATATCTGAAATCGTATCGAATATTGTTTCAAAACATTTTATATACATTAACATATTCTCTGTGCATATATAATTATAATATACAATTCTAACAGCGTCCATAAAAAAGATGATACCCTTAGTCTGAACAGGAGGTCGAACAATGGCTAGATTAAAATCCTCCACAGTTGCTCGCCTTACGATGTTTATCATAACATATTTGAGAGAGGAGCCAACCCAATAATCAATCGGCAGGATTATCGTGAAGGATGAAAATATGGAACACGTAACGTTAGAGCAAAAGCTAAACGTCACGACGAGAGCTATACTGAGAGCCAACGTCGAAAATAGCAACCAAAATACCGTATTGTTCTGCAGAATTATAAATGAACCTGAAAGAAAGAAACAGAAAAGTAGACAAAATCTAAATAACCAATATCGAACAATAAATCCATTATTCTCACAAAAATCTTTCACGAAATTCCTCTATCGTTATTACCTTTATATACATATAAACTTTAATATAAAAAACTTTAAAAAAGAAATACGTCTCAACATGATGCAACAATTCTCTCCTTCCTTCCTTCCTTCTTAATACCATTCGTTTACATTGACAATCATTTGCACGAGGCGTACGTGAAGAAGGACCGAACTGTGCCAAAGATGGGAGAGAGGATGGCCAACTCTGATCATCTGTCGACGGGGACCGATACTCTGTGCAGTTACGCATGCATAGACCGTGTAATCTAAATAGGTCTCGGAGCTAAATAAATACGGGGGACACAATTAGGTAAATGCGAATCTTTCAAGCTGGTTAGATCGGTCCGTGAGAGTTGGCGCAGGGGGGTTGGTTTACCCAATGTGTCTAACACGAGCCACGATTTTTATTGTGCGCGCGTGTTTGTGAGATGGTTGAGGAGGGTGGTTATGGTGAGAAAGGTAGGAGGTAACGCGAATGCTGTGGGGGATTCGGCAGACGAAGTTTCCACATGAGCGGGCAACATTGATAAAAGCTACAGGGGGACTCTCTGACTGTACTTCATCCCTTCACCAAACTCCAACTAACTTCGGGGGCGGTGAGCTCTCTCTCTCTCTCTCTCTCTCTCTCTCATTTCTCCCCTTCCTTTCTTTTCGCGTTACACTCCTCTCTCGTCCGCTTTTAAGCCGGCTTCCATTATTTTCCTATAATTTACTACAACCCCTGCTGATCTTTCCTCGAGCGACAAGATGCGTCGAACCGATTTTCGGATACTGTTCACTGTCGGCATTTCGAGCCACTTCCGTACCTGGGGAGTGTAAGTAAGCAACGCACGCAAAGAACAAGCCCAGGCTCATGTTGACCAGCAATGCACCGCCACGGTGCTCTGTCGAGTATGGACACACTAACGACAACAGGTTGAAGAGCAAACCTATCGCCAGGCCAATTATAATATTTCCTGAAACAAACGGATGGTACAATGGTAATAATAATAATATTCGTTGTATTTAATTTTATGGAGATAAAAGTGGATGTATTATCCAGATGGACAATAGATATTGTATTTATAATTGTTTTTTTATTATTTTATTAAATTTTTTTAGAGCGAAAAATTGTATGACAAATATAAGGAAAATAAAAACATATATATATACATACCTTCTATGGCATATCCAATTACGGTTCCAATGAAAAATATAGGAAACATTTTCTCAACTCTGGAGACGTGATGGCCCAGGAATGTAAAAAATAATCCCACGAAGAAACAAACGGCAGAAATAAACTTGAAAACACCCTCGGCTGAAAATAACGATACGATAGAACGATTAATACTTTCTGAAACGTTATTGTATATATATATAAGAGAAAAACATGATTTGTATCATAATTCGTATGTCTCTAATAATGATATGTTAAATTGAACTTATACATCGATATTAAAAAATGAACTTATCATGTTTTCCTTGAGTTATGGATGGAACACGTACATAAAATGTCGCATGATACAGGATCGATCGTGGGATTACAGCCGTACGAAACTATGGGGACATAGGCAGCAGAATGATTCCCATAACTAGCCACTGCGACGTAAACCGAGCCAACTCCGATATACGCGCTAAATATTCGTCTCATCGGTGAGGAAACAATGGAGGCCGTTGCCTAACGTGGAAGAGATTTTTTTTATCGGTGTTAGAATCATCAAGCTTCGATTTATATATTAAATATAATTATTTATATATTTATTCGATGTCTGAAAATGTTTGAATATATCATACGATTACATACGTTGGTGCACGTTTGATTAATTATGTATACAATATTGTTGTCAATAATAATAACTTAATATCATGTTTGTGTTTACTTTTGCCGTACAACGAATACGATACATCAATTAATTAACGATTAATCAAAAGTACGTTTTGTGAGTATAATTAGAATAGTAATCATTATGTTTTCGAGAATATAATAGTATATTTGTAACAAAAATTGATTATTCAAACGTTTAAATCTCGGAAATATATTATACTTTCGATTGGATTAAACATAGAAGATATAGAAATTGGATCAATGAATAATATTTTCGAAACGAATGTTTTGGGACGATCGAAAAATTTATCGATTCGATTGATCATATTTATTATTTTAATAAATCCTTCTTTGCCTTCGATTGATCCATTATTTTCTTCCAATCTAATATTCAAAATGGCTATTATTTACCATTCGTCCAGCGGGATAAACTTAGTTTCGAAACTAAATCTCGCTTTAAAAAATATATATATACCGCAAACGAACGAATCAATCGAATTATCGAATCGATAGTTTAATATGGATTTTTGCTTTGTCGTTATCAAAAAATTCACACTCACCATGCGTATATATATATAATAATTTTTATCCAATCAACGTTGACTATCTTTTTAAAAAAAACACGCATAATCTGTGAGCTTTCCTTTCGTCAAGAAATTAAAAAAAAAAAGAACAACTCAAACAATCCCTTAGATTAATTAAAAAAAATTAATGGAAGAATCAATTTAAATTATTTTCGAAAATAATTTTCCTATCTATATTCTCGTTTTTAAAACAACTTTAGACTTCAGATAATAATAATAATAATGAATAAATAAACGCTTGAATCAAAAAAAAAAATCAATTATTCTCAAATAAATAATAAACAAGATAAATAAATTGTAATTAGATGATACCGAGTACCTTCGCTCCGTTCCCCTTGATATCGTCCACAGTCAGCATGTTTACGATACCCGTGAAATAAGTTTCGGCAGTGAGGTCCCGCTCGGACAGGTACATCTGATACACCTGGACCTCCACCGGCTCCTTTTCGCAAGTGCGGCGCATCGAGTTGAACGGTAACGAGGCTGGTTGCACGTCCACGATCACCATCGCGTCGCGTGTCTGCATTCTCGCGTAAGGCGCGATCTCGGTATTGAACTCCATGTTGCATCCACCCGGTACGGGTGCTGCGGAGAGAACAATCAACTGATGGATGGGATTGATCATTCTTTTCATTCAAAATTTGGCAAATTTATCATCGAGCCCGCTTCGTGAAAAAAAAAGTCAATGATATACAGGTTGGTCCGATTATCACTTTAGTGATTGTAATTGGAAACGTATATGGACAAGAACATTTGATTGGAATTTTTCTTTTTTCTTTTGGACAGGTTGATGAAGAAAATAGAAATCTTTGAAGAATGGTTTTAGATATAATAATAGAGAGTAGAGTTTTGTTGTAATTTTAAGAATATGTAGAAATTTGTTAATTTTTTAATTATTTTAATTGGAAAATATGAAAAAATTTGTGATTAATATGCATTCTTTTTTTTCTTATGCGAGATGTTAAGTGTAATAATAAGAATTTTTATGAAAGTATTCTTTAGGAAAGTAAGGAATGTAGAGCCATTGAAAGTCATTTTTAATTCCTTTGTGCTTTACCGATACGAATTGTGTAAACGAATTGAATAAACGAGAATGAACGTGATAATGGATGAATAAGACTTGAATATTGATGACGAATATTTCGTTGAAAACAAAAACATAAAATATTTAATAGAATTTAAAAATATATATAAGAATAAGAAAAATGTAAAAGTGTATAATTATTTTCAAATAAAGTTTTTTTAATCTTGTATAATTATCATTGTTGCGATAATGGATCACCCCGTATATCGTTTCATATTGTTTAAAAATGCAGAGTTTACAAAAATTGTCAAGTCTGAATCAACAATTCGTATCATAACATTTAGCTTAGCGTTGATAATTTGTGAACGAAATGAAAAATTAAAATTATATTAAAATGCATATGAAGACATAAATGAAGTAATGATTCATATCGAATCGAGTTTATTACAAGAGAAGCTATACTACTCACCTTTATTGTTGTAAGCAATAACAACGAGCAGAGCCTTAACATCGTGAACATTATCATTTTTCACGAAAAATTGTGTCGTATTAGTGGTTAGCTTAGAGAGAAGACCAATGTTTGATCCAAATACGCTTCTATTCGAAACTTTATTAAGACAATCTTTATCAAAAGACAATGTAACATTATGTTGATAAATATGAATTTGAAAAATAATAAATGAAGCGTTGGAGGAAACGTTTGTTACATTAAAGATTGCTTTGCTACTTGCTGCAATAGATACTTGTTTCATGTATGGTGTAGTGTCATGAAGATTAGTTAACTTCATTTCAAATACACTTCCATCTGTAAAATGTATCGTACATTATATTGACATTTTACAAAAAATTTTAATGTAATGATTCGTTGCATTACATGTTTCAAATAAGATTTAAAAGAATACTGCTGAGAGAAATAAATTAGAGGATCACTGTAATTTAAATATTATTTATACGTATAAGAAATCATTACAAATACTTTTTCTTTTCAACGTTTCAACGTTTCAATTTGTATATTTAAAAGTAAAATGATAAAAATGTGTATATATATATATCTATAAATATACAACTATTATATAATTTAAACATGTAATAAATTTATTAATTATTTTGACAAATTTAGCTTTTAAACATTTCTTTCTCATAAAGGTTATTCTCATAATGGTAACGGTTGGATATTTTTGAACATAAATATTTTTCACTTATACATTACATTTAATGTGAATAAGTAATACTTTCTGATGTAAATATATTACGCAAAAAATATGTACACAATAAATATTATTATACATTTAGAATATTTACATATATAATCACATGATAATAAATATATATAAAATGTATAACTACGTTTGAAAATAAATATAAAAATGCGTGTAGAAAATATATGTTTTTGAAGTAAAAATATTTTTATTAATATTTTACTTTATATTTACACAATTATATTATTTATATGTACATTTATCTATTGTTTTACATTATCATTTAAATATCTTATACAATAGATAATAAATAAAAAAAAAAGAAATATAATTCTAAATAAAAAGTATTGTATAATCCACTAAGTGTTGCATTTAATCGATAAATGGAAAAATAATATTACTTTTTATAGATTTATATTATAAATTATAAATAATCTCACATTTATATCAATTCACTGATTATTTATATCAATACATGATTGAAAAACAATCTAATTATAATAATTACTAATATATTTTTAAACGAATTATAAAATTTATTATTTTTACATTTGAAATTAATTACGTTTAATAACGGAAATTTTTTAACCGGCTTAAGAAAATAATTGTAAAAAAATTGCCAGAATACGCTATTGAGGTTATGTGCTTACCACCGAGAGACAATGTATTTGATAATACTTTCGTATCTAAACTGTGAATGAAGAATAACAGAAAGATCAGCAACTCTCCGACAAAATTGCGGCTCATGTCGATCGGAGTTATGAACCGCGTGACACACTTATTCGATTAAATTGCCGCAAAGCCGAGTCGGCGTGAAGCCACGGAAAATCAGTACGGCGCAACAGCTGGTACTTGACAGTCGGCTACATGCCTGAGCACGGTATACTTCGAGTCTCGGCTACTGTCGTTCTATCTCGCTCTTGAACAACCAATCATCGTGTGCCTCGATATTCCTTTCTCTGTCGCGCTGTCGTGTGTTGCGAGTGTTTTGCGAAGTGACCGTAAGGTGGCGACGCAGTCGGCCCAAGATGGCCACGCTGGATCAATGAAACGCGAGTAATCACAGTAAAAACAGAAATTGACAAGTGTGCAAGTGAACACCAGACTTTGATTACAGTGTAAATGGACCATGGGGAAGGACCAGGAGCTGCTGGAGGCAGCGAGAAACGGAAATGTCACCGTGGTCGAGAAGATTTTGGGTCAACGAGCGAAGAGGAGTGGTCCACTGGCAAGGTGGGTGTCACCATAGCAGACTTTGCTTTTTCTCGCTTCTTTTCCCGTTTTCGCATTCTACGTGGTCTTTCACACGATAATTTTGCTTTCGTGCACGTTATCTTGATTAGATTATGGGAAAAATAACTTCATTGTCTGTCAATTCATTGAGAAATGAAAGTTACGTGTCACGTTCTTTTAGAATTTCTATTCTGATGATTTGATTTCAATGATAAAGTGTTTATACAGTATTGACTGCTATTCCGATTGTTTCCTTTCATTTCATTTTTCGAATACTTTCTTGTTATCTCTATTAATCAGGAACAATTGTGTTTTAAGCATAAACGGAATTAGATGAGTCGTTATACATACCGGTATCTGTGTTAAATTATCTACACTCAATTGATCGTTACATTTTTCCAATTAATTCCGATAGTTTGCCAGAAATACTCGGGGATGCCGTCTTTTGTACCGTTATACGTGGAATCTGTTCCGTTCGATAGTTTTCACATTAATTAAGTAAACGAACCGTATCACAAGCAACAATATTACATTGTTTAATAACAATATTATATGTTATTATTATTATTATTTTTATTTTAACATTGTAGTTATTTTATGTTTATACATTATCCATCAATCGCTAATAGATAATCAATTTCGTGTTTGATAATTGACAATTAGATTCATGGTACATATTTTATGAAAACTGCAATAGCCATCGTTGAATGAAATTCTTCGGATTATCTTTATCGAGCAAGGTTTAATAATCGGATATTTTTCTATAATATATATTATACAACTGCCGTGTGGAAATAAACGCGGGCATCGTAATTTTCTCGACCATAATCAGTTTTGTTCCGAATATCTATAAAGTAAAATAATATGTTCGTATGCGCATGTTATCCACATTATTGTTCAGTGATTATTCATGATTTCACCGTGACCATGAATCACTCTGTCAATGTGTATGTTATAGATGTGACATGGACATACAACTGATTGCACTATCATTTATTAAAATTTGTTGTGAACATTCTTAACAAGGAAACGCGTAATTCTACAATTAGAGATACGTTTATATGATTTTACGCATTAAAATTTAATTTTATACAATAATATTAAATCAATGAGATAAAACTGAAAAGAAATTAGGAAATTGACCTGCGCGTCTGGAAACGACACATGAGTAAGTAATCACGTTTCTTCACGACTTATCGGATGCTGCTCCTTTCTATTTATGGGAGGAGATAAACAGGTTTATTTGGGTAGTCATTTATTTTCAAGAGTCAATGATAAATTTAGTTTGAACGTGATAAATTTGTAAAGATGATACGACGGAATTATGGTATTTTTATTTTTATTCTATTTAAAGAATAAATAATTTTATGAACTCTATTCTGTATTTACGGTAATTTAAATATTTAATAATCGCCAGAATTATTAAATTCGAAAAATTTAATTTTTTAGACGATGACGTATTAATAAATTTTCTGATTAATTTATCGATTTAATATGGTAAAAGTGATTAAATATAATATTATCAAATGAAATTAAATTTTACTAACTTTTTATTTTTATTTTTATTTTTCATATTGAAAAATATCTTTTTAAAAATCTATGTTCCACGTATCCATAATATCCATACATGAGAAACAGTGAGTCCCACATTCAATTCATTCCAGAGCAAAAAATAACTTAGTCATCCTTCCGAGTTAGCGTAGTTCGACCTAAAAAACGTCATTTAAATACTCATGCACGTGCCCGTAACTACTAACAAGTAACTTCCACATATAACTCGCGAATCAATTCACTAGGAATGTAATCGACTCGTCCGACAAATCACTGTCAACTTCTCTAATCGTGAACTCCGGTCTCAATCGAACTTCAAATCGTAATAGATTCCTTCGCGAACTGGATCGATAAGGTTGAAGCGAATCGATTGATTGAAGTGTATGACTAATCGAAATGATCGATCAGCGGTCCCGCGTCTTTATTGACCCAGTCCCGCCAACTTCTCGACAAAGACGACTTTGTCGACGCTTCTCGCGCGCTTTCATTAATTAAGTCACGTTGGCTATGGGACGAGAAACCGCTGTTTGTTTTCGAGAGGTCTCTGCCGCGTGCTCATGTAGAAGCAGGCGTGCGTGCTTGGAGTGCATTCACGCATTTTAACACCGATTGTCGCTCACGAGCAAAAACCTTCGGGGCAAAAGAGAAAGAGAGCATAGTGGGGTGACGGTAAAGAGAGGGGATAGGAGTGGAAAGGAATAGAGGCAAGAAGCACTTCCCCCACCGCTTTCTCTACGAGAGAAGACAAGGTAAACGAAGCGAGAAAAGGACAGAGCATTAGGATCAAGCTCGCGACAAATCCTAAATGTATCACGACGAAAGCGCTTCTCCTCTAACAAATTGCCTCTTTTGCCTTCATCACCAGTCGTGCAACTTGTCCATAACTTAAAAAGCTCGCCTGCGGCAACTTTCTTTCCAAAGCTCTTTACTTTTTTTTTTTTTTTTTTTCCTACAGTTTCTGCTCTCCTGCCTCATTTCTCTTTTCTCGTCTTCTTTTACCTTTTGTCCCTCCATTGCTTTAAGAGATCACAAAGAGGAGGGAAAGCAGAATGTGAAATACGCTTGCTTCTCGCGCGCGCGCGCGCTATGAACGACAACAGCGACACTCGACGGAACGGACGAGAAATATTTTGCGATGCTAATCGTGCCACTTCTCGTGTATCGATGCCCGCGAATGTGTTTATCCTTTGTTTGTACGGCGTGTTGACTTTGGGTAGGGCAATAATTTTAATCACGGCCCCCGGGAACCACGGAAAGGGCTTCCCTCCGATATAGAAACATCGCCTCGGGCGACTTGATCTCCCGCGAACCAGAACTTTTAACGTCATCGGCCGGCCGCGATAACCTCGTCTCTCTTTGATGTCTCTTGAGCACACTGTTGGCCCGTCTCGGGATCCCCGCCACGAGGAAACTTACTTTTTAATTTATGATCAAGGATTTGATAAAACCCATTTGATTTCCAAGTAATAAAGATTTTACCGATCTTGTTTTAATTATTTGAAACGGGGAATGAACATTTATGTACATTTACGTATATTTATGATAGAAAAAATTTAGAAAATATATGTGAAAAGAGAAAAAAAATATTCTCACGAGACTTTCTGCTTTTTTTGTCAATGTTTGAATTTTTGATATTAAATATTTTTTCTTTTTTACATTATTGAGATGTATTTATTGAAAATTACTTTCTAAAAAATTTTACATCATAAAATTATTTTTCTTGTATTATATCATATTTTATAACTTGAAGATTACATTGCAGGATTAGATAATTCAAATTTGATGGTTAACTTCATCGTGCATTTCTTTCTTCTTTCTCTACTCGCATTAGTTCTGTTTCTTTTATCATCGAAAAAAAAACGATATCGAATTCGATATATAGATAGGGTGAAATTCTCTCTAACGATTCTATTACACTCGACCGATATTACTATAATGTTTTGTTCGTTCTCCGTTCTTCCGGAAGAAGGAATCGATGCGTTAAACGACCAACGAGGGGATAATTAGCCGACAAGCAAGGCATTCTGTCACTACGAGAACGTTCACTGTGTTCGTTCGTATTACGGATCGATGATACGGACGATCTTCCCTTTTAACGAGAAAGAGAGAAAGAGAATATAGATATATCTGCCCTTTCCGGAAGGAGGGTCGCGAAACTGCATAAAGTGCAACTAGAAGGGAGACCACCCCCTTCCATCTTTTTCTCTCTCACCTTTCCGAAGTGTGAAGTTCGTTTGAAGTGTTTGCAAGGAAGAACCTTTTCGCGACATCAGCACGTATCGTCGTGGCCCCTCTTCCTTGCCGGAGGAATTTATCGATTGACGGTCTAACAGCCCTCGCGTGTCTTCACCCTCGCTGCATTTTGGCCACCCTGTCTACTATTTCCCTCTTTGTCGTCTGGCGGCTTCTCTTCCTTATTCCCTCTTCTACGTCACGTACGCGCTCTTTCTCTCGTTTTCGGCCACTGAACGCTGTCTCACATACGGACATTCCTGCGTTATTGTTCCCTCATTATTTCGTCCATTGACTTCCGTCGTTGTGTAATTTTTATTTGCTCTCTTTTGCTTCTGTTCGTTTCATTTCTCATCGTACTCTTTTTTTTTTTTAAACTCTCCTCGAAATTTCTCGCGTATTTATTCCTCCTTTCTCCGTTTTATGATTTTTGTTAAATTCTTCTTCATCTTTTCGTCTCTTCCATCATTCATTTTTATTTTTCAATTTATTTACAAATATAATATCTAGATTTTCTGACAATGTTTTTATTCACATTTTCACTTTCGTTATCGTTGAAGATTTTTTTTTAAATTTTTATTCTTCTTTTTTGTTTTTTATCAAGCTTCCTTTTATCTTTTCGTTTTTCCTTTTTTTTTTATTTTTTATTTTTCCCATCTTTTTCACAGTTTCTGATAACGTTCCGTTCACTTCCTCATTTTCCAGCTTCGATTTTTTCGTCCCTTTTCGAATCACCCTCCGTCGATTTTCCTAGCTTCCTTCCCCTGTCTGCTTCTAGCGTAAGGGTGCGTTCGCACTAAACACTCGCATCCGTGGAACCGGAAGGGGCTGGATAGTGATTCTCCTATCCCTCAGCGTTTTATTGCTTCTTTGGCTGTCTAGTATCAGGAAAAACAACTGTAATTCAATGATATTGGCCTCTCCATCGTCTTAAATGTTACTTTTATCCGTTTTTATGAGTTTATTTTTATGAGAAGAAATTTAACAAATATATCGCTTTGCTAGAAAATCAGATAATAAGAAATATAGGCTGAAACGAATAAATTTGATACTCGAGATATAAAAACATTAATTTCTATAAAAATTTGTAGAACATACATGATATGCAAAAAACTTTTAAAACATTGTAATATTCGATAAACGAATCAAATATTTAATTAATATTCTTTTAATCAGATTTATAAAAATTGAATTTTGCATATAGGTTCGTGTTTTAAACAACTGATTTTAAAATTAAGGATCTCAAATGAAAGGAATTTGGATTTCTCACAATTTAATAACACTCTTTGTGAATATATTTTTCATACCAAATTATTTAAATATTAATAATCTACGTTTAATATTCGTGAAAGAAACCTTAATAAAAATGAAAAAGTTCTCATGATTTCAAAAAGATGATACGTATCCCATAATGGTACATTTGTACGCTAGAAACCACTGGTACATTTTCCATCTAGATGCGATGCAAGTCTCTCGAGAGACATTCATAAAGTTGTGGTTTATTGTAAGTCAAGTGCGCATCTCGACGTACATTGAAACTCTGACTTTCTTGGAAACAAAGACTACGTAGATAAACGTTATTTCACATTACTATTACGTATATTACTTACGCGAAATCATCATCCTCTCAATTGCGACATTTATTATACTATTATTATAATATCTCGTGCAATTTAATCATTTCACGATTTTAAAAGTGGAACAAAGATGGAGAGGAAAATTATGAAAATACATTGACGATGCAATATGTTTATAAACTTGCCAATGATGATCTAGAAATTACGTGATTTAATTATATTAGTGAAAAAAATTTTCTAACAGTAAATACTGTTGAGAATACAAATTACAACGCCTGTTCAACCAGTTAAACAAATAAAAGGCATCGAGTTGAAAGCAAATCTCAGCTACAACCAGTCATAGACCATTCAATCATAAAACTTCGAATCGTTTAACTTCAATATACCTACTTGCTACATGACACACATCATCCAGTTTCAATTGCAATCATCACTTAAGCTTCGTTAACGTGCTTCCATCGCATCATGTTGCAAACTCACATATGCATCCTATAAAGTTCTCGTTCGAGTTTACCCGGATATCCGGGTACTTGGAATTTTTTTTTTTTTCTAATTAATATTACAGTTTTATGAAAGACAAGAATAAATTGAATTTAATTTTAAAAACAATATATATTTATATCTCGTTTCTAATAGGATATATAAATTCAATTCATAGATTATAAATAACAACAGAAATATTATAACAAAATCCATAATCCCTGTAAAAGTAATAATGATAAAATTTGAAAAATTTCTAATAGAATTCTAATATAAATCTTTTGCGAATAATAGAAAAAGTATCTTCTTTAAATACTTGGATATATCTCACTGTGTTAATCTCTGATTAAATGGTAAAAGTTTATTTCCAAATCCTGATCGACGATTTTCATTAATACGTGCCCCCTTTAGATGCGCGGCCGTTGAAGAAAAACAGCCGTTACAATTACAATCCTCGGTCATTTTTGTCGTCTTGATTAAAACCGGCAAGAAATTATGGATGCCCGACAGACGGTGCACCGCCGCTTTCATCCCCCTCCCCTCCTCCTCCTCCACCTATCTGTATCTTTCATGTGCCCCTCGCCGTCCAATTCGTAATGTTCGTAGATGTCGAGGGCACTGGGCGATGTCCTTTTTGCAGACAATCTTCAGGGTTTAATTAAGGAAAGCGGATAAACTCGATGAATGGGGCAAGCGAGTTGGCTGTCGAGGGTGCGACAGACGGAGAAGGTGCGGGGGTAGGTAGGTTGCAAAAGCAATTGGAGAGAGAAAGAGAGGGAGGGAGGGAGAGAGAGAGAGGGGCCAGGGTAAAAGAAAGGAAGAGTCAAACGTTCCCGAATGGTCTGGAAATGTGGAAGTATTCCGATGTGATACTCGTTGATTCAAAAGTGAGGAGAGGTTCAGTGTGAATTTAGACGATACGACGATTGAGAAATATTTTTTTGGATAATCTTATATCAATTGGTGATATAAATAATTTTTTAACTACGAAAAATAAAACTTCGTATATATATTCGTATAAATATCCGTAAAATTAATAATTTTTTATTACAAGTGATTTCTTTTAAAAATCAAAGGAGAAAAGTAATTTGGCTAGAGGAAAAAATTGTACGAGAAAAAAAGGGAGGAAAATATTTACTCGAGAAAAATATTCTCTCTCCGCCCTCTTCTTCCTCGACCCCCTACTTCTGAAACATCCTCTAACTCGATACAACGCGACACCGGCGCAAAAGTACTGTACGCAGAGCCGGTGCGCACATACACGGGTCCGCCGAGGTTCACGGTGTTTCTCCTTGTGTACTCGGCTTGAAGAGAGCCGGCTACCATCTCCCCGGCCCGGTTGTTAGGGCGCGGAAAACAAATACGCGCGATTCTGGTCCGCAAAAGAGAGCGAGAAACGAGAGGACTCGAATCGTCGCCGTTGACGTTGGGGCGGACACGGGGCGCCTAGCACAGAGGGCGGTAGTGAGAAACGGTTGGGCGAGAGAAAGGAGGGGGAAGGAGAGAGAGAGAGAGAGAGAAAAGAAGGAAGGGAGGGGAGAAAGAGAGAAATTCAACACGTGCCGTCCTCCTCTCCGCGTTAGCTCTTTCCTATTCTTCTGCCTCGAACCAAAAGCTCCTCGAACTTCCAAGCGTTGCACTCGCGTAACCCCTCAAGTGTTCGTTTCTTTTTCTTCCCATTCCCCCCACCACTTGACTCTGCGAGCTCGGTCGCGAGTCGCAAGGAATTGCTGTCGGTCGGTTGAAGGAAGGGGGGAGTATTTGCGTTGGGTAAAATCGACAGTTTCCTCTCCTTTCCTTTCCTTTTCTCTTTCTCTTCTTTTTTTGATCTTTAGTTACAATGGATTAGAGGCTCGTCGAGAGGGCGGTAGCTGTCGAGTGGCGAGTGCCTTGAACGATTCCGTTGAACGCAAGCGCAACCGTCGTATATGCGCGTGCCCCCTCCCCCGATGATTTAAAGTGCCGCTATCCGAAAGCTTAATGACGTCTCGTTGCTTAATGACGACCACGGGCGCGCGCCTTTGATCTGCTTACGCGGAGAAAAGGCGTTCGGTTTGCCGGTAATTGTTTTGGGTAAACTGAATGCGATGCTTTGATGCTTGCAGGCCTCGGCCGCCCGATTCAGAACTCGCGTCCCTGTTAATGAGGCAAATCCAGCCTCGGCGAGTTTTCGCTCTTTTCTGGGCCCTTTAACCGGGGCCCCTTGTCTACGGGAATCGGGGCGACATTGTTTGGAGGCGACGATAATGACTGGGAGAGGTTTTTTTCGATTCTTTTGTCTTGATTTTTTTTTCCTTCTTCTTCCTTTTTTCTCCTTTTTCCTCTCTCTTGACGATGATGAGTACTGTTTAAAATTTTTTACATTTAGATTTAGATCTTTAGTTTTGTATCCGTCACGTAGGGAATAAAAATTTTTTTTTTTTGATCTTCAATCTTTCATTGGAAGATTCCTTCTTTAATTCTTGTATATATAAAATTATTACGCATAAAGAAATTCAATAACTAGTAATGTAATGTAATAAAATAAATTTGTTTATACGAATTTGAAAAAAAATAAATTATCCGTCGTTAAATTTATATCCATATATCGATTCCATTCGTTTCATTTCCCTCCTTTTCCACTTCGTCTATAGCTTTTCAGAATATATTTTCAAATATAAACGTTTCAGAGTATAGTTTCACGCAATCGTTTTCAATCGAACCGTTTCGATATAATTGTCGGCCGATGCGCCGAGACAAATCGTCACCGGTGTGACGAATATTTTCGCGCATTTATACGACGCAATTTTTACTATGTTGTAAATAGGGTTTTGGCGGTGGTTCGCTTTGATAAATACCGCCGAGCGTTTCGATTGTTTGCGAAGAACAATTTTCAACAAACAAAGTTCGATAACAAGCAAACACCCATTCGCTAAGAAGCGAGTTATTATTATTGTTTGTCGTTACAACACTTTCACCGATCCATCTTCGAATTATCGGGCAATTATCGATTGATTTAATCGGGCAACGATTATATTTTTATGCACGCGGAAATCTGCAAGAAAGTGAATTGAATTGTGAATGCAGGCGGTTTAAAATCCTGAGAGATCGTATAAAATGACAGAGATACATCTCTGTTTAAATATAATACATTACTTTATTTGGCTATCGAATAATTTTCCGGTTACTCGAATGGGTAAATAATTTTTGTTAAAATTATTCCATTATTTAAATATTATTTAATTGCGTGACAAATTATAGACTTATCATCAATAACCCGATAAATAATGCAATAATAAAGCCGTAAGAAAGTTAGAGATTATTTTATTTGAACGGCGTAATTGAAACGGAGAATTATCTATTTTATCTTTTATCACAAAATAAATTTACCCTTCCGTCACTTTTATTATTTATAAACTATAAAAGATAATAAAATCGTATAAACAAAATTTATCTATATCCTCTTATTATCCTCCTTCTATTTTTCGCCCATGAATCTCGAATGAATGAAACACGGCCAACCCTTTTGTGCAAACGAAACTGTAGTTTAACGCGATTTCGAAATATTGTTTGTATTTTATTCCGTGTTTCGGCCGGCGAAAAACGACATTTAATATCGACACACACACACATAAAAGCGGGGGAAAAGCGTGGTGGGTATATTTCTAATATCAAGATACAAGATATGTTATATGTCGCGACAGTTCGAAGGGCGTCGGTAAACATACATATTTTTACGGATCTATCTTCATATCGGAATTGCACGAGGACCGAGCAAATAACCGGTGGTTCACCGTTATGACGTGTATTAATCGACCAAGATAAATATTGCCCTCCCTTACGTTGTTTTTTCCCGCCGTCGATTTTCTCCAAATCCCATGAATAGTATATCTTTTTTTTTTTTTTTTTTTTTTTTTTTTTAAATATACTCGCTGAATCCACCAATTCGATTTCTTTTTCCAACGGATTTTCAACGCTGCCTCTGGCTTTTTCTTCTTTTTTTTTTTTTTTTAATCCATATAGATATTTTTTCGAAAGATAACGCGAGCATCGACGTTAATCTATTAAACTTGAAAGATAAACGATTATTAAAATTCCACGACTCGATTTTTATATTTGATTTTGTCACATCGTCAAAATTGATAAATAAAAGTTTGAGTTTCTTCGAAATTTACATTTCATAATCCGATGTTAAGTCGAGATTCTTCGAGCGAATTATTCAAATTACGTAACAAATTCTGCACAAGATGGAAAAAAAAGGTCAAAGATCAAACGAGTCAGCAGCTCATCTCCTCCCCCCTTTCCACTCTCGACGAGCCCCCCCGCCATGCTTGTTCATCGAATCCGTCCAATTCGATCGACTTTGATCGCGCGCCACTCGACGCTTCGAGGGTGGTTAAGTGACCAGCCTAGGAACGACGCTAGTCAAATCCACTTAAGAAGAGAACAACGAGAAATTGCTTCGATGCGGTAATGCGATGTCCATCGATTGAAAATCGTGGAAAAACGTTTACTCGCGACCTATGACCTGTCTCAAGGAATTTTCTCTTCGTACGAGATAAGATTATTCGCGTTCATTCTTGTTAGACAGTTATTTAAATACTCGCGTAAGAATAAAATTCTACTCTCGATAAAATAAAGTTAATTGTTCACTGGCAAGAAATATTCTAACGATTGTAAAAAGAATCTTCTATCTTGAAAAATAATGAAGATAATGATATAAAGTATTATGCAATTGAAAATATCGCCAAGAGAATAAATAGATTATAAAAAAATAGATTATAAAAAAATTGTAAATCCATCTTGAAAAACGATGGAAATACAAGATAGCGATACAAGATATCACAAGATATTAATCATATCAAAGATTTATTTTTAATACGTATCCACTTGAAAAATATTTTCTAGTGCTCTAATAATTAAATAAATTCAATCAAAAATTACCTAGTCCCTCTCAAAGTATATATACTTACGAAAAATAATCCAAACACAAAGAATTCCATTCCAACGATTGTATGAATCCACCTTGATGAGAGGATATCGATACAATGTATCTCGTATCCATCACCGACCTAGAAATCTCCGAAAAAAAAAAAAAAAAAGAAAAAAAGGGAAGAAAAGGAAAGTGTGACATTCGTCCCAAGGGAGATGATCCGATCCAAAGGCGCGTTTACATTGTGTTTGCGCGAGGGCGGAGCGTGGCCGACGTTTATCTCGCCACGGACGCAACAAAGGCCAATAATGAGAACATGTGTTGGATGCAGGAAGCTTCATTAGCGAACCTGTTCCTGTCCGCGAGGCCCATTGTGCGAGACCTAACTCTGTCTGTCGCGATACGACGGTATCTCGTTGCGTTGACGCGCGATTCTTTGCTTCTCCATATTGCCGCCGGGTATTAGTTACCGGCAGCAAACATGAATTCCTAATTGCGGAAATGGGGCCCGATGATAGTTACCCCCATCGCTCTCCAACGGTCTCGTGACCTCACGATTGGGATTGCTTTCCAACTGTCGGCTGCAAATAGCGCGATATTGAGCCTTACTGGCGAATAACGCTTCCCCCTCCCATCGAGCCTTTTACGGTCACGTGACGAACGGTCGCGTCGAGATAGGAAATTTCGTGAAGGAATCTTGCGATCTATTTTTTCCTTAAACGAAGCTTAAGTTTTTAGATTTGACTTTTTTTAAGACTTTGGAAAGGATATTATTGAAGAAAGGATAGAAGGGAAGATGATTATTGTTTGAGATAAGGTACAAAATTGTTGATATGGATTAGAAGATTAATTAGGTTAGTTGCTAGCGAATAACGTTTCCCTCTCTCAACGAGGCTTTTACGGTCACGTGACGAACGGTCGCGTCGAGATAGGAAATTTCGTGAAGGAATCTTGCGATCTATTTTTTCCTTAAACGAAGCTTAAGTTTTTCGATTTGACTTTTTTTAAGACTTTGGAAAGGATATTATTGAAGAAAGGGTAGAAGGGAAGATGATTATTTTTTGAGATAAGGTACAAAGTTGTTGATATGGATTAGAAGATTAATTAGGTTAGTTGCTGGCGAATAACGTTTCCCTTTCCCAACGAGGGTCACGTGACGAATGGTCGCGTCGGTATAGGGAATTTTGTAAAGGAATCTTGCAATCTATTATTTCTGTAAACGGAACTTAAATTTTTCGATTTGATTTTTTTTAAGATTTTGGAAAGGATATTTTTGAAGAAAGAGTAGAAGGGAAGATGATTATTTTTTGAGATAAAATACAAAATTGTTAATATAGAAGATTAGTTAGATTATTGCTGGCGAATAACGTTTCCCCCTTCCAACGAGGCTTTTATGGTCACGTGACGAACGGTCGCGTCGGGATAGAAAATTTCGTGAAGGAATCTTGCGATCTATTATTTCTTTAAACGGAGCTTAAGTTTTTCGATTTGACTTTTTTCAAGATTTTGGAAAGGATATTTTTGAAGAAAGAATAGAGGGGAAAGTGATTATTTTTTGAAATAAGGTACAAAGTTGTTGATATAGATTAGAAGATTAGTTAGGTTAGTTTGTGATGGTGATACTACTTTTGGCGCGATTGTCACAATTATTGTAATCGTGTTATAAAAGTTTTGAAATAGTTCCGGTTGTTTATAATTGTTGAAAGTTTATAAAATTGAATTATTATTAATTATATATTTGTGACGTTCGACTTCAAATATGAGTAATATGAATACAACGATCCGCCTATCGTTAAGCATAGACCTTGGACAAATATAAACCGAATGACCGTGTCATTTAAATATGAGTCATTATCACTTTCGACTTCCTGCAACTGATAATAACGTCAAATTATTCATTCATTAATCAAATTATTATATTAATGTGTAAAACACTTTTAGAAGATCGATTTTAGAAAATGTCTATTGACGTTTAAATTATATAACAATTTAAGATTGAAAATATCTAAATAACATTTTTATATATATCAATTTTTCTATTTGTTTTAGCCTATAGAATCTCCAAAGATATTTTAATATATTAACATCCTGTACCCTTACGTTTATCAACAAACGTTTTTTTCTTAATTCTTTTTCAATTCTATTTTCATCAATCGATCGATCTAATCTATTTTATTTACTTACAGCCTGCGGCGGGGTCCGGGGGCTAATGTGCAAGACGCCAGTGGTTATTCAGCCCTTCATCATGCAGCTTTGAATGGACACAAGTACGTTTTGATTTGGCAAAATTTTAAAGAAAAAAAAAAAGTTCCATAAAAAAGTTTCCTCGACATAAGAAATTTGTCTTAAACCGCGTTTCTCATTAATCATGATCGACGATTAATCGACGTCGCGCAAATTGTGACGATAATTCGGGGAAAACGCTTTCATCTTCAGGGAGGTGGTAAAGTTATTGCTCCAATATGAGGCTTCCACTAACGTCGTCGACGCTAAAGGCTCTTCTCCGCTTCATTTGGCAGCTTGGGCGGGCGACGCTGAAATCGTGCGGTTAATTCTTACCCAAGGACCCTCGGTACCTAAAGTGAATCTTACGGTCAGTAAATTTATTCCTTTTCTATTTTCTTTTTTTTTCTTCCTCTTAAACTTCGTCAAAAAAGTATTCTCACGATTTTTATTGTCACTCCCTTATATATTTTAATCCTTTTACATTATTACAAATATAACGATCACAAAATCCTTAAAAATAAACTCGGATTAATTATTAAGAAAATGAATTTAATTACATAGCAATTTTTATTGTAAGAATCGTTGCAATATTTATCAATTAACACACACCTTACGTGAATCGTGTGACGTTTAACGCTCTGCCCATATCCCTTCGTCTTGTTGTTTCGTACACGTTGTATAAATTAAGACATTTAATCAAAACGAAACGTATACGTTTGCGATCGTAGACGAAGGACAACGAAACAGCGTTGCACTGTGCGGCACAGTATGGGCACACGGAAGTGGTGGCACAGCTGCTGCAATACGGATGCGACCCCAGCATCCGCAACAGCCGGGGAGAATCCGCACTGGATCTCGCCGCACAATATGGCAGGTAAATTTCACGACTTTTTTTCTCTCTCTCTCTTTCTTGCGCGTACGTACAATTTTGTTGAATTTTCTCTCTCTCCTTCGCGTTTAAAATTCGCTAATAATAATTTCGAGAATTTCGAGTTTCGAACTCGGTGGACCTCGATTGAAATTCGAGGAATCTTTCAATCGGGGGAAACTGAAACTGCACGCGCATAATTGATCGTCGCGACTGAATAATCGATGACATTGCTAATTGGCTTTGTGCTTCTTCTGTAAAATTAATTATCCTTTATAGGTTGGAAACCGTGCAATTGCTCGTTAGCACGTATCCAGAACTGATCGTGCCCCTCCGGAATTCTTCCTCGTCGGTGATTTTTCCTCACACACCGCTGCATCTGGCTTCGCGAAATGGTCACAGGTGAGTCTTTGTGAATACGTGCATTTTTTTTTTTTTTTTTTTTTTTATGGATCCATCTACGTGTGTGATTTTTTTTTTTTTTTTAAATTGTTATTTCAAGTTATGAAAAATCAATTATCATCTCGTTTCGAATGCATTTATTCAAAATTATACATGGATATGAATAATATATATATATATATATATATGTATGTATATATATGTGTAAGAGAAATGAAAAAATAATTTTATAGATACTTTTCAAATATTTTAGTAAAAAAGATTCACTTTAGGTGTGTAAGTTTTTAATTTAAAATTCGATTCTAATTGTCTTTATGTATCATAATTTTGTATCGAATAAAAAACTCAAATTATTAATTTCTTAAGAATTAACAAACTGAAATAATTGTTGAATTAATTAATTTTTTAATTGATAATTAAAAAAATCATTAATCATAATAATATCATTTATCAATTTTAATTTTAATTAAAAAACAAATTAATTTAACATCCAGTTGTCGTTAGAATTCTTTTCTTTTATTTTATAAAAAATTCGTCTAAAACTTCGTTCAACAATTTTAATTTTCTTATTGTCAATTAATATTATTACTAATATTATTAATTCAATTATATTTATTATAAAAATCTTCTGAATATATAATTTGCAAAAATAAAAAATTTCAACCAAAGATATCCATCGTGACATTTAAATCGACTAGAATCAAATTTCATATTCTACTTTTAATTTTATTGTTGAAAACTTAAACATCATCACATTTCACGATCAATGTAAAATAAAAATTCATTTCATTTATTAAAAAAAAACTTAAACATCATCACATTTACGATCAATAAAATAAAATAAAAATTCATTTCATCTATTTCTATACTCGCACAAATTCTATCAAACAAATTCTCCTGTTCACGTCGATCTAATACGCGTTTCATCGCGTCATCATCATATAAAGTTCTTTTCTCTCGTTTTGCCCCTCCTCCCCCATCCTAAAAAAAAAAAGAAAAAATCACGTGAAATTCCGTTTGACAATCTCAAGTTTCGTTACGGATCGTAAAGCCTGTCCAATAACCAGTCAGGATCGTTCACCGGTAACACGCTCTCTTTATTTAATCAAGCTGAGTCGATGATCGTCGCACGGCGTTTGATCAACACGCGAGGGTGACAGTATGAGCGCGCCCGCGCGCACACGCATTTACAGCCGCTGTCCATGAAATCTATTTTATATTGCATTGCAGATCAGGATCGTGTTAGATTATTCATGATTCGTGGAACCCTGCCGGGGATTGTGTACACGCTCGGCCTCCAAGCGCGTACACGCGTCACACGATTAATTTTCGTTCCGCCGTTGTGCCATCTGAAGAAAAGAACGTTCAATTTTTGTCTATGAGTGTATTTCGGATTTCGTCCCTTTATTTTTTTTTTCTTTTTTTTTTTTTTTTGCAAACGTGACGATTGTCGAAGATCAATTTGTTTTTGAATTTTTTATTTGATAAAGAGGGAGTAGTTTTTTTTTTTTATGAAATTTGGAATAAAATACAAACTTTTTGACAGAAAGTGAGAAAATATAAGGATACATATTTAATACGTATTTTTTTTTATGTTGTTTAAATGTTAAATCTATCAAAAGATGGGAAAATTTCTTTATTTCGAAGATGATTTTTTGTTGTAAGAAATAATACGTTGAGGAGATATTGAGTATATAATTAGTGGTTAATAAATCGTAATCAACATAGCTAGGTGTCTGAAATTAATCTTATTAATGTATCCCGTGAATAAATCTCTGATGAATAAATCAATTTTGATGAAATCAGTACATATATCTGGGAATTGGAACACGAATAATTGTGATTGTGTCGTCGCTTCGATTGTATTATTAATTTATCTAAAACAATCGTCAAATATTTAACAGATCATTAAATATTGATCCAAACTACTCAACATAAATAAAATATTTCTCTCTGTCTTATTATTAAAGTTCCGCATGATGTTAACGCATAAAATCTATCTAATTTGTATAAAATTATCGTAATAAACTCAGATAAAAAAAAAAATCTACGCTTTCTATGAAAATTTTAACTTAATTGTATTTTAAAACTAAAATCAAATCTTGCAAAACATTTAACTAAAATAATAAATCAAACATAAAATAAAAAACACGAAAATAATTATTAATCCTCCATTCGAAATTTTTATATTTTTAACATTTTGTTTTCCAGAATCGATCCTTCATATCCTACGATTATCTACAATACCAAATTTACAACTTCAAAACTTCAAATCTTCACATCCTTTTCCCAATTTCTCAAAATTACATCTTACAATCCACTTCTTCTTCCTCCTTCTTTCCAGTAACACTTTTTTTCCTTCCGAACTGTTCGCGCTAATTATCGAGTAATATAGCTCGCTCATTGTATCCCGGGACAACAATAGAGTCGTTTCGCCTAACCATAACGATGTCGAACCATTTGCAGCGTTGCCCATTAGCCAATCAGAGAGCACCACGTTACGTAATCCCGTCGAATACGATATGTATGTATGTATGTATGTATGTATGTATGTATGTATGTATTATGTCCTGGCATGATCCGTCGCAACCCTCTCTCGGTAACGCACGTCCCATATTACCGATCGAGCCCAGTCTACTCCTCGTCCGAGCGAATCTCCGATCGAATGGATCCGCGGAGGCCAACAGACATCCCTCTCTGACCGTCCATGCGTATTCCATAGCCGCCCCTCGATTACGATAGAGGATCGTATTAATCGTTACCTACGAAACGTATCGACCTAGATCGCTTTGCTGGATCGTGATTGCTCGCAGGATGTTTAATGCCCCCTTTATGCACCAAGGTGGTCTGACGCTTCGATAACTGTTCACCAACATTGACGCGCTGCTCCCTTTTGAAGGGATTTGCGGTGTCTTCGTACCGTTTCGCGTGTGCCCGAACAATGGGAGTTGGGAAATGGTATTGGATCTTTTGTTCGCCGTGCGATTCGCTGTCGCCTAGGTGTGTCGTTACCTGGAAATTGAAGTAATGTATTAATAGTGATATCTTCTTTTTTTTTTTTTACGGAGAATGGAGAAGGAAGAAACGTTGAAGATATTTGTTTTATCGATCGAGTATAATGCATATCGCGTTATAGTTTTTGGAGAATTGTTAAATGGATCGATATATTTGAGATATGTTTAAAGAAGAGTATAATTGAGTGCGACTTTTTTGAAACGTAGGATGGCATAGAGTAAAATAAAATAAAATCGATTATTACATTGCGAGAAATGTTAAATCCGGATCATTAAAAAATAAAACGATGATTTTCTTGTTTGAGAAAAATATTCGATTTCTAACTCGACGAAGAATTAAATACATTCGATTACGAAGAAACGGACAAACGTACGTTTTTAATTTGAAAAACAATTTTACATGAAAGAAAAGGAGGGAATATCAAAATATTCTTTTCGGGTCATTTTCCATAAATACACCGGACACCCTCTCTCTTTTTCCTCGTTTCACGATTCTCTACAATACAGATATATATATATATATATATATACACACATCCAGTGTAAATTTTGAAAGGATACACACAGGGATGGATATTTTTTGACAAAGCGTGAATTTCGAAAACGTAAATTGTGTGACAGGGAGCGATTTACCTCGTGGGGGAGAGGGACGTGAAAAAATAAGCGATATGCCCGTGTCACGGCACGCGAAACGTTGTTTTCGCAATGGCGCACAATGCGCCTCCATAAAGAAAAATAGTCATCCCCCTCCCTCCCAAAAATATGGGTAGGAAGGCCTCCCTCCCTCCCTCCCTCCCTGCTGGCCAACGTTCGATCGATTTACTAGCATTTACACAAATAATTGGTGATTGTTGCATCGCGCAGCAAAAATGTTCAGTTAAATAAACGATATTGTAAGCACGAGCCTTCGTTATTTGATTAATCGAACCGTTCAATCGGATGATGCAAGATTAACCGGATAATCGGTTACACCGATCCTGTACAATTAAATAACGAAAATGAATTTCGGGATACGAACGCGCTCGAAACAATTCTTTGAAACGGGGGCTATTTCGCACGCGTTTTTTCATCGTGTACGTGCTTTTATTTTTATTTATTTTTTTTTTTATTCTTCTCTCTCTCTCTCTCTCTCGTTTTTTTTTCTCCCCTCCACCCCCTTTTTTCCCACGTATGTATTTCCATCGTTTTATAGCGAGAAGCTGGATACGATGCCAACCGGTTTATTATTTCCAGTTTGTCATCGAACGGTTCGTTGATTTAAAATATCCAAACAGTCGTAAATAACATTTGATGGAGGTATGAAGGGAAATATTTGTGTAAAATTGACATGATAGTAGACAGGGAAAAATGACAAAAAAAAAAAAAAATTGATGTGTAAACTTTTCTTTTTTTTTTTTTTTTTTTAATATCCCCTTATGACGTAAATGTTTGTCCCCCTATACGCGTATTTTTCTATCACGGTTAAGTGAGTTTCGATTGGGAAAAAAAAAAAAAAAGAAAATTATCTAAAACTAGAATATATCTTAAACAAAATAGAAAGAGAAAGAGAGAGAGAGGGAAAATAATTCTCGTTTTCGAAATTCTCTGATAAAATCGTTACCAATTAAAATAAAGATTTAAAAAGAAGGAAAGAAAGGAGTATCTTTTTCCTCGACAAACATCTATCTCCTCATCGAATAAAAATCAACAGTTTCAAACAATGAAACAATCATCCCAACACTCATTTCAACTATCCACATAGCGTAGAAACCTCTCCCAAACACGAGAGAAAAAAAAAAATATTTAACGTTTCATCCAAAAATTAAATCCAAAATTTCTTAATAAATCATTCCAAAAAAAAAAAGAGTCTCATCTTCTGAAAACCACGTTCCAGAATTTACACAAACCATCTCCATTTCTCCTCTTCCTCCCTCTTCGAAGAATCATCGATACGCTCGTTCGCGTTTCACAAGCGGGCGGAATAAAGAGCGCGGGGGAAAGGAGGGGGAGGGAATAGTAGTATTTAACGCTTTGCTCGGCCAATTCATTCTCATTTAACATCGCGGCGTCACGTCCATAATCCGGCTGGTAAGCCTTTAAAATAATCGACGGTTGTAGTACGGGGCCGGCCGGTGGATACGTAGGGATCGAAAATCGTTCGTTCCGAATCGCCGCGAAACGGCAGTCACGTTGTAATCGGGTATAACGTCGGTTTTTCTATGCAGCCTTGCAGCCGATAATCGCTTTAACTGGCGCCGCCCGCTTATAATGCGATCGCGTCGCGATACACAGCCCGATGAATGCATTTTCCGTTGCCTCCCGATGCGCCTCCCCCCTCCCTCCCGTTTTCCCACCGCCCCTTCCTCCGGGAGAAAACTGGTGGGATCTTCGTGCCTCACCTCGATTTTTCATTGATCCAGATTTCCAGATAAAAGGACGAACGATCGAGGTATTCGTTGGCAAACCAATTTCTTTTCGAATGTCTTCCTGGAATTTTAATGTTAATTAAATAATTTTTGAACGTAAAGAATCGTGATTATCGTTGAGTGCAAATTTAATTTTAATCTTTAAAAATTTGATATATACTTTTGAATTGGGAAAAATTTTTCTTCGAAAAGATTAAGGAAAAGAGTTTAATCTTTAGTCCAAAGATTTTGACAACGTTCGAGTCAACACTTATAATCGAACGTATTACCTAATATAAAATATTTTTAAAATTCTCTAAATTTGCATTCAACGAAATTTCTCTCCATCTTCGAATTCTCAGAATATTAGATGATTCTTGCGAAGTGCAATTTGAAAAAAGAAAGGAGGAGCATCAAAGGCGCGGAACGGAAACATTTATCCAATACCGTTTAGAACAAAGTCACGTCGAACGATGACAGGTGACGGCCACCGCATACGTGACAACGTATCCGTTAAAATGTTAAATAGGCACGTGAACACCATCTCCCGTTGACACACGACCGTGCGGCATTTCGATGAGAGATACGCGTGAACGACACGCGTGTACACTACGCAGCACTACGTAGCACGCGCGAACCGCGTTGCGTAAGTACACTATTGCGTGTTTGCCACGCGGCCGTATTCCACCGTGGCGAATTCGGGACTGAACGCGTCGAGGAACGTGTGAAAGGCGAATATTGCCTGGTTCGATAAACCGTTTGTTGTGGATGGGGAAACGAGGCTTGGCAAGAATTTGTTGACATTTTTTCCTCGATACACCGTTCGCCTTATCGATCCTTCGAGGAATTAATTTATCGAATTTAATATTTCGATCGCGTTCAGTTCTCGGCCTTCGTTATCCTCGTTATATGATCGCGAAATTTTTTGTGTAGGTAAAGAAGATATTCGAATGACCGATCGATATAAAAAACGCGCGTTAAATTATAGAGTTCGAATGAAGTTACTCGAATGACTCGGCGATCTACATTTTTTTTTCTTGGAAATGCAGATTTGAACGCGTTCTTTCTTCCAGGAATCGCATTTATCATTTCCGCGGACTTTGGAACAGGAAAGGGAGGGAGTAAGGAAAAAGATGGAGAAACGATTAAAAATTACCTCTTTCTTGCACGACGATATCTCGGGAACGGGAAGTCGTATCGGGATAAATGAAGAACCGTTTTAAAAAGCAAAGTTCCACGTTTCTATCGCTCGCTCATTGATCGAGAATCGCTCATTTATTCTCGAAGTTATAGCGGTCCAAATTTTTCCCAATTTCAATACGATCCAATCATGTTTTATTTAATAAGATATATTTATTTCCAAGAAATAATATCTTACCAATAATATCGAGATTCTTGAATCATTACGTAATACGAAACTTTCAATTCCTCCTAATATCCTTCTCCAAACCAAAATTCCCCCGTATCCCGCCTTACTCCACCCTTATCTCTCTCATCGGACCTCGTCGCGCTGATTAGCTTGGAAAATCTGCCCGATGGACAATCTCCACGATGATCAAACACACATCCGCACCCACACATACATACATATACATATACATATATATATACACACGTGTGTACAGGCATTTTGACTGTTTGGACAGGCGCGAATCTACGGCAGCAACCAGCCCCCAGAGCCCCCCTTGGAAACTCGATCGCTGTGTACGCTCGTTTTCGGTGTTGTGCGCCCCCTCTCTCCTCTTCCCTGCACACGTATCGAAACGTAACTCGGGTTTCGGTTGTGTACACACGCGCACACACACACGGATGATGATTGCGTTCACGCACGCGTTTCACGCGCCCCGCCGCGATATTTGGCGGATCTGTCGGTTCCGTGGGCGGCGTTACGTGGGCGGGAGCGGGACAAAGGGGAAGGAGGGGGGGGAGAGGGTTCGAGAAGGGATCGGGAACGGGGCAGAAGTAATGTCTATTATCGGATTCAATATCGGTGCTCTTGGTAAGCCAGTATACAAATACCCCTATGGCACGGTAATAACAACATAGGTGCACGTGAATCCGATTCCCAGCCACGAATCCTATATGCGACGGATGGCTGCGGTCACTGCAGTCGGTGCACACCGACCGACGGATACAAAACGAAATCTGGGTTTCGTGATACACGGCATGGTGGTGGTGGTGGTGGTGGTGGTATCGAAATGGGAAATGCGTGCAAGCGGGCCACTTTCAGCTGACGTCGGTGATCCGCGGATCCGGAGGGGGGAGGTCTCCGTAGGAAACCATCGATGGTCACGTTTTCGAGCCGATGTTGCACGCCTGGTTAAAGGGAATCCCGGTAGGCGGAGGCTTCTGCTCCTAATTTGGTTTGTTAATTTCAAGATCGCGAATTGGGAACAATGTTTATGGAAACGCGTGTGTATGTATGGATGGATATTGAATGAAATTTATATGTGGGAGGGGATGGATTGTTGAGATAAGATTGTTGACTCGTATCTATTCAATTTTTGTGCGGATCGAAATGAGAAAGTCAAGATTAGAGGATGGAATTTAGAATGAAATATATGTAAAAATGAAAGCGTATTGTTATGCATGATTCATTGAATGTTACAAAATTTCGTAGAAATTGATCAATCGTGGATGGCATGACGTGTTACGTTTTAAAAAATTTACCTTGATTTTCATCATTATTATCATCCATAGCGAGAAATCTTTCAAACGATTCTCATGTTATTAATCTTTATTATTCGTTTCTTCGAATGGGATCACGAGATTTATCTAATCTAGAAAACAATTTCAACTTGAAGTTCGTAAAATATACAGACAGAAACAAACCGTCGTGTCGTAAAATTTCACTCACCCTTCATTACTTACAAACGTCAACCGTTATATATATTTTCACCTGTTTCGTCCAAAAAACAACAGTTTCACGGTTTTCTCATCCATCTACAAAAAAAGAAGAAAAAAGAAGGAAAAGCATCTGGCCATAATTCAATCCGAGAAGAAAAATAGGAGGGAGGGGGGTAGAGGAAAAAAAAAAGGAAAATATAAATATGTCGGTTTCAGAGCCGTGGTGGAGGTGTTGCTGGCGGCGGGCGTCGACGTGAACACCAGGACGTCCGCGGGGACCGCGATGCACGAGGCGGCGCTCTGCGGGAAGATGGAGGTGGTGCGGGCACTCCTGGACAGAGGGGTCGACCTGGGCATCCGGGACTCGCGACAGAACACGGTGCTCGATCTTCTGGGACAGTTCCCGCCGCACGTCACTCAGGACATCACCGCGGTTATAAAAAGTGCGTATCCGCCTCCTCCTCCCTCTCCCTCTCTCTCCCCTCTCTCTCTCTCTCTTTCTCTCTCTCTCTTGCTCGCTCGCTCTCCTTCTTTTTCTCTCGCTTCATGCACGTCGCGAGCAAACGAGCTGTGCAATTAACGAGACGTGTATATCTGGTGGAGAAAAACGACGTGTCTCTCGGCGAGCTGTCACGGGTGTAAGTGCGTAAACCGAGGCCGATTGCCCGGCCCTGATACCGGCTACGTACCCTCGAAAAATTTGTTGCAACGGTTTGCATGAGCGAGCATCGAGCGATAAGATTTCGCCCGATGGCATGTTGAACGCCTTGTTAACGCCGAGGAAATAAATATACTTTTCGTATATTGGATACGTAAGCTTGTTCTTCCCTGATGTTTATCATCAGTTTGTTATTAGAATCAAATCGAGATTTGGCTTTGGTTTGGTTTTCGCGGATTTTTTTTTTTCCAATATGTAAGTGGTTTCTGCGCGATGATACTTTGAATTTAGTTCGTGTCATAATATTGATATTATGAAATCACGCCGCATATTGAATTCCAATCTGAAAAAGTAAGTAATATTAGTGGAAAGAGTTTATAAATGAATATATAAATTTCTTATTACGATTCTTTCAATTATAACAAATTTTCAATACCTTTTTTTTTCTTGGATAATTAAAAATCAATTTTCACACGAAAAATTACAAATTACAAGAAAATTACGAAATTCTTCCTCCTAATATTGTCTCGTTAATTGCGCCCTTAATGGATCGTCTTCGATAATTTAAATTAAGAAAAACGAACGCTTCAAATTGCAATTTAATAAAATGATGGACGAATATTTGGAGCAGGGCACAGATCTTCCTCCGGCGTGGAGAGCGATGCCGACAGCGAGAACTTGCCACCGATTCCGGTCCAAGGGAACGACTCATTGGGCAGCCCTTACGAGAACGTTCGCCCAGGGGATGATCTCTCCCCGGCGGAAGGGACATCGCCCACTCAATGGCAATTCTATCACAAGCCTCGGGACGATGATCGCCGTGTTTCCGGCACTTCCGTTATGTCTTTGTGAGTATCGTGTCGCCCCTTCCTCCTTTTAACACCGCCGTTGCTTTCGATGTACATTCCTCCTTTCCCCTCTCTTTTTTTTGCCGCCATACATCTCGTAATAATAAAATGCCGTTATTGCGCTCTGTCTGCGATTGTCAATCTGCAAGGAATAAAATAATTCGATGTAAAAAACTTTACTTAAAATTTAAAAATTTTTTAGATCGTAAATCTCTTTCTCTCTCTCTCCTTTTGATAAAAAAGTGGTCCCGTTCTTAATTCGTTTAAATCACAGACGAAATAAGAAATTAAAACAATCGAGACGTATTTAAATCACGACGATCGAAATGAACAGAGATCCGGAGAAAAAGTATCTCCCTACGTAAAAAGCAAATGCAACAATGCAACAATAACGGTGTTCCATCGATGCAAAAAACGGCCAGGTCTGGTTTCGATCATCCTTCCAACAAGAACGAACGCATCGCTACACGCCATTCGCATTTTGCATTTCCGTGTAACGATTGCGTGAACTTCGAGAAGAGGGGGGCGAAAAAAAAACACACGGAAGAGAAAAGAAAGAGAACGGAAAAAAAACGAGAAGAAAAAAATAAAACAAGAAGGAAAAAAAAAAGAAACAATTGCACCGAGCTGTTACTTGTCTCTCCCTCTCTCTCTCCCTATCCCTCCCCCTGCATTTGTGCTCATCCGGCGTCATCTTGGGGCGGAGTGAGAGAAAAGAATATCGCGTCGGTGCATCGGATAAGAGCGGAGTCAGAGTGGAGTAGTAGAGATCGGTATAATATTTTCTAGAAAAGAGCGGATACGCGGGGCGCATAACCGTGGCGGCTTTAATATAGGAGATGTCGGGTAAACAAAAGCATAGACGTTGGACGTGGGGCACACGGAGTGAACGAACGTGGCTCGGATGATGGTTAGTCGTCGTCGTCGAGTTGGTACCGTTTTAGCAGCACCGATGCTCTGCACCGCACAGCCACAGCCGAAGTTCTGGGTGGGAGAGGTAGGTTTTGCGAGGGTGGTCAGAAGATGTAGGAAGGAGGAGGAGGAGGGGAGAGAGAGGAGAAGGAAAGGTTCTGGGGCCGAAAAGGGAAAAGCTGAGAGAGAGGAGAGTGGAGGTGGAGGAGAAGAGGAGGTGGCGCGGCCGCGTGTAGCCCCAGCGCGTTAAGCACCGCTTGGCTTGGTTTAATTTTCCTGATGTAGGCAGGCGATGGTGGGTCCGCCGACCGCCTCGTTCACCCCTAGGTCACCCTATTGGTATTCTCTCTCTCTCTCTCTCCCTGTTTCTTTCTCTCT
Organism: Apis mellifera; assembly: GCF_003254395.2. Taxonomy (NCBI): domain Eukaryota; kingdom Metazoa; phylum Arthropoda; class Insecta; order Hymenoptera; family Apidae; genus Apis; species Apis mellifera. The sequence continues at coordinate 8,800,430 of NC_037643.1, read as the reverse complement.
TTCGCTCTGCATTGCTGCTAAGCACGACTGGTTGGCCCGAGAGAGCAGACCAACGGAGAAAGAGGGCAGAGGCCGACCGGGACTGTCTGAGGGAAAAAGAGAGAGAGAGAGGGAGAGGGAGAGGGAGAAAGGAAAGACGGATATGTCGAGACGAGGGGGGAGGAGAGGGTGGCGAGGTACCAGGGCTTTCCGCACCTCCACCGTCAATGTTTGACGTCGGTAGCCGTGGCTCGACCGCCTCGAGATGAATCCATCACGTTAAACAATGTAAATGTTAGCCCGTCTCAGCATAAAACTAATAACCATTGCTCTCTCCCTCGTCCTATGGGCATGGCCCCCGCTCGCGGTTCGCCGGTTCCTCATTCACCTCTGGCTTCGCTTGTTTCCACTCCTCCGGCCTCGTCCAACACCGGTCCTCGCCTGCTTTTCTTCTCTTTCCGTTTCTCCGCCTCGCGCCTCCGTCCTCGTCTCTACGTGGCCTCATTAAAAACTCGCCGTTCATCCTCCCGAACTTACGCGTTGTCGAGGGAGGGACGATGATGATGCACGGTGATATATCGGTTGTGTTTACCTCGATCGAGTTATCTTTCAAACAGACCGTTTCTTTCTTTAAGGTAACTGGAAAGAAAAGAGAAGCAATTATCGATGTTAATATTTAGATATTATTTTGGCATGGTTGATGATTCGTGGACGACACGAATGCATATCTTATGCAATTAATTCTTTTTAATTTAATAATATTTATTTTACATATTCTGGATCCTATTTTTTATAAAGAAAAAAAAAGAAAACGCATTTACTAAAGATGATGATGAAAATAAAAAATGGCACGCTATTGCTCGCTTCGGCAGTGGCTACAGCTTTTTCTCATTATGCTATACGGTAAACGAGTGATTTGGAAATTCAAATCTGACGATACCGGATGGATTGCGAATTTCAGTGAAGACGAGCAGAATGGGGGACCAGTGAACGGTGTACGGAGGACCCTCCAGCAGACAGAGGACTCCGACCCCAGTTCAGTCTTCGACAGCGTCTTTATGTCTATGTCCGACACTCTGAACTCGATAAATACACTCGAAAGTTCCGATCAGACTCCCGACGACAAACCACAAAACACTACCACCGACAGAATACCATTAACACAGCGTGACACCACACGGTAATGGCATGCAAACATTCTCCACCACGATGGTAGCGCTTTTGATTCGCCCGACATTGGAATAAATATTCTGTTCGATTGTCAATCGAGATTTCCTTCCCCCTAAACTGAATCTCACGAACAAATGACTTGTTGCGTCTTTCTAATTGGATATTTTCTTCTTTATAAATCTTTTTTATAAATTAGAATTGAATAATATGATTATTCAATATTGATAATGGTATTCAATATTATTCATTTGCCATTGTCATCTTCTGAAATGAGAATAATGTTTTTATAAATTATAAATTAAGCGTGAATCATCAATGTTCAAGAATAATAATTTTGAAAGAACAATAAGAAAGAAAAATCTGAAAGGGAACAGCTTACCATTTCTATCATAAATCAATTGTCAAATAAAAACAACACTTTTCAATTATATCCGCACGAGTAATAAATCATGACACGAGTTCTCTTCCATCCACCAAGTGTTGAAGCAAAATACACACTTTCATGTTCAACAATCTTTAAATTTGTTACAGTGTTAATCGTCCAAAGCGCTACTGCACTGATGTTTAGCTTTAACTACACAAACAAACAAACAAACGAATCAAAATGAAATATAAATAAGTAAAGAGAAAAAAAGAGAGATTTATCTATTAGCAATTCCAAGTTGTGAATTAGTCCCTCTGAGACTTTAAGTTTGGTTGCGCAGGGGTTCCGACAGCGGATTGTACCAAACGCCACCGGTACCTCGTGGAACAATGGAGGGTAGCTTCGTGTCGGAGGATCTGTCCTTGACATTACCCACGGGATACGGGGGTGGCAGGGAGTCGGACCAATTGAGCGTTTCCTCGTCCTCGAGCGTCGGTGGACCGAGCCCGCGGGACCGGCGTTGTTTGCCCAACGATTCCAGCGCCGCCGGGATTTACTTGCCAATGGCACCCTTGTCCAGTTCTCTTCACAGCCCCGCCTCCAACAGTAAAGTCTCGGTAAGATTATATATATATATATATATGTCCCCTTTTCGCCTCTTCCTTCGATGAAAGATTGCACGAGATCAGGAGAAATATTCTCGTTCGAAGCGAAATCTATCTCTGTGTTATAATTGATTATGTTTGGTAATATCTGATGCATAGAATACGTATGAGACGTCTTATTTTTGTCTGAAAAAAAATAAGAAAAATTAGTTTCAAGTTTTAAACGTTTTAAGATTTGAAAGATATATCTTTTATTTATATTGTAATTCTTTGGAAAGTAATTGTTCTTATTTTGGTTATTGTAATTTTAAAATAATTTATAAATTTGAATTATTTATACATGTAAATTATTATTTATCTCATCACAGTTCTAAGTAAAAATTTCAATTTTTCCTAAGTTTGATGATAACTTTTTCCTTTCGCTTAATAACTTTTCAACTTTTTCTTGAATATTAAGAGATTGTTAATTTCGATGTTGTTAACAGGATTCTAATTTATACGGTGAATTGTCTTTCTTTAAGCGTTCCTCTATTTCTTTTTCTTCCACTTACTCGAAATTGACTTCTTTTTTCGCATCGAAGAACCGTACCGTGTAACCCGGCAATGAATCATCTCTGCGCCTTACAGTTCGTTAACGTGGACAAATTAATCGCAAGTTAATTAGCCCGACAGCTTGACGCTGGCTACATTTTTCCTTCGAACGAGACTGCTTCGTGAAAATGCCGATCGAATATTACCTTCAAAAGATATCCGACGATTGATCGGTATTATTAGTTGGACCTCGTTTTCATCCAATTGCTTCTCCTTCTTTTTTTTTTTTTTTTTTTTTTTTTTCGTAAGGATGAAGGCTTCATTCTCATCTTTATTAACCTCAATTCTTAATTGACCTCTTGTTATTTGTTTTCACATTTAGTATTAACGAGATATCACATTATTGTCAAAGTATCGATGTTTTTTTTACTCGCAGTCAATTAAGATGACATTTAAATTGAGGCCAATTAAAATAAATATCCCTATAATTTTAACAATTATTCAATCGTTATCGTTTTAAAAAGTATTAACAATATTCATAGAATATCTTTGGAGAGTTAATTCTGAAAATTAAAATAAAAGTTGTTATATAAAAATGTTGCTTGAACTTATAAATAATAAGTTTGCTTTAGATGAATTTTGTTTACTATTAATTCGTACATACATTTCAGCCAACACCACCAAAAAAACCACCGAGGCGCAACTTGTCTGTCTCACCAACGCATCTACAGACCCAAATGTCCTTATCAGCGGATTGCACTTTGGGCCCAAGCAATTACGAATATCTGTTCATGGCGCGCAGCGGTGCTCGTAGTCACATTGACTTGGAACAATTGCAGAAACGTCGTGAACAATTGCGTCACGTAACCAGAAGTGTGGACCAATACGTAGAGATGAAGTCTCGCGTGCCGGATGGTGAGGAAAGACGTGAAACCAACGTGGAGCCAGTCGCCATCACTTCCATCTACGAGAACAGACCGATCAAAACATTGAATCCTCGACGAAAATTACGTAGACACGCGTTTGAGAATTATGAGCAGGAGAGTAGCCCATGCGTGGACAAATCACCGTGCAGCGAGACCGATTCATTCGTCCAGGAACCAGTATTCGTGTCAAACGCGTTCCTGACACTCAAGTCTTCCCAGGAGAGTCTTTTGGACGACAAGCGCGATGCCATTGACGAGCATTCTACACCGGATGGCCGCGAGGCGACTGACAAACGCTTGAAACGAGTACAAATGATGCTGCCCACCAGTCCCACACATTATGCTCAACCTCCGACGCCTGATCATCCACCACCTTCTGCTATGCAAGCCGAGAAATCCATTCATGAAAGGATTCGTCCCTTGAGTCAGGTGAGTCTTCGTTTATGTATGTATCTTGAGGATCTTTGTTGTATTATTTATTTAACCTTTAAATTAATGATATTAATATATAATTATCTTCGTTAATTTTAATTAAAAATGTAAATACAATATTAAGTTCTTTGTGAGATCATACATAATGTTAGAAACTTAATAATTGTATCGATTTATAATAATCTTACCGAAGCTAACCTCAAAATTTACAAAGAGTACGTAAGTCCCATATTCCAAATTCTTTACCACTCAAATTATTTTCACCAAGTTAATCGATCACAATACTATAAAAATCAAAATTATTTTTCCATTTCTTTTTTTTAATAATAATATATTTAAGACTCGAATCACATGCATGCAAATTCGCTACACGATCTCTCTATAAACTCTTAAGTTATTAATGCGGTAAACGCTTTCTTGTCATTCGTCACATATTCTACTGAAGCATATGTTCGCAGAAAGTTCAATTTTGTATCCTTCACTACGTTTCAGGAACAGAACTAATAACGTGTGTATTCCTATTACTCTATTATGCATATTAAGATATCAAACGTCAGTAACTACTGCTTGTAAAAGTATTGATGCGAAAATTTCGTTTCGAAAATTGTGAAACATTCGGAATCATTTATCGATCTGAAAATAATTGATAATCATGATATTGCCACGGTTGTAGCGTATGTTGCTAGAAGAATTTTATCAACAATACCATTTGGAAAGCATCGTTGAAGCCAAGACATGATCCTCAAACATGGACAGTAGATAAGCAGTCAACAGGATGCCTTAGCAGGTTACGTTTAATATACAAGCCGTGTTTGATCTGTGATGCGATTTGCAAGGAGGTCGAGATGTCTGTCGCTCTGTGCTCGTTTCCCGCCGTTTGCCGCATCATCCTATGATCGTTCTGCTGTGAGAGTGACTACGTTCGCATCCGCCACGAATGGATATTCACACAACATATATACCGTATGGTCTCTCTGCCTTATATTTCTCCCTCGTTCATGTGTCTCGTGATCTTCTACAGGTGCGCCATCTCGTGAGTAGAAGCTCGTATCCTCTCTCTCGTATCCTCTTCGACTATGATGTCTACATACCAACTTACCAGTACCTCCTCGCATCCTTCTTCAGCAATCCCTACTCACTCCACCTAACCTCCTCCTCTCGTCCTTTCTCGCTACTTCCTTTTCGCTGGTTGCTATATGCGTTCGCAATCCGTGTCTTTCAGCGGTTATACACGCTTCACGAAATATCGTATAGTGAATATATCCTTCAGCAAAAGGAGATGGATGAAGGCAAGACGCTTTTGGCGCTGGTATGTACGGTTACCTCTGCTTCGGGCGGATCGAGTAGTTAGAGCCTTGTAGATCTTCACAGATACTAGGTACGATACGATCGCGTCGTTTTTTCAGAGATTTTTTACTTCTCTGTTGCATTTGCATAAATGTTAAATCGCTTGATAGATCTAACCTTACAGTAGATAAATAGCGATCTATATTATCAAGCGTAAGAAATAAATCCAAGATAAATTGGTTTTCAAGTTTTACTGCATAGTTGAAATTCGTGTAAAAATTACGTAAATACATGTATTTTGTACGTGTTTGGATTTAAATTTGCATTCTTAAAATATTTTGATTAAAGTATACTTTGAATAAAGAAAGAATAAATGATATGATTACGTGTTTTTCTATAAATATAGATTATAGAAAATTTATCGTTTTGAATAATTATTTTATTCTTATTCGTTTACAGTACACTATTTGGTTCGTAAGAAATAAGGACAGGTTGTGTTAGGTTCCATGCAAAGCGAGGAAACAAAGTTGGAACGTGTAATTTCGTTGAACCGGATGTCTGTATGTGTATAGATCTGGCAATCTAGCGGGACGGTAATTGGCAAGTCACGGGGTCGCGACTGGCGATAACGAGTCAACCTCGATTTCGATTGACGCTCGTAAATCTCATCAACCCGGACGAGACAGCCGATGTTTCGGCACAATTTAATCGTCTCTTCGACGTTGTATAGTGGCAAAGGTTGTGCCTTGATTGATACAAGATTGAGAACTATCTATCGGTTATGGCGCATAGCCGTTCTCTCGTGATTCAATTATCGATTAAAGGAAATGATTTATCAGTTAAAGGTGAAACTTTTAATGTTCTAAAATACTATAATATTTAAATATTAAATCTATTTAAAATATTGATCGAACTTTAATTTTGTTAAGACACGTTATTCTTTTAAGATAAATTTACAATCTATCCTTTCAGAAGATACCAAATAATTGTTATCTTTCATAACATTCTGAAAATCTTTTTCTTTTTAATTATAGATTTTCGACTTTCGTCATTTCCTAATCTTTCCTCAACTCCAACAATTCTAAATTCCTTTGTTGGAAAGAAACGAAAGTATCCATAAATACATCGTGTCGAACCACGTTTCTGAAAGAATGTCAATCGTTCGCCGCGAATCAATGGCGGATATACGATTGAAAGGCAGGATCGGGTCGGTATCGTGGCGAGTAGCGGAGGATTGTGGAAAAGAGGAAGCGTGGCGGCGCGTTTGGCAGCGGAGGAAGAGGAGGGGGCGGAGGAACTGCTCACGGATGGTTGCTTCACACCCGTCAACTTCCGCGGATCCAGCAGAGCGGCAGAATGCAAGACGCCGACACCCTTTGAATAATGAAGCCCTCGGCTTCTATGCCTGTCTGACTTCTCCTCGCGAACGCTCGTTCTCTCCTCTCGCCAACGAGAAATCTACGAATTTGTAGCGACGCTTTCCTCTCTCCCTCTTGCCGCAACCAAGATGATGCGACCGTCCGCCGTCTGTGTCCGTCTGTCGGCTTTGATGGCGTCAAATTTTAATTGCGTTAAAACGACGATCCACGACGCGTAGGAATCTTATCTCGGCTCGCATTTAACCGTCTTTGAGTCTCTTTATGGATGAACTGTACGTAGCGATATCGTACATCTTCTTCGCAGTAAAACGACTTTTCTCATCGGGAAGAATAAGTACATGTGTGCATTTATGTGTCGTTGATTTTGCTGCAAGAATAATACAATGAAGAAAAATATCTGGTTTTTAGGAATTTGATGAATGATAATATTATTTGATTGAATTGTTTGAAGGAGGCAATTTTTTTTCCTCTTTATAATTTAAATGACAATTTTAGATGATAATTTGGATGTAAAATAATTCTAAATATTTTTTTGAAATCTATTTTATAATATATAAATATTATATTTTTTTATATGTAAAAAGATATTTTAAAAATTATGTATTCTTAATTAAAAATCTAGATATTCAAAATTTCTTTAAAATATCAATTTAGTTTACTAATTTCAAAAGTTTATCAAATTTAACAATGTATTAAAATGTATTGGTTTAGTTTTGTTTTATCAATCGGTTTCATGTTTGTACGAATTCAAGGATTTTTATTATTATTATAACATTCAATATTTATATATTGAAAATGTCGATTGGTGGCAAACGATGACGATATATTTTTGATTTTGTAAACCGAAATTTTAATAACTGTTATACGTATTCGCGATTTAAATTGCGGATCGAAGTTTGGAATACAAATATACATTCCTGTTGAGATTTATTTAACCGATTCATATTTTATAAAGTTTATTATGTATAATCGTATCAAGTGATCCATACAGATAGATTTTTATCGCATTGGAATCGTTTTTATTTGCTTCGTTCAAACTTGTTTTCATGTGCAACGTTCAGAGATAAATTTCTATAGCTCGTAAACGTTACCATACGAAATGTCATTTTTGATCCGTTTTTTTTCCCCTAGTAATTCGAGTGTATATTACCGTTAAAAAAAACTTGGAAATAGGGGAGGAAAAAAAAAAAAAATACGACAATCAAATTTTGTACGGTAAATAAGTTTAATTTTCATCATGCGTCAATTGTAAGAGAAAATTTAATAACTTTGATAGAAAAATTGAAAAATAAATAAATCACATGATTATGCAAATTCTCTTTCCGATATCGATTAATAAAAAAGTATTTTATTATGTTCCATATTTTCAAAATCTTTAAAAAAAAATTTATCTTTATTTTCAATAATCAACGATGAACATAACCATCACCACAAATTATATTTTTGAAAATAATTTATTTTATTTGCAGGAAATAATAGCTAGATATCTGTAAAAATTATCAAACACGAAACCGCAAATATAGGAAGAATTATTTAGAAAAATATCGTACCAAAATCCAACAATCTCCATAATATCCACACACATCAAAAATCACCGTTAAAGGAGAAAAAAGAAATAAACGAAAACCACATATATATATATATATGTACATACTCATGTTTTACTTACTGTACAGGTATACAAACGGCGGTCACGCGACATGGAAACGGAAACCGACGAGGATTTATTGCAGTTTCCGGCCAGCGGCTCTTTGGACGCCAGCAGTGGATCGTTATCGAGCGTGTCTCTGTCCGACAAGAGCATGTCAACGGACAACGTGGAGGAATACTTCGGGGATGTGCCGTTCGCAGGTAAACAGCAACGCACGCTTGGCTGCACCGCATGACGCTTCTTTCTGCCCACGTGTACATGCATAATCGTTGTGTTACGTCTTTGTTTCTTCTTATTTTGACCGTCTGCCTGACAACGATCGCCGTACCGGCAATCGTCATCTCCGGACGAAGCCAGTGAAATATCACTAACAATTTTATAATCGTATATATACAGTACAGTATATATGTTGCAAAAAAAGAAAAATAAATAAACCATCGTTTATTGCGTTCATTCCGCTCGTTCCTCGAAATTTTATCGTCTTGATGATGATTTCTCGCGTTCGAATAATTTGTAATCTTCCGTTCTACGAATCAGGAAAAAAACTTCGTTTCGCGATTGTTGTTTCGCGTCGATGGATCGATTGTATTTACACCATGCTTTTGTTTCCACGATTTCATGTACTATAGGTAGAATAATAATGGGACTTCACGAGCTTTTTTTTTTTGTTTTTTTTTGTTTTCGATGTAACATGGCGATCCGGAAGGTTTGATCTTTGATATTACACCGGTTTTGTGAACCAACTATTATATTATCGTTTCTATCTTTTTTTCATCTTTTCCTCTTCTCTTTTTCTCTTCGTTATTTTTTTTTTTGTTTCGTATTTTTGCATTGTCACGAGATTGTACTTTATGTCGATTTATCGAACGTTGAACTAATATTTTCTGTTTGGTGGTTGTTTGCGATATGTCGGTTACACGGCGAAGTAATTCTGTGTGAACGTGTCGACGTGTAAAGGTATACTGCGTGAAAGAAAATTTGTATCGCGCGGAAAGATATCGTGTATGTAAATATTTCGAAACGCCCGTGAGAAATCCGGCCTCGGATTGATCGTTTGCGAATCGTGGTTGCGAGCCAATATTTCGCGTGAAAATTACGTACGTTTATTCGTGTGTTTACGAAAATAGCGATTTTTGCTTCCGTCAAATCTTTCATTCATCTTTCGAAGATTTTTCTTTTTTACACCACTTTCTTTTCGAAAATTAAGTATATATATATAGCAATGATAATAAAACGCTATATATGGAAATACATTTTAAAATATTAATATTAATCGTGACAAATGCGTACTTTATTTATTATCGAAAAATTCATTCCATTCTCATTTCGTTAAATAAATCCAAATCGAATCTAAGAACGAACCTTCCGGAACAGATTTTGCAAAAAAAAAGAAAGAAAAGATATATCTTGACTAAAAGAAAAAAAGACAGACAGAGGATTATTAAAGTACGAAAGTATCATGGATCACAGTATTCTAGGGCACGTGCAACTCTTGACTTCTGAAAAATGAACACTTTAGTATTAAGAATCCAAGAATAAAAAGAGAGAAGAAAAAAAAGAGAAATTAATTTATAACGAAACTGCTAGAATTTCGATTCTAATATCATAACGGGTGCTAAAAGTATTTCTAGTAGTCCTTTCTCCTTGAAAGAGGAATAAAATTTCGATATCATTAATATCTTAACGAGTATAAAAAATATTTCGTGTAAACGTATATTGATATTCGTTGCAGTTAGAGTTAAACCTAAATATGGTCCGCGTTAAACGTTCTTTTATTCGCGCGAAGAATTTTTCCGCGGGACAAAACACTCGGATGCCGGAAGTTGTCATCCTTTCCGGTTACTAGACACTCGTTAATGGGGGACAAAAGGCGCGATCGATAGCGTAGAAAATGCTACATGATACTATTGCAATATATTACATATGATTAATATTCGAATAGTTCCTTAGATTACTTTTACGTTAATTTGTTGTAACTGTGATGTATACACGGGTATATAAAGGGTGTTGCAAGATTTCGAAATTTGGAAGCGTGGGACGTGGTCTCGAGAAAAGATTAAATTTTATTGAAACGCATATGATAATTTTTATTTTTTTTTATCGCGTTAAATGGGTTATGGATATTAGGGAGGATTATTGGAAAATGATTAGAGTGACAAGAAGAAAAAAAGCTTCATTTTTATTTTCAATCGTGAAAAATATATCGTAAATATTTGAGTAATTTTTTTTTTTTAATGTTATTTTAAGTGCTTTGGTAGCTATGATTAATTAGAATTATTGGTTTCTTTTAGTTAGTTTTGTGAAACGTTTTTTAAAATGTATTTTTGTTCATTTTCGTTCAAATTAGCAAATCAGTTACTTATCCAAGTAGAAGTTTGCTTTGATGGTATTTATTTAGTAGATGCGAAGAAAATTATGCACTTAGAATATGTGAATAAAAGAAATTTTTTTAAAGAATTTTTTTTTTTTTTTAAGTTTATAAGCTGTAGCTGCATATTTTATTTTGATTGAAATTATAAAGAAAAAGATACTATGTCAATTATCAATTTATATAACATTACTTTCAAAATAATTAATTATAATTTTAGGAAAAATCTAAAAATACATCAAGAAGTCTTGTATTTATCAGTAAATTTGAAAAAGAAAAGGAGAAAGAAATTCAACATTATTTAATGTACATTATTTAAAAAAAACTTTATCATTTATAAGAAAAACAAAAAAGTTAATTATTATATATAAATATTTTTTTTTTTTTTTAGAAAATTTTATAAAATATTTTTATTTTTCTATACTTCCACTTGCTTCCAAATCTTTTGTAATCCTTTCATTTATCATCACCCTGTATATACAAATCTTGCGTATTATGTACATGATATATTTGTAAAAAATTTATGAAGATTATTATATCGAATGTTTTATTGATTGTTTTTTTGAATAGAATATATATTATATTTTCTATACATTTATTAATCACTAATTACACATATTGGTAACACTTATGTAAATATATGCTTTTTTTTTTACACAGATACCGATGTATCATAAAGATATAATCTTTAACTGTTAAAACTCATAAATCAACATATACAATCATTCTATACAATCATATATACATATGTATACTCTTTAGTGACTATTTGTCGTTTTCCTTTCACATTTTAATTACATAAGTCGTAATAAGTAATTTAATGGAAATGAACGTTAAGTCGTATCCACATGAAAAATGTATAATAGCGATAAAAGAATTCATACGTACTATTGAAGAAGAATTTTGGATATCCATGGAATTTCAATTTTTTTATGTGAAAGAGAAGTATTCGTCGTTGTAGATCGTAGATTTATGCATAAGTGAAAGTATTTCATCGACAAATGGACGCTCTAATGATCATGGAACGTCGTATTCGTTAGTTAGAAAGTCGTAGATAGATTTCTTCTCGATGACATTTTTTCGATGTTAAACATTTTTTTCTAATGCCTATTTTCAAACTTCAAAATTTATTTTAACTTTTATGAGCGTAAATATTTTTCTATTATTAACATATAAAAAACTGCCACACATTAATCAGATTTTTAGTAATAAATATATCGAAAAGAGAATCGATATTTTTTTTAGTTAGTTATTCATCGAGAATGGAAACTATGCACTGAGGGCGCTCCATGTATTGTCAAGCTCATAGGTTAAGCAATTTGATTTGTTACACAGAATTTTATTAGGCCATGGTATATATACATAAATAGTTTATTTTGTGATTGATTTTTATATTTTATTTTGTGTTAAACGCTTCCGTCTAGTTATTGTAATCGCTGGACGAGTATTCACGAATAATAAGAGAAAATATAGTATAGATAACCTATATTCTTAGATGTAGGGCGGTACACTTAGAAAATATAACATATAAATATGCGATTATAGTGCGTTATATCGATATCGTTGGTGTGCTATAATAAACGTTATGCTGCTGTGTAATGCGATGTCTTGAATTATTTTTTGTCGCTTTCGTACATTTATCGAGCTTTTATCACTTGGTCCCTATTTCTCTTCATCGAGTTTAGTATTGTTCATGAGCTTGCTTTTCCGACTCGTTGTCATTTCTACTTCGCGAAAACATTTTTTATTTCGATCTTTAATCACGTTTCGATTGTTTCGCGAAACAATATAGCGACTAGTTCAATGACAAGTGAAATTATTCTCGTTGAAATTTCTTTTCCTAAAAAGTAAAAAGTGATTAAAATATTATGTTGATTGTCCTCTTAATTCTTTTATTTTTTTTTTTAAATTTGATTAAACAAACAGCGATTGAATTTGAATCAAGATGCTTTCGAGATGTGTATAGTAAATTTTTGCGATATGCTGCGTTCTTGTTGTGACAATATTATTGTACGTTTAATAAGTCGAATTGCATGCGAGTGAAACAAATTATTATCGACGAGATTGCGTGCAAATATTTTTTCTATTTTCTCGTCATTGAAATAAACCTAACAAGGATCATGATTATTTCGAGTTTTTCAAATGGTTCACGGTAAGTTATCAATTTGTATATAAATAATTATAATATTTTTTATCTATCTGCAATTGTTTTATAAAAAATTTTTATATATATTTATTTACTTTTCTATTTCATCACATTGTACATAGTCTCTGTAAATATTATAATGCATTCATTTTTATTAAAACTTTTTTATTCTAAAATTGTTACTAACAAAAAAGAATAAAACGTTGAATTTATCCGCGAGCAATAAGATGATGCATCGATTTATTTTTGCACTTGTTTTGCATGCATATTCATTATTGTCGTTTTTATTATTGATCTAGTAATTATGCAACTTTCATTGCAGTACTCGGATCATATTAGTTTTATCAGAATATTCTGTCCATCATTAGTAACATTTTACATTTTAAATTATTTTGCATTTGAAACTTCCAATATTGAAATTATTATTTCAGAAAACAAAACAAATACAAAAATTAACAAAAATAATTAAAATGGTTGAGGCTTATTTATTAAATTATTTATCATAAACAATTGAATTTGCATAACATAAACCGAGATAGAGATAAAATGAGATAACCTATCTTCGATGTCATTTCTGTCTTGCTTTATTTAATACAATTTCAATTTCTTATAATTTAATAAATAAGCTTCAATCAATATTTTTATATATCAGTTTTTATTTGCTTTATTTTTTAAATCAATTGTCCATAAGTATTTCACGAATATATTAATATTCCATATAAAAAATTGCAAGTTACAAGAATATTACAAAAAGGGATCATAATTCAAAACAGATTGGAAAATAATAGTATAAAATTAGTATAATAGTATAAATTTCATAGAACATAGTTTCATAGGATTCTAAAAAAACAATAATGAGAAAATTTTCCGATAAATCCGATGCTTTTTTTATTATTACAATTTTCGCTCGTATAGGGCCGTTTTCGTAATATTAGACAAAAAACCGAGCACGATATTATAATTTAATTGCACGTGTCTCTTTCCGACCAACGAATGAATGAAAAAGTGGAACAAGGTGAGATTCAACGACACGCGTCCTCTTATATTATTAACCTTATCCTCTTAATTATTTTCATCCGCGTGCACTCGTTTATAGGTTATACGACGCCATATTGAAAACACGACAGTGTTACACCGATTCGAAATGAGCGGTTCAAATTGAAATCTGATCATATTTGTTTTCGATCAATAATCATCATTGTTGCAAAATAAATTTCTTAATCGTTTTATTATTTTTTGTATCACGAATTCATTATTAGTTATAGTAGATAAATTAATAAAAATGATCTAAAGATAAGAAAAATATTTTATTTTTGCTTTTTTTTTTATATATTTTAATAGTTTTTTAATTTTTTATTTTAATTTTAAATTATTTTATATTCTTTTCTTCTAAAAAAAATTTAAAATAATTTTTTATCAATTTTTATCAATCATTTGAAAAATTTTCTAAATTGCATTAATCGCGGGAAAATTTAAATATTGATTGGTTCATTTATACTTGCCAATCATAGGCAAGTAGATAGAAATAATTATTTAAATTAGTTTATTTAATATTTAAGTATTCTTATTTTAATATTTAACAGAATTTTATTAATATATATTATTATAATTAATTATAAAAAATAAACACACCATTTCATAATTACTATACCAGAATTATCATATACTGTGAGTTGATCCATGATATTTCTGGAGCAATATAATTCATCACTGGAGAAACTACCGTTCATACATTAACGTGATATCTGTAGATAGTCGGCACTAGATCAACAGACGGTTCAGTCTGCCTTATCGACACCATGAGTTACGCTCGTTTTTAGTGATAACTAACGCACGCGTGCATCTACGCGCTCTTCCCTACGCTCGTTATCGTGTGCTTCAAAGAATCTGCTTGTCGTAGGTTTGGGATTTTCGATAATAACCACATTTATCTACATTAGTTTCACAAAATCTTTCATTTTAAAAATTCATTTAGTACATATGTTTTAGTTATTCGTTAATAGAACAAATGCTTAATAAAATGTATAAATTGTAGATTACTTTAATTGAATATATGTTTGTTGAAGTGAATTTTAATATTAAATTCAATTTAAATATTAAATTAAGTTTATTTTTGACATAAATTTGTTTAACATATTCTTGAATACAATAAAAACTTTTTCGCTAACAATAAGTATTTTAACTAATTGAATTAATATTTAAAATATTACAAATTAATATAATTACTAAATTAAGATTCATTTTATTTAATTTTCCTTTTATAAAAAAGTTAATTAATGGAAAAGATAAAATTAATATTCATCGTTCCTTGGTTATAGTTATTACAGAATGTTGAAAGCAAGGAAAGTTCACGTTCTATATTTAGATATTCTATTTGCAATAAGACAACTCTGAACGGTTAACCCAATATACAAAGTGGTTTCTAGTTACAGTTATATGTAATAAGCAATATGAATAAAAAATGACTAGTAAAAAGACTAGATGTTAATGATGTAGATCTTTGATCTTTGATTTATAAAATACCTATTCTACTCTATATTTGACATTAATATTACAAGTAACTGTTTATAGTTACATAACATACATAGCGTATCGAGAAAGAACGGGATTTCAATTGCTCGATTGGGATTTGAATTTGTATCTTCCATTTCCCGGATGACTACAAATTAAACAGTATGTACAAGTTGCTGGATAGATTTCTCCTTATTCTACATTTAGGTCACTAGCATTAGTATAATTACAAACATTTATTTATCCATTCTATGATATTCTTATGAAAGTGTAAATTTTAACGATTCGCTAGAAATTCTTAGTTTCTCTTTAATTTATTTATTAATTTCTTTTATAGCCATTTTTATAACTACAATCTGAATTAAATTTGAAATAAAAAATTAAAACTGAAATGAATATGATAAATTCTCCTAAACAAAAGATATTTATAGCATCATAAATTCAATTTAAAGTTTATATTATATAAATATTTTTCGTTTTTTAAAAAAAAAAAAAAAGGACAAAATTAAAATTCACCTATATATATATAATATACATAACGTTTGTAGACGCAAGATAATTCTTTAGTATATAACTAGTTCATGTTGCAGCTGCATGCTGTCGCATAATTCGGCTCGGTTAACGTCGCTCGTCCGATTTGGTAGCAACGTCCGCATGAACGTTAATATACTTTACAATAAGGCAAACCACATCATGACATCCGGTTGAATACGGTACACGTTACGGCACAAGTACTTACGCGCTGCCAAAGGGATAACAGTTTGTTTATTCATCTTTTTCATATAGAACGAAAATCGTAACGGATACAATCAAGTTTTCAATCGTAAGTGTCTGTTTTTTCCATTAGAATCTTGGACTGTTTCGAAAATCATTTAATCAAAATCTGATGCTCGATGTTGTAACACTCTGGTTGTTCCTGATGAAGAAAAATAAATGTAAGATTGTTTTCTTTTTTTTTCGCGGAAATAAATGAAATTTTAATTGATTATATTTAATGTGATAATAATAATAATAATGAATGAATAGAAATTTATAGTTATATGAAAAAGAAAGATTATTATATCTCTCTGTTTATATATAAACAGCATTTCACTTATTTTGCATATGTATTCATATTTTCTATAGTGAAAGCAATTTTTTAAAAACATGTTTTGGATATATCACACAACTTGAGAAAGTCTTGTCTTATATTATTATTCATTGCAACTAGTTTTACATGATAGAAAAAGAAATATACCTATATTTACAAGTATACATTTCAACATGTTCGGTAGTGAATGCATTGAAAATACATTTCAAAGCACGTAGCAAGATTGTCAGAGGCAAAACGTGTACGCAGAGAACAGGACAACGTCTCGTTTGACAAATGATATGTTCTATCTTATCGCTGTTTATCTCTTCGGTTGTAACCGGCAATCTCTCACCATCTTCAAATAAATCAGTATTTCGTCTCCGGCATCTCACGAGAAAAATCTATAACAAGGAAACATTCGATGTAATTTTCTGCTTATTTTTTTCTAAATCATATTTCTCTTTTTATAATGTTATTAACAATTTGGTAAGTAAAAAAAAATTCATTTTAAATATTTTTTTTTCTTATATCAAAACTGAAAAAAATATATATTTTTTAAAATATAAAATTCTTTTTTTAATTAATAGTGATTAAAATTTCTTTGATATTCTCAAATATAAAAGAATAAAATAAATTAAGTAATATTTCAATTTTGCATTTTTGACATATATCATAATATATCATATTTTTAAAAACATTTACAAATTATGTATCAAGATATTTAATAAAATTATATATTTCTAAACATATGTATATACATGTGCATATGTACATATGTATTTTATTTTTCAATTTATTATTTTTTAATATAAAAAATTAAATATATCTTATTTGTACTTTCTAATTTATTAATATATTGGTAAATGAAATTTGGAAAAGATTAAATATTAAAATATAAAATTTGCAACCATAAATAATACCATAATCATAGTGTAAACGATAATTACTAGAAAGATCTATATACTAGATAAATGGTATATTGAGTCAAAGATGACAAAAGCTTTGTTGTAACAATCTTATCAAGGAGAAAAATGTGAAATTTGTCGAACGATGAATCGCAACATAGGGAAACCGGAATTTACTTTCAGCAAGCTGGTTAACCTCTCATTGTATTCCGTTTATGACCGTGACGAAAAGTGCACTTCTTTGTTGCTAGCCGGAAGAACGCGGAAATTCGTGCTTGAAATCAACAATCAAAATCAATAATCAAAGTCAACAATTTGAAATGATTGTCGTGATTGTCGTTCAATCCCGTTCTACTATTCTTCATGTTCTACAAACGAATCGAGGATTGAAATCGTTGCCTATTGATATTTAGACATTTGGAATCTAAAATACAAAAAGGAAAAAATAGAAATTATTTCATTTTTAAAATTTTTTTTTCTATTTAAAATTCTATTTTTTTTTAGCAAAGATTATAGTCAATTTTATGTCTAAATTTATCTACATAATAAATATATCTTTCGATAAAATTGATTTCGTTAGTCTTATATATATATATTTTTGAAAATGGTATTTTTTGTACATACTTTGTCACAGTCAGCAATTTATATTAGTTGCTTGAAAATTCTCCTTTAAATTCCAAAATATTTTCTTTGTCAAGTATCATTAGAAACATTAAAGCTCTTGAGATATACTTATTATATTTTTTTACTTGAATACTTAATTTTTTCTAAAAAAAAAAGAAAACACAAAAGAAAAGAAGTAAAATAAGAAATTAAAATAAAATTTATAATAAAGTCTAAATATTAAATTAAACTAACTAAATAATCAGATTAAAAATAATTATATCCTTTACTTCATATTTCATAAATTAAAAAATATATTATTTACCAATATTATAAAATATAATATAAAAAATAATCCAAACCTAAATATAATTTATTTACAATAATACTCCATTTCCATAATAAAAATATCATAATCAAAACATTATTATTTTTGTTTTATCAATGAACACGTGTTTCTAATGTCAACACTGATTCATACATTATCACATGTGTCCCTTCCAAATACATAAATTAAATAGAAGAAAATAAGAAAAAAACAAAAATAATTATTTACCACTATATCAAAATAAGCATCACAAAGATCATTGACTTTATTTTCCTTGCGAGTCTCGCAAGAAATTTTTAATCAACGACCTAACCTCATTGCGAAATTAATTCTAAACAACGGCGATAAACCGAACGTTCCCAGCTAATGGGTAATCGCATCGTAGCTTCACTTATCGCATCAATTACGAGAATGCTCGAATTATCTATGAACTGCGTCGTCACATGCGAGAAAAAAAATCATTGTAAATGATCGTGTCGCCGAAAGAATGCAACGCGACAAAGTTGCGTGACTCATGCACCACGGCTAATGCATTCCACCATGATGTCATAATCTCGCTCTCATACAAGCTTCTTCCTCCTTCCAAAGGAAACCTTCGATCTTGTTTTACATAGTATTTTTTCGTATGCTCTTTCGTTCCGTTCTGTTAATCGTGTCTTGGTCTTACAAATGAAAAAAGAAAAAATGGAAATATAATTTGTCGTGTCAGTGATGAAGGTTGCAGCAGAAAAACTTGAAAAAATGTAAGTGAAATTTTAGGTTATATCGTTGCATGAAACTTGTTTGGTTGACAGATTTGATTACAATGCATTGATATGTAATTGTAGATAATTTGTTAAATGATTGGATTTTATGGAATTTTCTGTTTTATGAAAAATATACATGATTTTTTAGGATATTGGAAAAACTATATAAATTTCAGTATAATATTAAGTAAATTATAGTATAATATCTATCAAGAAAAAGATTTAGAAACTATAAAAGTTTTTTTTTAAATTCAATGAAATTATTAATTTAAAAACTATATCACATAATAAAAGAAATCGTTATTTCATTCTATACATTTCTATACACATAATAAATGAATGCTTTGATATCCAAAATTAACCTCAAATTATTTATTTTGATCACATCAAATAACTTGATTAAAAACAAAAAATAGATAAGGTTAAAAATATCGATGCATTATTAGAAATAATGAAACTACTTTATCATCGTGTCTTAATTAAAGATTAAATTCTCTACTGAATTAATAATTCTCGTCTAAATTTTCAAAATTTAATACGAGTAGACAGACAAGACATATTCCTCATCGTTGCAAAGTTAAAAGAGAATTAAGAACTATTACGTACACTCACTCTCATACGTCTTTATAATCATCCTTTGCAGAGACATCAATGTTTGGAACGTGGCGATAAATCGTAATTCCAGACAAATCTACGATCGAATTCGAGGAAGAGGTGCGGTTTACGCGGGCGTAAAACGAATTGCTAAAGGATGGTTCTCACATTCGTGTGGACGATCACGGCTTTTACCGACGACGTAATTACTCGTTGCTCACTTGCGTCTATTGATCTTAAACGGAAGCAACCGGGGCCTTAGGTGTGCTTCGCACGCACGCAGCGCGCATTTTAATGGAAGACGTACCGTTTCCTCTGTACCGGAATGGATTAGTCATGACCTCCAAGAAGTTTCCCAGAAAGCTAGTGTAACGAACTCAACGACGGCACTTCGAATGACGTGTACGACGAATCATGTTTTCTACAGGAGTATTCATGTACATTGCTTGTATTGTCAACATTGATTAGATCGACAATAGCGTGATGATAATTTGATACAATTAGTTTATGAAAACAGTTTTATTTTGGTATCGTTGAATTTTATTTTTTTTTTTTTTTTCGTTGCTTGTTGCTTTAAGTGATTCATTAAAAAAAAAAATGTTAGAATTAGATTAATTTATTTACTATTATTTATTGTAATACATCATTCAAAAATATTTGTTATCTAAAAGCGTTCAAAATATCATATTTTGTTCTTCTATTTTTAATTATTTTAATTAATTTGTATAAAAATTAAGAATTTTAATAATACCCATTAAGTCAAACATTCAATCTAATATACGTTTTAAAATTAAATTTGATATAAAGTTGCATCTTATTTCATTATTTTCATGTATATCTTCTGTATATCTTCAAGTCAGTTTGCATTATACGTAATGATGTTCAGGTATAAGATAATTACATAGAACGAAATCCGTGAACAAGCGCAATTTTCAACCTCGAAAATGTGTCTTCTATTCATTAACATGACAATGGTCGACCCTGGTCAGCTGGAACGAACCTTCACTATATGCAAGCGTGCTCCACGAATGTAGATTCATTGTCTGTTCTGTACCATTCAATTCTTCTTCAGGGTCGTCTGCGTGTTTTTGAAGACCTGGAACTTTACGGGCTTCGAAAGTTCGAAAATCGACTGATTCTTCTTTAGAAAAAAGTAAATATAGCCAAAAAATTACACCAATATTGTAAATTTTGGGATTTAGTTTTAGTTAGATAATTTTAGATAGAAAATAGAAAGTTTCATTCTAAAAATTACTATAAATTAATTAATTATAATTAATTATTGAATATCATTTCAAAATTAAACTGTCTTGACAAAAGCATCATAGAAATCTCTTATTATGCAATCATTTAATTATAATTATTATGATACGATATTAAATTGTTTTAAATTCCGGAAATTTATCTTAACTAATTAGTAAAGTATTTTCAACCAATACCTTTGAATCCAATCTTCAAAATATTTTTTTACTCTTCTATAAATTCCTCGACCCAAAAGTAGGTTAATCTCCATGTATCAAAACTAAACGCTCAACGAGCAAAAAAGAGATTAATGTGCCAATGACGAAATATTCACGACATCCGTGTTTCCTCTCTTCATCATTCCAACTAATGGTAGCGTTTAATTCAGTCTGGGGTCCCAGCGAATACTAGTCCCATCTCTGGGGTCATCTTTCCATACGAACAACACACTGGTCTGTCGGCTATACGAGTCGGATGACTTTTAATGTATCTCTGTTCCTCCTTACCGGCTGTTCGCCTCTCCCTTTCCTTTCTTTATTGTCCGGCTGGTAAGTGCGGGTGGTGAGGACTGGACCTCCCCCTCCCTCTCTTCACGCTACTCCTACTCGCACACGTTGCCACCACCACCATCGTGCAACTGCTCCTCGTGGACCTAACACGTTCGAATTAGTCGTCTCGTTAACCAGCCTCGTGGTGCATCGTCGATTAACTTCGCGTTTATTTCTCTCGAATGATTGAATTTCTCTAGTTTGGTGAACAATACGAGAAACAATAAACGCAGGTCAATATCGCGATTTGTTACGTGTTGCTTACTTTGATCGGTGCACGACGAATCCTTCGGTGCTGAAATTGAACTGGACCTGCACGAACCTGGCTCGGTTGATAGACCGGTTTTGTCGTTTCATCGGGCTTCCATCCGGAATCACTGGCCTGAATGTATGTTGCTGGGAACTTGATTGGAGGTTAGGAAAAAGTTAAAAAAGTAGTAAAATAAGGATTTGTACATTAGATGATATTAGATTATATAATAAAGAAAGAAAATTTGTTAAAAATTGATTAAAGAATGCAGATTTGTTGATATCTTGTGAATGATTTGTTGTGTTTGACAATCTTTCATTTCAAAACCTTATTATCCATAAATTATTTATTATTATAAAAGACTACGTGTTTATTAATTAATTTTATCAATTAATATAAAATTATAATTTTAATGAGTGAAGGAAAAATAATTGAAAAATTAAAATTTATTTGTCAGAAGTGCACATGATCAATATATCTTGAAGATTTATAATTATATGAATCATCGTTTGTCAACAGAGAATCCAATTAAACAGTAAAATGTCATTTTTACATTCATTGATAAGTTATCGAACAACTAATTATTATAAATTAAATTTTCACGATTATGGCAATTGCACTTTTACCAGCTTTGTTAGAGATTTCTGATTCGATCGAAACGGAAATTTGTCGAAAGTCCGATGCTTGACTCACGCACAGGTAGACTGGGGAAGGGCAACGTAGGGTCACGTGTCCCGAGTCGAACGAGAATCGATTGAACCGCCGGGATCGGGCGCCAGTGTGCGTCGAGACGAGGATCGATCGAGACAGGTGGATCGCGTGCGACTTGTGCGAGTAGGGCGTGTCGCATGTTGCGTTAAAAAACCAATGTTCTTGTTATACAATTATAGTGATATTACAGTATGAACTATACTATATGATATTGATATATGTTAGAATTGTTTAAAATTAACATAATAGTGAAATGTCATAATTCTTTGTTTAATATTGAATTATTATGATATGACAAGTGTGTAAGAAAAGTGTTTCTAAATGGTGTAACAAGTGAAACATTAATATTTTGTTGTGATTTTTTTAGAAAATAAACATATTCAAAGGTGATAATATACAAGATATTTTCGAGATAAAATGTTTTATTAACACAGTGTATATATTTTTTTGCTATTTTGAAACAAGATAATCAATATTTTTAGAATCAAGTTAAACTGTCAAATATGGAAAATAATGAAAATTTAACACAATTATATATTATTTAGGTAACTTTATATTATTATTATTAATTATTAAATCATGATACACATTGATAAAATTTATCCAGAACATTTTCATAAAACTATCAAAAAAAGTACAAATAAATATTATATAAAGTGTTGCCAACGACCAAATATTAAAATTACGCCCTTGTAAATATCGCACTATGTTATCTCACTAGCAGACGAACGAAATCGAGCGTGGATATATATATATATATATATATATATATATATATATATATATATATATGCGGGTATAACAGCTGCGTAGAAATTTTTACAAAATAACACACGTGTCCATTGCAAGAGTCCCCAAGTTTTCCAAAAGTCAGTGAATCGTCAACTGGTTGTGTAACTATATAACCATTGTTCATGTCACTAGTTTGCGAACTCAGAGGCGCGCATCGTGTCCTGTTCAGAAGGAAAAAGGACATCTGGTGAACTAGCAGGAAAAGAGAAAAATGAGAGTCGGTAATAGGGGAGCGTTAAACTTTCTGTGCTTTCCTCAGTGTTATTACGTGCCCTCTCTTGTTTCGACGTTTCGTGCACACGCGCGAGCGCGCGCCAGAGCGTGCATTAGTGCCACGTGCATTCGCCAAGGGAATCCTGCATGGCTGGAGTTCCTGGCATGCCTGGCAAAAACCGCGATACTTGTTGCTCGTCGCGTGGCCTGATGTAATAATAGTTCGTCCACTCGTTGCGTCACGTTCGAGGACGCGTCGCGAGTTGAGAAATCGCCGTCTCGATATCATTCGTGGGCACGCGATATATCGTTGGAAAGAGATAGAGAAAAGCTGAGTGCGCAGCAAATTAACATATTCCGAGACGGAAAAGTAAATAAATTGTGATGCATCAAAAGATATTGCGCGTTTTATAATAGCAGGTTATTAAAGTGAAACGAATGATTGAAATTAATGAAAAATATGTATAAATCATTATACTATAGAAAAATTATATAAAATCAGGGAAAAAAGAATAGAAATAATTTGATAATTTTTATAATTTTAATAAAAAAACCTTTCAAAATTGATTAACACCATAGATCATAAAAACCATCAATAAAATAACTTGATGTTTGAAAATATAGAAGGTAATAAAAAGATAAAAAAAGATTATTGATGTCAAGATTATCGAAGTCATTTGATTATAAATTCTCTCTCGAATTTTCTTCCTAAATTGGATTAAATACAAGTATACACTTGATTGAACTTAATTACTCGATTGATTGAAATCTGTTAGCTTATTCTCGTAACATTCATTCTTACAATTTACGCAAGTTTCTTTTACCGGTTTTTATAGTTTCTACCTGTCTCATTTTCTTTTCTTCCGTCTTACACTGAGAAAGGATAGTTATCTCGAATATAATTGAGGCAGTATATGTTCTTTTACCTAGTAGTACCGCGTTCTTTCGTCGAAAGGCATTCTTCTAGAGAAAACATTGTCAAAGAAAGTTAGAAATATTTTCTTCGCGTTGAATCACGTATATTATGTTAAATTATTAAGAATAATTTAGGCCATGATAGAATTTCATAAAATCGATTAGTGATTAAAGAACATAACCTAATCATGTTATAAATATTAATGATTTAAATAAAAATTTCATCTTATATATTTATATTTTTAATATATATATATTTTTCTTATTTGATAAGATATTATAATGCTAATTGCTAACTGATTTTATCATTCTATATTATGATTCATAATATACTACTAGTCTATTGATTATTCTGATATGGAACATTAGAAACTCATTAGGAATATGCTATAAGGTTATGTGTCTCATGAAATTCGTGTTGTTCGACCAGTTTATTTCTATCTTGCAATTCTGATATTTTTAGATACGATTCTATGTTTGACTGTGACTCTTGCCTCATGTGTTATGTTATAATCCAGCCTCGAAATATAGCGTACATCTGGGCAAATATACAGTTCGATTTCACGAGCGCATCCGACGAATAACAATTGACTGGCAATCGAGACGGTCTGCTTTGTTCCGTTTTTAACTTCTCAACGAAGGAAAGATAACATCCTTTGAAAGAAACGTGTTTATATGATTTTTTTCGTTCTACGATTTGTGTTCAGGATATCTTTATTGAAATTTCATAATTTTTTTATATTTAAATTTTGTTGAATTTAAATTGCATGCGTTTTTAGAGGTTATGGAGAATACAGAAAGAAGAAAGGAAACGTTCTTTAATCAAGGTATACTATGTGAGGTTATGTATTTATTATGTATTAGAAAACATATAGTTGATAAAAATTATTAGATTGAAATTAATATTTTAAACTTTGTAATTAGCATAATGCTTTAAAATTTCATTAAAATTTATTTTTTACTTCATCGTAACATTTTTTTAAAAAAAATGTTCGAAAATGTTGTAACAAAGTTTTAAAAGAAATTTCTGTTTACCATTGTAAATCAATATCCATCTCCAGATATTGATTTATCAAAATCTGATATCTGAAAGTGTTCATAAAACCTTTTCACAACAAGCTATGAGTTAACATAATAAACATAATAGAATGGATTGTATATAAATACAGTTGTAAATCAGTCGGATAACAGATATTTCTACAATACATGTTTTACAATAACCATACACTCTATCACACGTTTATTGCGTACATTTTAACCGAAGATAACTATTACAATACTCTTACAATTGTCAGATGCGTAAAAATAAAAGCCATAAAAATTATTCGAAAAGATTTATAAACATTTCGTACAAAAATATGCAAATGTAGTTGTAGGAATAAATTAAATGTGTAAAATCGACTAATTATCGTACGATATTAGGTGAATAAAAAATAGACTTGCATGTTAATTACATATAATAATAATGATAATAATAATAAGCAATAGCGATGTTAGGGCACGTAATTTTATCTTTAATAACCAGTCTTCGTCAATATTTTCTTCCATATAAACGCGAAAATGAGCGAACGATAAGCGAACGAAACTGTTCAAGGTTCCGGTTAAGTCCGCGCATCAATCGTTCGACTGGTTGCAATAATTCTGCCCCCTTATTCGCTGGCTCTGATCGTTTTCTCGGGACGATGGCCTTCCTCGAAGTGATTTCGCGCGATTATGCTTTTCAATGCCGCCAGTATTTAATTATGCGCTCGAGCGGCCGCGATTTGTCGAGAGAGGTCGAAGTGTTCACAGTGCTCGTATTACCGCGTAAATGCCCGTGAATTCTCGGCATGTTAATGTTAATATACCTTGCCCCATAAATGCTTTCAGTCTATAGCGATAACGATTGCATTTCATGGAGACAAACAGAGATAAACCGAGAATTTCCCTGGAACGTTATTCCCTAGAACGGATTAAAATGATAGGGAATGGAAGAAATAAGCCTTTCTATTTCTTATGCATTTAAATATATATTATTATTAAGTATTAATATATTAATTATTTATTTAATTTTTACATTTTTTTTAAAATAAATTAATAATATCAATATAATAATATATGATATACATGATATTTTTAAAATCACGTTACAGCGATCTTGAAAACGTTTTCGAAATTAGAAATCCGAATAAATTTTATTACTTAAATATTCGATTAATTTTGTTCCTTTTATAAATCTCTAAGAATTTCTTTTTTAATCGAATTATTCAATTTTTTCTTGGATTTATCTTATCTTTAAGAGAAAATCTTAATTTTATATTTATATTATAGATTTTAATTTAATTATATATTCGAATATCATTATAGATATAAATGTATTAAATTTTATGAAAGAATGAATTATATTGAAACTTATATTATCTATATTTTTCCGCAAATTATCTATGTAATTTAAATATGTTTAAATAAATATCGATATATTAAGATACGAATCGTGTATGCATACGTTAACACAAATTTATCAGTATAATATACATGAATTAAAAATATTAATTATATACATATATATAGATATATCGAATACATAATTATTTGAAAATTAAGAACACGGATTCTAATATAATTATATCGCGTATTCTCTTCGATAAATCGTGAACTCTTGGAAAAGAAGAAAATTTCCCAATGAATTTTTTTCTTTTTTTTCCTTCGATCGTTCGGTGAATTTAATTTGTTCGCTAAAAATGTCTGATGTCGATTGCGAACGATTTAACGCATTATTAAGAATTCCTTTCAACGATCTGGTTGGAATCATTTTAAACGGGGGCCCCCGTTTCCTGACCCATTCAGCGCTACAATCAAGTTTAATTAGCGGTATTATGAGTCAACTGGAATCATTATCGTGTCCAAATACGTCGCAATTTGTGTGTAGTTATTTAGAAATCGATGACCTGAAAACTATGTTTCCTCGACTAAAGTTGTACGGTGATCGATGAATTGTAAAATATCTTAATATATTGATGGCTCGTTATTTTGTGGATTCGGAATATAATTGAATAAATTTCAATAATTTTATTGGCTTGTAATTTAAGGATCGTTATTCGTTATTGCGCAGTATGGATTTCTTTTAATTCGAACAAAATGGATAATATTTCATCAATGTTCTCTCCTTCTTTTTTTTTTTAATAATTATAAATTTATTCTCTCGTGTCCTGCGTATCCTGTCCTATAAATCTTCAAACTCGTTTCTCTCATCTTGGAAAACCTGTCCTGTGTAACTTTGATTTTTAAGCGATAAGTGATACCTTGCTTCGTTTCACAAATTTATCAGTGTGCAAAATGGAATGTCTAAATTAAGTTATAATTTTATAAATATTATCTATATATATATAATTTTATGAATATCAATATTTTTTTTAAATATTCGAAAAGATGGAAAGAATTAATAATCTCGAATTCGAATAATAATAATAATTATGACAATAACATAAAATTGATAAATTGAATAATTATTTCTTGTTATTGGAAAGCGTATATATATATTTTTTCAGTGATTTTTATTTTATCTCAAATATATCAAAACTCACAATATCACAACGATTATACAACAACCTTCGACTCTCCTAACAATAAGTTCACAGAACTGTCACCTTTCCTCCCCAAAAATCCTGCGAAGCATTTATCTCTTTCAATTCCCTCCTTCTTCTCCACACTCCGTATACCAAAAATATTGACCCATTTCCACCTTACGAGCAACAATCGACCATCTAAAAATAGTCTAGCACTATTCAGTAGAAGTATCCATATCTCACTTCTGTGTCGCCACGAAATTTCAAAGGCCGGAACGAATTCCAGCCAGACAATGTACACTATACGCCCACGCTATACACGATACACGTTTGACACGTTCGATTTTTTTCACAATAAATTCTAAAACAAACGTAATCTAACTAGATGATGCTAAGAATATCCTGTATAATTCAAGATAATCAATCGACAGATCTTTCTATTCTATTTTCTTTTCACGTCAAAATTTATATTTATTAAACGATAAAATCGATTCTTCTATACTATATGATATATCTTCTAATATATCTCTAATATATCTTCTATACTATACAATACATTTTATATATCTATCGATCGGCAATAAACATTTTTGCGTATAATCAATCTTCGCATTTGTCCTGTCGATCCAAAGATCGATCGAAGAATATATTAACACCCTGTACGTAGCATTCGAGGCTTCGAGTCCCTTTCAACGAATAAATATACGTACGATCGTAAGCAGCTACTGGTCTTACAAATTACGCACGAGCATTTATCTCTCGTCCAGCCTGTATCTAAACCTTGTACACCAGAGAGCCTATTTATCTCGTTAAGCGACGAATGCTCTTTCGAATAATGGGGCGACTATCGTTCCTCTCCAACAATGGGTCGACGGTGAAAAAAAATAAAGAAGAAGAAGAAGAAGAAAAGGAAGGAAACGAGATCTGGTTTCTATGATCGCTCGGTATATTTGTCACACTCGTTGAAAGTGGGGCTTCGGCTCGGCCAATTACGTTCAATTGATCGTAGGTGCGATGCATTTCTTCGCGGCGAATTGTACGTCTGATCGTTGCTCCCTCGATGGATGCGGTAATTTGCAGATGATGCAATTGTTCTTATTGTGGAAATGGTAATTCGCGGGAAAGGATAGAGGTTATCTCACGGGTGACGTGAGCCGAGGTCTTTCGAGAAATCTTTCCTTCTTGCTTTCCAATAATTGCGTACGTGTGATAATATGTTATTTATCAATGGAAATTTGAAATTTGGTTCCAATTTTTCCTCTTTAGCTCTTTCAACAGTGAAAATAATCATTTTATTAATTTTTAAAAATAGAACGAAATTTTTTATTCAACTCGCATTTATTTCTTCACAAGTCTGGATTCTCTTTAAAATGAGTAATTACCAATTGTCTTCAGGATCTATCCTTTTGGAAAAGAATTTCCAAGTTCAAATATTAATCTTATTTCATCAAAAATTATTATTGTATTAATGTATTTACAGTAAAAGTTGGATAACTGTATGTGATCTATAATCATCTCGATGAGGACATTATTATTACATCTCATGAATATACTTCATTTTAATTCTTTTTCGTTTTCCTGTTCTATATTCCGATGTAAGATATAAAAACAATTTTTCCTCGAATTCTGATATTCATTGTCGTAGAAATGAAGGATCTTGATGAACATTTTCCAGAAAAGTCTCGATGATGGTTTTCAAAAGCAGATGCGACAACCCCAACGGTGCGCGTGGTTTACGAGCGTGGTTTAATGGTCGGCCATTTTTAATATACGTGCGGGATCCTGCGTTTCTGTGAAATCCACACGCAGTTATTTACGCAAGGATTGCTTTAACGTTTACGAGTAACAGTCGTGAATTTTTCAGCTTTAATGGATCGCTGCCGAGAATCTAGAAGTAAGGAGTTAAGATGGGCGGAAGTTATTCCTCGGTTTCGAGATTGGCACGGCGATAACTTTTTTTTTTTCTCTCGAAGCGATCATCCCTGATTCGAGCAAAAGTCAAAAGATCGTGTTTAAGGAATTATTCCATTCCACGATGGAATGGATTCCTTTTATAATTTTCTCAATATTGAATTCTTTCTC
The DNA here is from genome assembly GCF_003254395.2 of Apis mellifera. NCBI lineage: Eukaryota > Metazoa > Arthropoda > Insecta > Hymenoptera > Apidae > Apis > Apis mellifera. The sequence continues at coordinate 8,770,535 of NC_037643.1, read as the reverse complement.
ATTCTTATAAAACTTGTTTCTACTCTAGGGAGAGAAAAAAAATAATAAATATTTTAAATCGTATCTTTTTTATAAAATTTGATTCGCATGTGTAGAAAAAAGTAAAAAAATCGTGTTTAATAAATTATTCCATTCCAGGATAATGGATTCCTTTTATAATTTTCTCAATGTTGAATTCTTTCTCATTCTTATAAAACTTGTTTCTACTCTAGGGAGAGAAAAAAAATATTTTAAATCGTATTTTTTTTATAAAATTTGATGAAAATTCATTACGTGTAGGGGATAAAATTAAGAAAATTTGACTTAAAAAATGTGAAATTAATTTAAAATCAGGATTTAGGTTATATGAAATCCAGATACAATATAATTGATCGTTCAAAAAGCAAAGTAACAAAAAATTGTTTGTAATATTTTATTATATACGTTTCAAAGTTTAAAATTTCTTAATTTAATTCTCTTCCTCGATTCAATTTCATCGAAATGCCTTTCATGAAAAAAATACGTAAACGTGTAACGTAAAGGTAATTTTTAACGCTTCATTTATTACAACAATTTCAAAGAGATATTCATGAATCGTGAAAAATTGTCAATCGTCAATATTTGTGATTCAAATAACTCTGTCGCACGATATGATACACAAAAGGAGGCATTGATGTATGAATTCTGGAAAAAATACGCTATCAATCTCTTTATACCAATCACAATGAATACACGAAATATATATATATATATTTTTGCTTGAAAAACGAATATCTACGATTTCACGTTGATTTGCAGGAATAACACGGTTGGTCACCTGCTTCAAAAGACATTATAATAGACGTTGGACACGATTGTTCTCCCCCTCCCCAATATCTTGTAACCGATCGAAATCGCATTATGGAACAACGTATCTTTGTCGTAATTTCGAAAAAAAGTGTTCCCTTTATTCACCGACAATTCCTCGAATCGGCAAACACACGGTTGAAACACGATTGAAACGACGAAAAAGACCCCGCATTCGATACACGGAACGAATCCAATCGCGTCGCACACACACACACGTACGTACGCGTCATCGTTGCAAGAAATGAAATTTTCTCACAGCGTCTCCGACTGTTCTGAAAATAAAAATTTTCCTCCAAAAAGAAAAAGAAGAGGAAAAAAAAGAAAGAAAGAAAGAAAGAAAGAAAAGAACCGGTACTTGGCGAAAAACAAAACGCGTTGAAAAAAGGGGGAAAAAATCTTGAAAGAAGAAGAGAAGGGGAAAAAAAGAGAACAAGAGAAAGAGAAAGAAAACGAGATAAGAGGAGAGAGGGACAAAGCGAGAAAGAGACACATTTGGTATATTGCATAGTTTCTCACGGGCTGGTGGAAGAGGGGGTGGGGTGGGGGCGGCGTGCAAACCTCGCGACGAGAATAAAGAAAAGAAAGAAAAAGCGCATAATGTCGCGGCTCTTCCCAATTACTGCGATTAAACGGATTCTCTCACAAGGGAAACTATTACGCCGTGAAAGCCGGCGGTTGCTTGTGCGACGACTGGCGGAAGAATGGCAACCGTGGAAAGGGGGGAAAAAAAAAAATCTCGCGGGAGGAGGGGGTGTCACGACATAGATAATGTCGTAGTTCTGTGGAAGTGGAAGGAGAAAAAGAGAGGGGGAAAAAAAATGAAAAAATAAAGAAAAGGAAAAAAAAATTCAGAAGCTACGCGCGAAAGGGCGGGTGGATGATGGTCGGGACTAAGGTTGGAATGGAAGGAAAGGGAAAGGCAGGCAGATAGAGAAGGAACGATGGAGGAGAGGGAACGACGATGAGGATTTATGTAATTTGTGTATATGACTTGAATAACTGCCTACATAATATAACGGGTGGTGGCTGGAGTGCGCGCGAGCAGGCGACGCCCTTCATCATGGAGCTTTAATTAAAATTACGTACGTTTGCTGCTTGTAACGTGCGCCCACCACTCTCCTTCTCTCTCTCTCTCTCTTTTATACCCATACACAGGTCTGCTCGGGTACTTTTTCTCTTTTTTTCCATTTTTCTTCTTCGTTTTTTTTTTTATCACTCCGTCTTCGTCTATTTAATATTTTTATGAGCTTTTCACGACGTCCGCACGTGTACTAGCTCGAGTACGTACGTGCTCTCTTTCTCACTCACTCTGTTTCGAGTGCGCGGTTGCGAGAAAAGGATACACACAGCGTCTTTGAAAGGCGTTCATAGCCGCTGCTTAAAGTGGTATTTTTTTTTTTTTTTCGTCTCTCTCTCTCCTCGTAGTGGCTGGTCGCCTGTGTCACCCCATCTCACGTTCTTCCCTTCGTTTTCTTTTCTCCGCCGTCTATGAAGTTTCACGAGCCTTTCTGAGCAGCGCGGGGCCCATTCGTACGCGCGTAGATGGCGCGAATTCTCATTTGTGAAAATTCGTATGAAAGAATTTCCATGGGTAACGCGGCGTCGTTTCCAAGGCGTCGATTGTAACGACGTTGGAGAAGAAAGAAGGGGAGGGAGGGGAAAAAAAAAGAAGGAAAAAATAACACTTGAATTGTCACCCGATGTCGGCCGTGACGCCGTTTCAACCCCCTCATCGTAGATTCGACTTTTTGTGAAAAGGTTGAAGAAACGTGTCGTTGCGGCCCAATTGGAAGAATTATTTGCCTAAATATTATCCGAAGCGGAATGCGATATTGAATTATTTATCTTTATTTTATAATTAATTTTAAATATTTGAATTTCAAATTTGGAAAATACCACTTTTTTTTTTCAAAATGCAGGATTCCCCGAAAGGGAGAAATTTCCTCATTATGCTCACGTTTATTCGAAACGTGAGTTTTTCAAATCGATAAAAATTAAAACGAAGGGAAAGTCCTTTCGTGTATCGTTCGCGACAGGAAACATCGATTTCGCAATAATCTTCCTCGATTCGAATTTTTTTTTTGTCCGATTGGCGGTGTGTCGTACACGGTTCGTCCAATGTTTGTCCATTCTCTTCAATCACTGCGAATGTAACGCTTGCAACAAGTGCACGCGCAAATGATTTTTTTTTTCTGTTTTCCTTTTTTTTTTTTTTTTTATGGTACTTTGACCGGCAAACGTTTTATCCGCGTTCTTTATTTACTCGAGACCTGAATTTATTTGCCGGCCACGATGTTGGGACGTGTGACCAATGCAATGTTTTGAATATCTAACGCGACGATATCGTCATCTCTTTTTTTCTTTTTTTTTTTTTATATAAACGTACGAGAATAATTCAACCGACCAATGATATTTTTCCAGAAACAAATTATTTTTCTTGTAGGAAATTTTATTGCGTGTATGCAAAGACTATTATTATTTTTTTTCTCTCTCTCTTTCTCGATTGTGAATTTTAATCTCGACCAAATCGATTAAGTTAAAAAATATACGATTCTATTTGGAAAAAAAAAAAACAAATTTGACCTTTTTTTACCAAAAAAATTAACAACGTCCCCTTTTATTATAGAAACTCGGTTAACCTTTATCCGAAACATTTTTCGATATTGCCAATAGTTTCGAAAATATTGGGGATTGCTCCGTGTTCGCCAACTTCGTCGGAAACGTGATAAATGTTTTTTTTTTTTAACACGTTATTTCTTAGACCTTTGAATAACACCTGTGCGATGGGTCAAAGAGATCGAAAATATACACGCAGAATGTACAAATTTTCCTTTTTTTCCTTTCGAAATATACGATTCACGTGTTAGAGAGACAAAAATTATATTGTTAACAGTTTTATATTTTTCCTCGAAAAATATCAAACAACGATCGTCTCGTTAAACGTAATTTTTTCACGTCATTTCCTTCGTCAATGATCAAACAACAGTTATCTCGTGATATATCATCTGTTCTTAGTTTAATCATCAGTGATTTTGCAGAATCGTTCTCGCGTCATTTCCTTTTTCTTTTTTCTTCTTTTCGAGGAAATACAATTTTAACAGGACGCAATCGTTCAAAGACATCCGCGTCGACAACCGGTCTTGATTATCTTCCGCGAACTAATCTCGCGAAGGTATCGAACAATGACGAATCAATAATGAATATTCAACGTATCCGTGAATTCGTTCGTACGCTATCCATTATGGATATCTGTTGGCCGATCCCAGACAGCCTCGACGTGTTTGCGTTTAAAACCGTTGGGAAGTGCTGGTCAGCTAAGTTTTCGAGAATGCAACATCGGTTTTGAATTCGTTCCCCGATAAAATTCATTAACGTTCCCAATGTTGTGAAGTAACATTACGAAATCGATATACGATATATATATATATATATTCCACGATATCTTTTTCGAATCGATATAGAATCATCGAAAATTAATCATGGAATCGACCTAAAGAAAATAACAAATTTATAAAAAAAAAATAAATAACAAGTAAAGTACAGAATCGAAAATAAAAAAAGGAAAGCAAAGGAAAACCGTGGAACCGAAATATTCGCAACGTGTTACGAAATTGGCGTGGAGTATCGAAAAATAACCTCAATTCCGAATGAACCGAAACCGTGTTATATCCATAAAATTACCTCTCGCAGCTGTTTCAAACCGACAACAACGAAAACACGGTTTAAAAAAAAAAGGACACAGTTATTTTCATTTCGACACCTCTTAATGTTTCTCATACGTGTCACGACGAAAATTCTTAATCGTAATAATAAAGGATAATAACGTCTCTCGATATAACTCGATCGTGAAAACGATATTTCACCGCGACTCTCGCCGAACGAATAAAAATTTCATCCGTATCGTAATCTCGACAGGTTTGTTGAAAGGGTCTGTTACGGCTGAGCGACCGCGCACCCTGCGCCGGCTGCGTAACGTTTACGGGCCATCCGCATGCGGAATGGGAACCGGAGGTGACGGGGGCGGAGGCGGGGGCGAACGCCTCGAGGACGGAGAGGTGTCGTTCAGATTGCCGTCGGAACGGGATCGCGAAAGGGACGAGAAGTCCCTCAGCATAATGAGCCCTTTCGACGAGCAGGAGGAATGGGCCAAGATTTCAGAGATCATGGCGTCGATCGGCACCGGCCTCGTCAGGGAGTCGGTCTTCGTCACAGAATTGGAGAAAGAGTTCCAGACGAGACTAGGTATGTATATATATTATTAGATGTAACTCTTATAGTTTTTATTCTATTCTAACAATTTTCGTATTAAAATGAAATATTAAAATATAAATAATAATATAATAAAAAAAATATAATAAAATATAAATAATAAAATAAATATTAAAATGAAAAAAGATTTTAAGAAATCGAGTGAAATATCATTATATTTATATTAATATTAATATAATAATATTATATTATATATTATATTATATTAATATTAATAATATTAATATTATAAATATATCATTGCACAGGTTTGAGCTCGGACACTAGTAGCAGCCCTATCGTCTCCACTTCCGTTGGCCAATGCCTGTCGACTATTATATATTATATAATATATTATAATATTATAATATATTATTATATTATATTAATATTAATAATATTAATATTATAAATATATCATTGCACAGGTTTGAGCTCGGATACTAGTAGCAGCCCTATCGTCTCCACTTCCGTTGGCCAATGGCTGTCGACTATTATATATTATATAATATATTATTATATTAATATTAATATTAATAATATTAATATTATAAATATATCATTGCACAGGCTTGAGCTCGGACACTATTAGCAGCCCTATCGTCTCCACTTCCGTTGACCAATGGCTGTCGACTATTATATATTATATAATATATTATTATATTAATATTAATATTAATAATATTAATATTATAAATATATCATTGCACAGGCTTGAGCTCGGACACTAGTAGCAGCCCTATCGTCTCCACTTCCAATGGCTGTCGACTATTATATATTATATAATATATTATAATATTATAATATATCATTATATTATATTAATATTAATAATATTAATATTATAAATATATCATTGCACAGGCTTGAGTTCGGACACTAGTAGCAGCCCTATCGTCTCCACTTCCGTTGGCCAATGCCTGTCGACTATTATATATTATATAATATATTATTATATTATATTAATATTAATAATATTAATATTATAAATATATCATTGCACAGGTTTGAGCTCGGACACTAGTAGCAGTCCTATCGTCTCCACTTCCGTTGGCCAATGGCTGTCGACGCTGGGCCTGGCCGATTACGAGACCCTGTTCATCAACTACGGATTCGACGACCTGGATTTCATAGTGAGCATCGCTTCTTTATTACATTTATCGTTATAAAGAAAGAAACGATGATACAATAGGGAGATAATAGGGAGACGCAAAAAGTGTGGAATATTCTTTCTTACTTCCAGAACGGGGTTTTGGACGAGACCGATCTGAAGGATATGGAGATCACTAGCGATCAAGAGCGGGCGGTGATAATGGACGCGGTCGGTTTGTTGAACAAACGGTTGGACAAACGGTCCAACGTTCAATCGGTGGACGAGTGGTTGAAAAGTATCCATTTGGAAAATTACGCGGAAACGTTCAAAAAGCACTTGTACACGGATATGGAGCGCGTGAGGTGCGTGTGGGAGGTGGAATTGGCGACCGTGCTCGAGATACAGAAGCCGGCGCACCGTAAGAGGATCCTCGCGTCCGTCAGTGGATCGAGCGCGCGTGCGCAGAATCGTAACTGCGCCGGGCCCAACTTGGAGGATCTCAATAAGGATTTGAACACCTTGGTGAGTGAAATCGCTTTGACTGAATACGAATCGATCGACGCGTTTCAAAAAACATTCGTCCGGAATCGATAATGCCCGTGAAAAATCGCGAAAATATTTTAACCGTGGAGTTAAATTTAGAATCTTTGGTATTTTTTGGTTTCGTATGCAGAACTTGCTTCGAAGATGCCTCCGTAGAATTTTTTTTTTTTTGAGCGTGTAACGAATTTTTCTGTTTAAATTAATGTTATTTTATTATTTGAAAATGAAAAAGATTAGAATATTCGATCGAATAACATTGAATAAATATAATTATCACACTCGAAATTTTCACGTCTCTCGAAAAAGAGATTCCATCATTCGAACTTTTTCAATCGTAACGATCATCCGAGGATCGTGTTTAACGCGAAACGAGTAAAACGACCGAAAAGTCGAAGAGTCTGGAAAGGGTTAACGAGCTTCGTTTCCGCCGATCGGATCACGTGACGCTCTTGTTCCGCCGATTCTCTCACCTGGCCCGGATAGGGGAGGGGGGAGGGCGCGTCACATCGCGCGCGTTTCAAAAGTGCAATCGAAATCAGACAGAGCGAAAGAGGGAGGGGGGGAAACGGTGGAAGAAAAGGAAAGAGAAAGGAGAGGAAAAAAGAAACGGAATGGATCGACGAGTGACGAGTGTCGCGGATGAAGGGTTCCTGTTAAGAATCCCCGTTGAACGGGGTGTCTGACAAGGGCCGCGAAGCACTTGGGCAAAAAAGAGGACGGTGGTGGGCTCGAGGGTGGCTGCGACACGCCCGGGCCCAAGCTCGATCGCTTCCCACTCCCCGAGCTTTCAACCGATCGCGTCATAATGTAAATATCGTGGCTAATTGGAGAGGTGTTATTGTAACCGAGGAGGGAGGGCGCATCCAAGCTACCTGTTTCCCGCGTAATATACACACACTTGCCTCACGAGGCGACACTCGAGCCAACCTTTCAGCCTGATCGCTCGAGCGGACGCTAATAGTTTTTGTTCGGGCGCCTCGAGCGCGATACGTGCATCCGTTAACGAGCTACTCTCCCCTCCTCCCTCCTCCTCTTCTTCCCTCCCTCTCCGCCTTCTCGCGCGGAGCGTCTCGCCGCTCGGCCTTTTCGACGGTGCTCCCCTTAATTAGCTAATTAAATTCGATTAATGGCCGTCGGTCGACGCGCACACGTCCAAATTGCTCTCTTTGTTCCCCCGTTTCTCTGCTTCTTACGTCCATTCTTTCCTCGTAATCGAATTTCACGATTACCGGCCCCGCGCGGAGCTCTCGTCGCGCTTCCAGGCGAGGAGGAGGGGAGGGATCCGTCTGTGGATTAATCTTCGAATCTCTATGTGTTTGTGTGTGTGGTTTTCACGGTGTATAAATTTGAAGTTAATTTTTTTTTCTCTTCTTTTTTCACCTTCTCTTAGATCTAGATTATATTAATATTTTCTTCGATCAATCTTTCCCGATTGGAAATTCAAGTCAGAGGTATTTTTTAAATATTGGTAAACATTTTTTCGACAGTTATTGATTATTATATAGAGATTGAAATATTCGAATTATTTATGCTTGTAAGGAAATATTTTTCATCGTCGTATCATTTCTTATTTTCAATCATTTTATTTTATTTTTTCAATTTTTCCTCTCTCTCTCTCTTTTAACGATACTGAAGAGAAATTATATAGGAGAGGCAGATGTAACAAACGATTCGCGGGATGTAATCCGTACGGCGAACGATACGCTCGTGTGGTTTGAATCTGGTTTGATCGTAATTCCCGGAACGGCGTGAAACGATTCATTCCCGGAGATTGCAAAAAGTTTTCTTTTTTTTCTTTCTTTTTTTTTTTTTTTCTTTTTTTCATTTTCATCAGGACTGGTGTACGGGTGCCGATTCGAAACGCGCGACGCTTTCACGAGTGTAATTGCACGTTCTGTAACACGAGCACCCTCCCCCTCTTTCTCCTCCTCCTCCTCCTCCTCCTCCTCCCCCCGGTTTTCGTGCGCGGCTTTGTAACGCTGCGCGAAAATTTTTCGCGCCGACATGTGTCCATTTTTATTTTTGGCTCCGCTGACGTATCGGAAATTTGCTTGTAACGCGGCCGAAACGCGACGTTGGAATGTAAAAAGGTATTTGCTCCGGTCGTTCGTTCGTTCAAATAAATCTATTGGAAGGTTTTATGTTCCACGGCCGAAATTAATGGAATGTATTCGCGTTCTATGGTGTTAATATTGACGTGTTCGGGGTTTACATTGTTTGACGAAAGGCAAAGTTTCTTCAGCGGTTCGAAATCTCCCCTCCTTTCCTTCCCCCTCCTCCTTTTTTTTTGAATTCTAGAGAAACAAAAATATATACAAGTTTATAATTAATTTTAATAATTTCAATAGATGGACAATCTGATGTAAATATTCCGCTTTATATATAACATTTTTGTTTTGATAAATGGTAATCTGGTATACCTATATTTTCAAAGAACATGAACTCATCATTTTCTTAATATAATATAATTTTGAAGATTGAAAGAGATAATTTGTTTTACATTTTTAAATTTCCTTGAATAATTGAAAATTAGAAATATTTTCATATCTAAATGATATGTATATATATATTTTACTATTACAAACGTTTAATACAAAGAAAAAAAAAATCAGAAGAAGCTATGTGTATTTCTTTTTTTTGTAAAATCTCTAACGACAAGGCTCTCTCAAATTACTCAAAAATTGGGCGGCACCTCGTTTCCGCAGAAGTCGAACATACAGCAGCTGAAGGAGGAGATACGGGAGAAGCTGCCGGAAACAACGACGGAGGGTAATGGCGGTACGTCGATAACCGGAACGAATTCGACCGGCACGAGCACATTAAGGCATCGCAAAAACAGGCCGGCTCCGCAGCCACCCCAACGACCCAGTTCGCATAATGGGGCGATCTCGGCACCGGAACAACTCGAGATCAGGGCACCGTCAGAGTTGCTGCTCGGTGTCCCGTCCACCCTCAAGACGCAATGGAGGCACCAGCCAAAAGCTCTAGTCACCGGCTGCGTCACGTACGTCGCCAACGTAAGTCTAATTGCTTCCGTTCTTCCATCCCTTCTATCTCTTTTCTTGCTTCTTACTATTTTACATCCCTTTTGCCGTGCCTTCCTTCCACGGAACTATTCCTTCCAGACAGCCAAATCTTTTTACTGCTTTTAGTGTGTAGTGGATGGATTCTATTATTGGTTATTAAGGATAATTTACGTAGATCGTTGTGGATGGAATGGCCGAATTCTTGATAGCTTTTATGCTGCTAACTTTTTATATCTCCAGGAAAAGATTTTTATATTTCTTTTTATGCTTCTTTTAATAAAATTCTGAAAAAGTATAATAAAATTATTTTTAACTTAACTTTCTTCAAGAAATATAACTTTTATTTTATGTTTCTTTGATTATAATGATGATGAAATAATGAATATACCATTTTCACATAGTAGATATATGTAACATAACTATTAGTATATGATTAATAGTCAAAATTAATTAATATAATTGATATTTAATATAATTAATATAAAATTTCTCGTTCATTGAATTACTGTTTTTATCCATAAGAAATATTTTGAATGACTTTATACACCTATGAAGTTTGCCATTTCATATGCAACTCTAATATCGTATGATATACTTTGGGATTTATGTTACTGCGTTGCGAGATGGTTACATCAAAAAAATCGGCGGTAATCGAGCTTCTTATAACGTTGTATAAAAAGGAAATTATAGTTGCTATAAAAACCAGAATATTTCATTGTAGAAATTGTATTCCGTAATTCTGCTCTGTAGTTCTAACATATTGTATGGTTCTTGAATAACGAGTGCGGTGTGTGATGTCAGCCAGATAATCATGACAACGTTTCAAGGTGAAGGCTATTACCATAATTATAGCGTGGGTGTAGCTAATAACACATTTCATTCAGAATATTATCTTCTTTGGTGTAACCTCTAGCGCAATAAACGAGCATTTAACGCTTTCTTCATTTGGAAGATCATACTGTTCATACTTGATGATCCCTTGTTTCTTTGATTCATAATTCTGCAAATATTACACAACAATTTAATAATGCTTAAGATAATTCTTATTACTAACTTATTAATATAATCATATTTTATAAATAATTTATATGCCATTCATTACTAATATTGGTAGATTTATGATAGAAATGTATTTTTAAAAAAGCTTGGCGTTTAAATACCTTGTAGATTCTAGAGGTACGGTTTTTTTTCTGTTCAAAAATCGCGTAGTATCTAGGTTCCACTGTGGTGAAGGAGTTACGCGGTACCGAGTCGACAAAGAAATCGATACAAAAGCTGAAGAAAACTTGCCGCGAACCTAGAGTCATCCCTGACATCACTTTGGCGATTTCTTATCGTGGCGTTCGATTCCTCAACACGGTGACTAATGTAAGACATTTTTTTACAAGATATATTTAAACATATCGTAGAAAGAATATCTGGAAAAAAATTTTAAATAACGTTAATCCTTTGTGTAGTGTAATTATGATTAATTTAAATGTAATATCTTTATAAATAGTTTTAGACATATAAAAATATAGTTTTAATTGAACGTATGTGATTTGAAAATTTTTGTGATAAAATTAATTGGAATTTATCACAAAATTACTTCGAATCGATAATATAATGATATAAGGAGAACAATGTCCTGCATTTATGGAGTTTGTATCACGTTCGAAAGGATTAACGTTGAACCATAATACGATTACTGTGCCTATATACATTTGTATTTGGAATGATGGGAATCGATATAGGAGCCGATTTGCGAGCACGAAATTCGCAACATTCACTGCGCCTGTCAGGATGCCGACGATCTCACGCATTTTGCATATATTACTAAGGACCATGCCAGTCGTACGCATTTCTGCCATGTATTTTGCGTACCAACAATGGTAAGTCCATTTTCATTTTCTTTATTTTCAATATCACATGTTGAAAACTATCTATATGAAAGTTTTTTGAAACAGAATTTAGAATTATTATTATTTAAATGATCCGAATGGAAAATAAGCAATTGAAATGGAATACTTACATGCATATACGTAACATACAACAGTTTATTCTCTTTACAGCCCACGATTTCTCATTCAGATATAATATGTTTAATCAATGGGAAATTATTTAATCGGATATTAAGTGAAATTTTGTTCCAGTAAATAAATTCTTCTTGATTTTTCACGTATTTCTTGATGTTTCAATTTTATCAACACAATTTAGAAATAGCTTCGTAATAATTCCAATAACGAATACGTTAAATCTATTAATATTATTAGCAATTCAATCATTTCACTTCTTCTTCATTAATAATCAAAATGTATCATTGTCAATTTCATCTAAATTTTAATTATTTTCACAATAAATCTACGAAGTGAGACATATCTGTTTCAGGACCAAGCAACGGAGGTGATCCTAACCTTAGGTCAGGCGTTTGAAGTAGCTTATCAGATGGCGCTGCGGGACAAACTTGGCAGTCATACAGTGCGATCGCAATCGGCTAACCAACTCACAACTTTTTCAAAATCAGTTGTATCCACTAAAATACCAATTTCGCCAGATTCCGCGCTCGATACTGCTCGTGAAACACTTGATCAATCTGCAACCCCTATTCCTATCGTGAACTCGATGAACCCAAAGCCAAAACCTCGTTCCAAATCATCCATTCCCAATCCTGTAATGCAATCCACGGCGACCAATCAAACGCAAGATGCAAATTCTAACTCGAGTTCCCTCTCAAGCGGTACTGTGAACTGTAGTTCGAGTTCGAACTCCGCGACTAGTCCTAGCACGAATTCTGTGAGCAGCTCAAATTCGAATACAAGCACTAATCAGACAGCGAAACCGCTTATTACGCATGGTAGGTCCCATTCCGTGAATGATATTAAAGTGAACGGCAACCAATTGAAGTTGGCACCAGCACCAGTTGATGACATCGGAATCGGTGTGAAGGATATGAAACCTGGTTCTAGAGCACCCATCGCTCTGTCTGAAGAATTGTAAAAAAATCTGTGATCCATTGTTTTTTGGATCTTCATTATCGTTTGTTTGAGAAGTTAGGTTTCAAAAACGCTTGACGATCTTTGCTTTGATCGTTGACAAACTCGCGCGAATAGGCAAGGCTCTCGCTTTTCCTTTGTGAACTTTTAGAGATTATGATATTGATATGAATATTTGAAGGAAATCTGACAAGTGCTTGTTTGACAAGTGTACTGTTTAAAATATTAGTGCAATGTTGAAAATATTGTGAAACAATTGTTCTTCAGGGAAAAAGTTTGGAAATTCGTAATTGTGAGGTTAAAAGAAGTATATATCCAATCGTGCAAATTGATCCTCGTATCAGAACATCAGTCGAATTTTTTATAAAACAATATTATAAAATCTAGTTGAGACTTTAACATTGGGATGAGAAGTTGAATTGAAACGGGATCGCGCAAAGCATTTGTAGCTTTTATCTCTTGAAATTTTGTAGTATTATTCTAAACAGATATAGTTGTGACAGTTTGAATGATTATTTCATTTCGAAATGAATGGTACAAGGTTTGATAACGACTCAGGTAAGTGAAAGACAAATCCAATCATTTTGCCAAATTCTTGATCAACTATGACACTGTGATTTTCTACATCGAGGGCATTAACAAATCGAAACAAAACTCATTTAAAAGACAATTATGTGCTCATTCTTTATATATTATATTCATGTTTGTGCAACGAGAAAATGAAAAAGAAAAGATATTAACAATAATAAAATAGAAAAACAACGAAGTTTGAAAATTCCCGTTTCACTATATCTCGTTGGGCGAACCGTGTGATTATTGTGAACAGTATTATTTAATGAAAATGACTCTTTACGAAATAAAATTATATATTCGATGTTTTGTCATTAAGAAAAAGCGTGACTAACATCACATCGACGACTCGCCTAAAATAATTTTAAAATAATTTAAAAAAGACAAAAAAAAAAAAATTAACGACGTGACACAATTTTTTTTCGAAAGATTCAAGTTTCCCATTGCATATACATTTATAATTTAATATTGCATTTAAAATGGCACATATACACATACGAACATTCCCACAAAAGAACATACAGGTGAGTTGATAAATTTGCGAATGCTCAATTTTGATCGCGTGCAATCAATTAAAAAAAAAAAATGAATTGACTGATGAGATTTAGAGGCTGAATCATTTTTTTTTAAACCGTGGATGGCTTAATACCACGATTGATTCGTTTTTCCATAATATCATCATCCCTCGTTCGATTCGTTACTGTTTTTTCGACATCTTTATCTCCCAAGACTGATGGTCCTTATTTCGTTTTATATTTTTCATATGTTGGCATTTATGTATATTATATGTACATAGACATACATGTATGTATGCATACACAAAAATTGCACGTATTGATTATTGTAAAATAAAAAGAAAACGAAAAAAAGAAAAAAAGGATCAGATAGAAAAGTTTTGAGTATTTATCATATGCTAATTTGACGAACCTCGCGATTAGAAAACGAATATTATACTATAAAACAGTACCAAATATTTATCTATTGTATATTTAAGTACTCGATGGGAATCTTGGAGAAAGATTTTGTCTTTAATATAAGTTGATTTCTAACATAACGATATTAAAGAACGAATTAAAATAATTTTATAGTGTAGTTGATCGGTTCGGGGCTTAAATATTAGAATTTATTCTGAATTGACAAAATATGTCGTAATAGAATACTAATTAAATATATAGTTTTTTTCTTTTTGGTAATTCTGTATGTTTGGTAACTTTCTATATCTTGTGGAGCAGGCCTAAAAGACCTTGTATGTAGTTGTTGAATCATAGAAATAAATGAGAGCATGTGTTCGCCAATCACGAACCGTTTCGAAAAATGGGGAAAATAACGTGCGCGAGCTCAAGAAACTCGCCAAGATGTCGTCAGTTGAGCAATGGCGTCCTGGAGTGTACACAACGCGTAGATTTCGTAGTGAAACCAAAGATTGCATTGTACATAAAGAAGGCGATATTAATCTCGATATTAATCTCGATATTAACGTAGAAAGCAGGGGGAAGATGGAATGAAGAATCCATTTCGAAAGTGATACAGGAGTGAGAGATAGGAGTGGAACATGAGAAACTGCCAAATAACACACACCATCATTACCAAGTACATATACGCACACTTTGTATTTATCACATTTAAAATTATAGATAGCGCTATTCATACGTATATATAAAATTAAGTGTTAAAATGTTGCGGTAAAGACGAAATCCGTGAACGATATGATACAGTCATTTTAAAATATGGTTCATCGTATGTAATCCATACTTCGTGAGTTCGTATTTGCGAATTATAGTGCAGCTATGTAGGTTTTGTAGAAATTCAAAGTAGAGCATGCTTCCTCGATGTGTATCGATAAATTCGAGAAAATGGCGGAAAGAATCGAGAAATGTTGTCGGATCGATATAGAATCGATTAAAGGGGTTATTCGTGTTGGCTTTGATGTTTCGTAATGGCATTGGGTTTTCGAAAAGCGTGTTCGACTAAAATGAAAAGTGAGTTCGATAGAAGATTGATCTATTTGGTTATGTGTCTGGGAAAAAGTATACATATAATATATATCGGAATATATCGGAAAAGAGAAAAAGATATTAAAAGATTCGATATTGATAACGAGGATTATCAACGATGGTGTATTGTGTAATGTTAAATAAATTATGATAAATTACTAGCTTATGAAAACGTAGTATTACGTTAGAATATAGTTGTGACAAAATTTTGATGCTGCGTAGTTTGTAGTCGATCAATAGTGTGTCTTTTTTCGACCAAGTTTCGACGTTTATGGTTATGAAACGTATTACTACGTATTTCGAACATTTTGAGAAAGATATATATTTGAAGAAAAACGTATCAAAACGTGTCCTTTCGTAGATTTATACTTTCGTAAGATTTTTTCTTGCTTTTTATTTTATACAAATTGCGTGTAGAGAGTGGTTCGTGTAAAGTAATATAGAGAATTATTTTTTAAGATATTTTACATGGAATTTTTTTTTTTTTTTAATCTATATAAAGAAACTAAAGTGGCTCTTGTAAAATTTTGCATATACAAGTAGTCGTACTTCTCTATGCATGCTCAAACGTTCGATATCATATTTGCCAATGACAAGTGCTCTAAAACATTTTATTATATACATTTACATAACATAACAGATATAATTAACATAATAACCAACGAGAAACATTAATTCATGGCTTGCTTTACTTTATACGAATCACTTCATACTTCATAAAAAATTTTTCGCTAAAAGATTTTCTTCATCATTCGACTCGCGATTCGAACAATCATTTCGTCCATCAATGAACAATACATTTTGCATATGATGCAATCTTTTAAGTGCCAACAATGAAGCCCCATTTATATATCCAATAATATCCTGATATCGATCTAATTTCGCGATTTAGAGGTTAGATCGTGTCAAGAAATAAAGTCAGAAAAAATCCGACGAACGGTGCGCATGCGCATAAAAGTGTACATAACATTACATCGAACACTTGGTAGCTATCTTGTTTTTTGCTATATTGTAAATTATCCACACGTGTTCAAAGGGGAATATACATACATATTTCGTTCCGTTCTGAACACGAGCGCAATAGATAATTCGCACGAAATAATTTATTTCTTTCTTGTGCAAAGGACGGAAAGAGGCATCTACGGTAGCGTAAAATTTTAAATATTTATATATATATATAAAATATATATATATATATATATATATATATATATATATATATATATAAATATAAAAAATAAAACAGTAGTATAACTCTAAAAACGAGTAAACGTTAGCTGCGTATACACTTATACGATTATATATAGATCGGATGGTATTGGCAATGGGTTTTATAAGACCGTACATGCCAATCGCGCGAAAAAACTCATTCACGGACCAAGAGATGATAAAACAAGAGAAAAAAAAAAAAAAAAAAAAGTCGGGAGAGAAAAAAATGCAAATGATTAAAGAAAAGAAAGACGACGAAATAATAATAAACTCGTAAGCTAATAATTCAATGGAGAGAAGAAGAAAAAGAAAAAATATTAGATACAGTGGTCGAGAGAGGAATTTTTAGATAGACGCACTTTCTCCTAAAAATGACGAGGTACGACGATCACATTTTATTCGTCGTGTCGATTATTATAGATCGAATTAAATAGGTATCAGATGTACGTGTACATAGGTGTATGGTAAAATTAGAGCACGCTATCAACGATCACCGTGAATCAGTTCAATGAATCAACGATACCAAAGAGGCAATCGAATGAAATTTTCTTAATTGTACATTAGACGATTATGTGTGATTAAACTGACATATTGATTATTTCTTGTGAATTTTTGTCTCTGATGTTCGTTTCCATTGAATAACCTACGAATCTTGGGATCCTTAAAAGGGTTTTATATACATATATATATATGGGTTGGGTTTTTCTCGTTTATACGCATTTCACGTTCGAAGTTCTTAGATGTGAGCAACGTTTGTGAGAAAGCGTTGCGAAATTGTCGAGATTACAACACTCGATATTTATTTATTGTTAAGGAATAGAAGTTAAAATTGTTATGAATATTCGATTCGAACTTGAGGATGGTTCCATCGTGGATTAGCAATAAAAGTGATGCAATATAAATATTAAGAGAACGTGTAAATAATGTTCACCTAGTCAATTAGTCTCCGTAGCAAAACAAATGATGTAATCTAATACTCATTGATGTTTTGTAAATAAAACTAATAAAAGTTTATCCTTTATTAAGTAAATACTTGTCTATTCTCAATAGTATTTTCTCAATAGTAATTTCTCAAAAAGTTCGAAGAGATTTAATTTAATTGTATTTTAAAAAAAATATATATATTTTTAGCAGGAAACAGTATTGAGAAAGATTTCAAAAAATTTCCACAAAATTTGCACATCTTCTGTCTCTGAACTTCGAACAGTATATATATAGGGTGGTGCAATAAAAATGAACTCTTCCAATATCTCATAAAGAAATGCAACAATATAGAATTTATAGATAATTCCAATTAAATTTTGTCCTTTTTCTTCGATTCGAAAGATATATATATATAGGGTGACATAAAAGAGATGAAGCAATTTTTGAGCAGATGAAGCAATACTCGTTGAAATAAATTAAAAAAAATTGATTTAATAATAAAAATGTAAATTAGAAAGACAATCTTTTTTTCAATTTTCCTGTTTCAATCAAAATAGAATTTCTATTTCAAAGTTGATCAAATACAATCAAAATGGTCCAAAAATTGTTCAACCCTTTTATCGTTCAACCCGTAAATATCATTATCCCACTTGATTCTCGCATTTCTCGTTCGTGTCTTCAATTACTTTCGCGAGGGAGGTGCATTTTTTTCACTTTTACACATACAATTTCGAAGGTGGCGGGAGACGTAACGTGCGCGCCTCGGCGAAATCGCGCTGATTAAGCGCGCGAGAAACGCGATGTCATTAACGTGCCGCTTATCTCAAATCGCATCAATTTGCGAGATGAACCTCAACTTGGACGTTTCACGCGAGAAAAACGTGAAACGTCTCGTTAGCATCCTCCCTCCTCGTGTTAATTATGCGAACGCCTGGCCTTCGAAATTATAATATCCGCGACATTATTCAATGTACCATATCTCTGTTAATCGATGATTTTAATCGTAAAAAGAAAAAAACAAGCTTAGATGGCAATATCTGAGAAGGAATTCTTGCTTTTATTAATTCCTTTCGCCGAAAGCAATTTTTATTTCAAAAGAAGTATATGCATGGTTGTTTGGTTCTTTTGATTTTTTTTTTTTTTCATTTATAATTAATCGAAAGCTGGATACAAAACAATTTTTTTTTTGTTAATTATTAAGCGTACATCTTCAATAAAATGATAACTTGGTGAAACTTATTTTCTTAAAGAATTTTATTTTCGGTGTATACAATTATGTGATTGCGCAGATATTATTGCAAATGATATTTGACGTTTTTAATATACCCTCTTCAAAGGGTTAATAATTTAAATAATGTAAATATTCAACGATGATTAGTTGTAGTAGAATTTTATTCAATTATATATCAATATTCGTTCCTTACTTTTTGAAATTTGCAATATCCTGTATGATACAATAATAATTAATAATAATATGAATTTAGATATACGTATATACATAATACTTTCCTATGTTTGTTGTCTTCCTTTTAACGTTTAGAAATAAGTATTTTGTGGAAGAAGAAATTACAATCCTATACCAAAAATCTCATTAATATTAAATGGCGATCAACTCGTGAACTGATTCCGGTGAAAGCGTTCTTATCTTTTCTAGAATCCTTGTATATTTGCCACGTACACCGAAAAATCACACGATCAAATATTTCGAGTCTTTTTCTCTCTGTAACACACACATACATACATACACACACGTACGCACAGTGAGTGTAACTCAACGATATTTTGCTCGCACGATTAAACGATATCTATCACTCGGTATTCCATCGCTACGTAAGTTTCATTCGTTCACTCGTAATCCTAAAGGTTACGAAGATATTACGCAATCGATCACTTTCGAACGTGATCGCGCTTGTCGAAGAAATTGCGAAGCACATTTCGTCGAATACTCTAAGTATTTCTAAGTTTCTATTATTAAGTCGGTGATCAAAATTTTCAGACAATTCTCCCAAGTAACAGTTGCTGGTCAGTTAAACTTAGGCGTATCTCGACGATAATTAAAATTTTGGTTAAATGCTGATCATTTTACATCAATCTATTTATATATAGTTATTCTCAGATATCAATGAGACACATTCAAGTTCCTTCACTTTCACAATTTAATCAGATCGTTGCTCAATAAAATAAATATTTGAAATTTTAATATTAATTTATTAAGTTGATAGGAAGGAAATATCGTATTTGTTAAAATTTATCATTCGATGCATTAACGATAATTCATCTATTAGAAAGGGAATTAGAAGCGACAATGGTTAATTTTACTCGTCGCAGTTGGCACTTGCGACGTTCTAGAATCTAGTGGAAACTTTCGGTAGATTTGTACTCGTGTAAAATCTTTTCCAATCGAGTTCAAGAGTGACTTTTTTCGCTTAATAAACAAGCCAGAGTGATTCAAGTGAGCATATTTCGAACGATGTGTACATAAGATTAATCGGGGTTAAAGGGAGTGTGTAAAATAGAAGGTATAATTAGACGCGTGTAAACGATAGAATTACGAGGCGAAGGATAATAGGCGGGGAAAAAAGGTTGTCGAGAGAGCGATCATTCGATCGTTCGATCGTTTTATCGCGTATATCTCCATCTGTGTGTCGATGTTTCTCTCCTAGTCGATCACACGATTTCTTCTCTTAAATGCGATTAGTATCCTTCGAGATGTTCTTTACTTTTGCACTTTGAATGTATTAGTATCGCGTTGGCCGCCTTGTCAGTGGAAATAATAATTAAATTAGTCGTGCAATGATTCGAATAAACAATTCAATTGATGATTTATAACACGATAGGTCAAGTTCGTACACTCTACAAAAAGACAGAATAAAAAGTATTTATTTGATATATTACGTGTTAATATTCAATGTATAATTCAATATTCCAATTGGATGGAAATAAAAATTTATCCGCTTGAAAGTATTTTGATCCAAGTAACTTTAGAGAATTCTGTATTTTTTTTCATTTCAAACTGAAAATTATTCTTGGATATTCACTTTCAGCGATTCTCAAATGTGCAACAACTCGGCTTTTCGTTCAAAATTTCATCTTATTAAGAATATATCTGATCCATACATAGATGATTGATAATAATCTTTATTATACACGTATAGAATATGTTTACAATATGTCACCAAGAATGGCTTTTTCATAGAGTGTACGAAATCTAGTGTGTGATTGAATACAAGAAGAAACATATTGTAAAAATAGAATAATAATACGCCTTTAATGGGAAGATGACACGACTGTCAACGCGTCAATGATACAACGTATATATATATATATATATGCACAACGTGTTATTATTGAGTATGATTGAAGTATATACGCGACGAGCGAATATCGTCGAAATCAAAGATTTTATTTAACGAGCTTCTTAACGATCTTTCACAATTTAGAATTAATATTAAATTATATTATATTATATTATATTAAATTATATTGAATTGAATAAACTTAAAAGTATACGTTCGCTGTTTGAATATAATAATTTACACGAACTCGAGAGACTTTATATAAATATTATTTCCAATTTTATCGATCGAATGCCCTATTTCTTAATAAATTTCAAATACTTCAATAGATGTTAGATGTAACACACGCGTGGCAACGTTCCCCTATTATACCTCGAATCGATGTAAAACGATCGCCCTCGCCAACTTCGTATACTCAGGTATAATCTTTTATCTTAATTGCAGCTTCATAAACTCGTCCCCATTACCACACCTCTCTCCGCGCCACGTCTCTTCCTTACTTAACGCGTTCTATCTAGCAACTTTTTACTCTTTCGACAAAGTCCTATCCCTTTTCAAACATCACGCGAGGTTGTTGCAACGCGTTTCTTGAAATTGAATTTCGCAAGATATCAGAATATCTCGATATTCTTTTCTTCGAAACCTACATTGAAACAGATATTGATTTCTGCGACAATGAAACCTATATTTAAATAGACCAAAAATTGTTATACTTTTACACGCTTATTCTTTTGCAAATTGAACCGTGTGACGACATTAATTACAACGATCGAAGATCCTTGTAAAGATAATTCCATTTACTCGTCGATTACAGTTGCACGTATCAAAAAGAAAATAAAAAAGAATCAAATATTTGGAAACGCTAGACAGAACGTTTTATCTAAGGCGGGCGATATCTGTCGCGTAATCGCATAATAATTACTCACGCGTCGACGCATTTCGATTTCAATTCCCATCGACCCACATTACGTATACATAACATGGAGCGACGGTAGCATCCACTTCCGGCGGCGGCGGCGGCGAGTGGAGCAGGGGGGGGAGGATCCGTCGATATTTCGAATTTTTCCACGGTTCAACCGTCGCGGGGCGAGCGATCCTCGAAAAACGAAAGGCAGTTCGGCTATGTATTCCGGTCCAGCTGTTCTCGATGGATCCTTTCTCTCCCTTCCACCCACGCGAACACGTATACACGGCCGTCGATCTCGGAACAATGCGTGCTACGCGAACGAATTACTATTTCGGAGATGTTACTATCTATTTTCCCTGCGTGCCCCCCTTTGTGGAGAGAGAGAGAGAGAGAGAGAGAGAGAGAGAGAGAGAGAGAGAGAGAGAGAGAGAGAGAGAGAGAGAGAGAGAGAGAGAGAGAGAGAGAGAGAGAGAGAGAGAGAGAGAGAGAGAGAGAGAGAGAGAGAGAGAGAGAGAGAGAGAGAGAGAGAGAGAGAAAGGAAGGAAACAAACGTTGAAAACGGAAAATAGGGGGGAGGAAGGAAGACGAGTAAAAAAAATATGGGACAGCTTGATCGTGCGATTCGAGTGGTGGTGACTCGTAAGCGATAATAAAAAGAGAGAGAGAAAGATGGATGCGTATATTTCGCTGATGAATCGTGCGTCACAATGGAAGTTTTCTCCGTTTTTTTTTTTTTCCCTTCGAAAAGGAAAGTCTCTTTTTCTTTCTCGAAAAATATAATTTTTAAAGAGCGAGAGAAGGGGAGAGGATTCTTTTAGTTTTTTCTTTTTCATGAATATTCGAGGAATGGAGAATGGATAGAACTATGGTAGCGATATCTTTTGAGAATCGAACGATGATTATGCGTACGAAAAAGAATTATTTTGTATCGCGCAATCTGATTGATAAAAGAGAGAGAGAGAGAGAGAGAGAGAGAAAGAAAACTTCCTACTTTTTTGGACACGTTACATTTATTATTGTTCATGTTTATTAGAATGATATATATATAATATATGAGACAGAGATTATTCCCTGGATATCTATAATGCCTTGAAGGAATAAAACGGATTAATTTAAAGGAGCGTATGTGTATTTTTTGATTGTTGCCACGTCCTCCCCAATTTTTAACCGACAAGATTTATTCTTTCTTAAATTAAATCTGAATCGTATCGTTCTTTTCGAAGAAATTTAATTTTTATCATTTTATCACGCGCGAGCACGAATCTAATGAATTATAATTTTTAAAAAAAACAATCCCCAATTGCGCCGGATCGATCCGATTTTTTTTTGAATATTAAACGATGCAAAAAACGAGGGAGGCAATTATTCGTGACAGATCGGACCGCGCTGTCGCGCGAATTTGCATAAAGTAAACGAGGGCCGGAATAATCGAAATTCATTTTTAATTCGACCGAGAATTTCGAAACTTAATTTTTCTTATTTAACCCATCTTGCAAATTGCACGAGAGACGTATTCCTTCCTTCGAAAATCGACGAATGAAAATTAAAGAAAGCTCGAAACTTGACGATACGGTTTCGATGATAACCGCAATCGTCAACAACAACAACGAGAGATCTCGAACGGGAGAAGAGGAAAGAAGCGCGATATCGCGGGAATCGGAGCCAAAGAGATAAAAGGGTCGATCCCTTGGTCGGGGTGGAATCGATAATAATAAGAAGCCCTATCGTGCAATTTCTTCTCGGTCGGTGGTGTTTCCGGTCGGTGGTTCCGCACGGTGGCCACAAGGTAAGCATCCGCGGTCCGCCAAAGATGCTAATTAACCAAAGTTTCGGTCTTAACAAAAGTTTTTCGATTAGCCGGTAAATTGTTATACGATGCGGCCTCGTTATTATCTTCCCAAACAAGAGTTCCGTACACGCGGCGAAATAATGGAAAGCTCGGCCGCAAGTTTCGTCGTTAAAATTGGCGGCCGATTGTTACGCGGAACTCTTCTTTATCTTGGGAGGGGGAGGAAGGGGAGCTTGGAGAGGGGGAACGATCGAGCGGATTTTCTCTCGTTTCGTTTCGTGAAAAAAAAAAGGCAAGGAGAAAAAAAATTTTTCTTCCTCTCTTTTTTATATTCGGCGATTGTTTTCTTTCGATTGGATTTCGCGAAAAATAAAATGTTGTTTATTTGGATAATAAAAGGGAATTGTACGAAAGTCAAAAATATCGGGGAGTTTTTTTTGTTTAGGAGGAGAATAAACGAGGAGGTATATTTCTTTTGAATTATATTTTTGATTGGAGCGTTAAAAAAGAAAGATTTCTTATGAAATTTTTATCTATCTTATTGTCTACTTATCGCGAACGAAATTTTCATCAATATCCAATTAAGTGAACTTTAACTGACCTACAAATTATGAATGTCTGGTATGAATGATTAATTATACGAACAGAGATACACGTAATACAATGGGTTAACGCACAGATATAATCCGAAGAATAAGCTATATGCAAGAATTCCGGTTGTTCGAGTTAAAAAAGTTAAAAATAATGAGGATAATTAATCGACTCCTATCAATTTATCGCTTTGTAATTATATCACTCTATTCACAGAAATTCTGTAATTGTGTATCTGGATAAATTCAAATTCGTAATTCATCATCATCTATATAAAATTTTTCTCACTTTGATATTTCAAAATAGTTAGCAATAAATATTATATATATACCAATCACCTAGAAGAAGAAGTTGTCTCTCCATCACCATACATATCCTTCCAAACTAAGCAAAAAAAAAAAGAAAAGAAAGATAGATATATATAAACAGGAATACATAAACCCCTCCTTAATTATGTATTAGATCTGAACAAATTCAAATTAGTCATCATATATAGTGAATACATCACAATACCAATTACCTAGAAAGAAGTTATCTCCTCACTATCATAAATATCCTTCCAAACTAAGTAAAAAGAAAAAGAAAAGAAGGGTAGATATTCACAAACAGGAGTCCCCTATCAAGTAAACCCCTCCATAATTATGTATTAGATCTGAACAAATTCAAATTGGCCATCATCTATATAAAATTACATTTTTCTCACTTTGATATTTCAAAATAGTTGACAATAAATACTATATATGTACAGTGAATACATAAAAAAAAAGAAGTTCTCTCTCCATCACCATATATGTTCTTCCAAACTAAGCAAAAAGAAAAAGAAAAGAAGAATAAATATATATAAACAGAAATACATAAACCATAATTATGTATTAGATCTGAACAAATTCAAATTCATCATCATCTATATAAAATTTTTCTTATTTTGACATTTCAAACTAGTTAGCTAGATAAATACTATAACACTTTTCAATTCATAATGCTCCAATAATAAATCACAATATCACCTAGAAAGAAGTTGCCTACCATTCGTATCCTTCCAAACTAAACAAAAGGAAAAGGAAAAAAAAAAGGGACAGATATCTATAAGCAAGGAAACCACTCGCAAACAGGATTCCTCCCCCCATTACGTAAACCCCTCCATCCTATGGAATCGGTCCACAAAAGAGTAAGGTATCTATTTCTTTCTTTCCCTTTTTTTTCCCTTTTCTCCTTTTTCCTTTTTTCCCTTGACCTTTTTCATACATACACATATACACACATATATATATGAAGTATCGGCCTCGGCACGGTTCCTATCTGCCTTCGTTCGCGTTTATCGTCCCGATCTTGCACGTCCGCCCGATTGTCGAAACCAGGCAATCGAACCACGACCACCGTGCCTCGAACCACCCCTCGCTGCGACGCGGAACAAAAGAAATAAACGAGGGCGTGGTGTGTGCGTGACATTGTTATATATGTACGTACATACAGGTGCCTGTAAACAACGATGGCGCCCCGGATATAAGGAGAGGAGGAGAGAAAAATCACGAGAGAGAGAGAAGGTGAAGGGGGAAGAATGCCGAAAATCCAGGATTCGACGGGGATGACGAGACGACGACGTGCCTGGCAATGGTAAAATCATCGAGTTCTCGGCTCGAGGAGAGGAACGGCCCTGCGTTACAGGCTGTCGACAGACGTATTCCTTCGACAAATCGTCCCACCTTCCCTCCCCACGCCTCCAGTTTGTGCCCCCCTTCCTCTTCTTCTTCTTCTTCTTCGAGTAGGAACGAGGATCCTGAATTTGTTCGTGGCCATCAATCATATCGACGTTTTACATAAGCGAGAGGAATGGAGATCTCTCTTTCTTATTTTAGAAATTGGAAGAGTTATTCCTCTCTTATTCTGCTATCGAAATTTAGTATGTTTGTTTAAATTAGATTAGGAGAAACAGAGAAGGGTGTATATTATTCGACATTCCCCTTTCGCTTCGTCTATGAATTTTAGAAATTGGAAGAGTTATTCCTCTCTTATTCTGCTATCGAAATTTAGTATGTTTGTTTAAATTAGATTAGAAGAAACAGAGAAGATATGTATATTATTCGACATTCCCCTTTCACTTTGTCGCGAATTTTTACATTCATTATTTGGAAATTAAAGGAAATCAAACTGGAAGAGTTAAAGTTGCGACGAAATTTAAAACGATGGAAAATATAAAGTATCTCGAAGCTTAAGGAAGGAATCTTTTAAAATCGATCCTCTCGAAAATGGCCACGTTGAAAGGAAAAGAGAAGAACCGTCAGTTTTCACAACTGTGCGAAAAGTAATTGACCTAAATTGGAAAATCCGACGTATCCGTGCATATCGACCGACACGGTTTCGACGCGGTTAAAGCGGCATAATATCCCATTTGCCTCCCTTTCTCCTCTCCCCCTTCCTCTCGAGGATGGATCGTAAGGGTTACGCGTATATCAATCGTTTGCGTGGCAAGGCGTGATACACGCGCGTTTTAAAAAAAACGAATAGCCGCCTCGGCCGATGGCGAGGAGCCTCGATACGTTATCCGGTCTGAGAGAGGGTGTGGGGGGCGTGGGTCAAGCGCGAGGGTGGATATATCCAGGAGGAGGTCAGATAAATTTGGCCCGGATTACGCGGCCGTCACTTTCATATTCATTGAAATACTTCACCCGAACGACCACCCGTATTTTCCTATCGGGAGAGACTTTGCCTCCTCCTTCCTTCCTTCCCGATAAGGGTGCGTGCCCGCGCTTCCCTCCCAACCCAGATCCCGTTGGATTGATAATGCTACAGTGGACCTGGCGGAGGAGGAGGGAGGCGATCATGGGTCAAGGAAATTAGGGTGAAAGGAATTGAGTGGACGAGGGAAATTAGAAGAGGAGAGGCTGATTATCGTGAAAATTAAGCAAGAATCGTAAGATGAAGAAGGAAGAAAGAAAGGATCTATATATTTTGTTAACAGTTTTCAATTTTAATCAGAGTCTGGATACAGTTTGGTCTTTTTAAATGGAATAAAAGGAGAGGATTAATGGAGAAGGAATTGTACAGAGTTGTTGAAATTCTTTTGTACCAAGTTTCGTAATTATTATTACACACGTGCACACCGGGTCACGATTCCCTACGTGTCCCGAGCGTTGTTGATCGTTAGTTGGAGGGAAAGGTGGTCTCGGCCACCACGGAGAGATAGGCCCATTAAATTGTCTTTATATGCCTAGAGCATCGTACAATGATACGTGCCCTGTTTTCCTACGCCCGAGCCAAAGTATCCCTACAGGAACATCTGTTTATCTCGCTATTACATTGCCCGGGGAACTCTACTACGCTGCGACCGTGTTTGTCCAGGATCGTCCTCGATGCCGTTGGCAACGATCCTTAAATATCCATTACAATTTATTTCTTCTATTTTTTTTTTTCTTTTCCTTTCCTTTCGGCTTTGGCCGGCCCGCAAAACATAGCAGATTGAAATAAAATATCCCATCCCTTTGGCAGAAGATCCGATATATCTCCGTTTTTAATAATCTTCGATTACGAAAGAGTTTTAACTTTCTTCTCGGTGTATCTTTAAATTTTTAATCGTCCAAGCTTTTTTTATCTTTTTACTTGTCAAACATTAATTCTATTATCGATATCCGTCCAATAGTTTTTATAATCGATGAAAATATTTCGAATAAAAAAGAATAGGAAAGCTTCCAAAATTAACATTTTCTCCAATCGATTCTTAATAAATCGAATTGATCCAACATCCAGAAATCACAATTCCTCGAAAGCCAAGCTTCTTACGAAAGCTTGAACAAACGATATCTTCTATTGTCGCGTGGCCACGTGGCCGACAAACGTGGAAATCCGTGTTTTTCCTCGTTCAGACGAGGGGGTTCGAAATGCAACAAGAACAGGGAAGGGGGGGAGGCAGGGATGAAAGCACGGGGGCGTTCGACGAGAAAAATATCCCTGCAGGATCGTTCTTTTCTTTTCCTTTCTCTCTTTTTTTTTTTTTTCAGACGAGATACGTCCTCGATGACGAGGACAGAGGCGGACTCCGCACAGAAAACGTCACTCAGGCTTAGAGCTGGAGCAGGATCTAGATGTTATCTTCTAGATATGGGCCGATGCTTCGCCCGTTGTCGCTATATACCGTTAACTAATTATTCCACGGACCCTCGCCTCTCCACGATGCGCTGTCGGTGACTTTTAAACGAAGCCCTCGAAACGAGGTCGTCGATTGAAGGAGTGGGGGTAAAGGTTTGGACGGATGGATCGTTCCCCTGATTTCCATAAGGGGAGGGGCAGAGGGAAACTAGCGTATCGACATGAGTAATAGAGCCTCGATGAATTATTCTTTTTTCTTTTTTGGAATTTCGTGTTAAATAACGTGGATGTGTTCTTCTCGAGAGAGGAGGAAATATTTTAGAGAGAGAGATGAATACTTGGAAAGTGTTCGAAATGAATTGGGAGAATTTTCGAATTAATTCTCGGACGGAGTCGTTTTAACGTTTAGAAACTGATTTTACAATCTTTACAAAAGAAAGGAAAAGAGAAATTGTAAGAAAGGAATTGAAATTAAATACCATGGTGAATAATGTGGCGAAGAGAGACACTTTCTCTAGAAACAGCTTTTGCGCAAGAGGAAAATACAAAGTTAATCAGGTGTGTCATTATCGGCAGAAACATCATTACCTCATTACCCGAAACAAAGTCATTAATCGAACTCGAGGGACTTGGTGGATGGCGAGCGTCGATGCTAAATTCATCGTCGAATACTATACGGCCGCGCCGTGTTTATTCCAAACACGAGAATTTCAATTAGCTTACGCTGCCTGTATATACCGGTTACACGTGATTTCGCGGTCAATGATCGACAAATAATTTCGCTATACGACGTTATATGTATACTTTCCGCCGATGGTACGGGATATTAAACGTTATTAGGTAATGATCCTGCAGAACACGATTAAGTGTGTAACAATATTGAACGTTGCAATTACTATGAAAGGATTTGAACGCAATTGACTTGCGCATTGCTCCGGTACATTGTTTGAACATACATCGGTGATGCTTTGAGGTTTCCAAGTCTGTCTTTCGGAAAAAAAAAAATTTCCCTTTCGATTTTCATTACTTTGAACAGATGTTGATCTTTTCGTTGATCGTTTCCTTCTTCTTCTCTTCATATAAGTTTTCTTTTCGTCCATCATTCTTCAAATCTTTTCAAGATAATATTACGATTGTTTTGGGAAAATTTGAATAATATAATAAGAATTAATGAAAATGAAATTTCTTATAGAATTATCTATAAAATTCTGATTAATAAAAATTTATAGAATTTCGATTCTATGCAAGAGAATTTTTCTTTTATAACAGAGCTATGATAGAATAATATTTTGTAATTTTGCTCTAATATTGTTACAAAGTTAATATTTAAAGAAACGAAAATTTCCTTCAAATATTATCCTTTTCGCTCCCTTAAAATGACTATATTGTTAAAAAATAACATTCCATAATCATTCATATATCTAATTAGTCTCATTTATAAATATAATTAGATACTTACAAATATATATATACGCGTCTAAATTACACCCAAGCCATGAAAAGCGTGCGATTCGACTCGAAAATAAAACTCTCCCTCCAAACAATTCCAAAGAACTATACCACACCCGTCCACGAATAATCCTCGAAAACGATCAAACGTCCCCTGCTAAAAAAAAAGAAGAGAAGAAGAAAAAAAAACGCTCATACCTCGCATCAAACGCGTATGAAACCTTCGTTCGAACAGACTACACCGTAACCGATTCGCCGTCGCCGTTACACGAGCGAAGCCTCGATATTGACATTCGCCGTTGGGATTGATACGAGGAGGCCCTGTCGAACGGAAACGGGAGGCGAGGAGAGGCCTCCTCGCCACGCGTGGAGAAAGACGGATACCGGAAGGGATACCACGCGTGCACGACGAGGAGAGCGTGAGAGAGAGAGATAGAGAGAGGAGATTCTAGTTGCTCGTTCCATGGAATCCGCCGATATTCGCCATATTGGCACTGCTATTCCTCTCCTCGCTTTGCTCTCTCTCTCTTTCTCTCTCTCTGGTCGGTTCGCCTCCCTTTTGCTGGCTCCCTCGATCTCGTACGGGCACACGAGAGCCACACGGCTGTGGCTGACGCCGGGCATCGGCAGAGCTGCCGGGTATCTATCGGATAATTAGCCGGTGATTACGTGGCAGTCATTCGGGCGGATATCAGTGCCCTCGACCCTCGGCCTCGCCCTCGCTCGAGTCCTCGGGCAACAGGGTATCGGGCACCGGCTTGCAACCTGCATTCCTCTCCATCTCGTGTCTATATATATATATCTCGTTCTCTATTATTCCCTCTCTAATTTTCTCTCTCTCCGTTTCACCGATTTCTCTATGCTCTCCTATTTCTTCTCCTTCGATCTCTCTCTCTCTATCTCGTTCTCTATTATTCCCTTCCTTTTTCTCTCTCTGTTTCTCCGATTTCTCTATATATGGTTCTATTTCTTCTCCTTCGATCTCAACTATCTTCCTCTCTCTCTCTATCTCGTGTCTTTATTATTCCCTTCCTTTCTCTTTCTTTGTTTCTTCGATTTCTCTATATATGATTCTCTCTTTTATCCCTGCTCTCCTATTTCTTTTCCTTCGACTTCATCTATCTTTTTCTCTATCTATCTATCTATCTCGTTCTCTATAATTCCCTTTCTTTTTCTTTCTTGTTTCTTTGATTTCCCTATACATGGTTCTCTCTTTTATCATTGCTCTCCTATTTCTTCTCCTTCGACCTCAACTCTCTCTCTATCTCTATCTCGTGTCTTTATTATTCCCTTCCTTTTGAATTTTCTTTCTCTCTCTTTCCAATTTCTTTATATATGGTTCTCTCTTTTATCCCTGCTGTCCTCTTTCTTTTTCTTCAACTTCAACTATCTTTTTCTCTATCTATCTATCTATCTAGCTCTATCTCTATCTCTATCTCTATCTCATTCTCTATTATTCCCTTTCTTTTTCTTTCTTGTTCCTTTGATTTCTCTATACATGATTCTCTCTTTTATCATTGCTTTTCTATTTCTCCTTCGACCTCAACTCTTTCTATATCTCTATCTCGTGTCTTTATTATTTCCTTCCTTTTGAATTTTCTCTCTCTCTCTTTCCAATTTCTTTATATATGATTCTCTCTTTTACTCCTATTTCTTGCACCATTTTCCTTCGACGTTAATGCTCTCTCTATTTCTCTATAGTTCTCTCTTATCCCTATTTCTTGCTTCCTTGGACTCTTTCTCTATTCTCTCTTACCTTTCTCGCGTTTACCCTATTCTTCCTTTTATCCTTTTTATTACTCTAGCTGCTTCGTGCTAGACAGTTCCTCTCTGGTAGAGGCGCACTTCCTTCGAATTCGAATCGTTATCGAATTGCACGGCGTTATAGAGCTGCTCTAGTCAGTTGTAACACAGCGAAGGTGTTCGTAGGTGCACGCGCACACCGTTGCAAGGATGGCCGTAGGCGGTGGCCGTCCAACAATCTCATTATCATTCGATTCACGGGGTAACAGAGAGGTCGAGCGGACACGGCGACCAAAGGGGGAACGAAGGGCTTGTGGTGCCCTCTTTATCGCCCGCGAATCATCGGCCCTGGTCGCCCGTGAAATTGACTCCTCTCACCGCTCCTGATTGTTTCACTGCTTCCTTTTCACGGATATATTTCGGGGATGGTTATAGTTTTGAGACTTTCTTTTTCTTTCTTTTCTTTTCATTGCACGAAGATGGCGGTGAGTAAAGGTTTTTCTCGCGATTCGAAAGAGAAAAACGATCGTTTCTTTCTCTTTTTCAGTTCCACTTGTTATTTGTTATTTTATTTCACAGCCAAACAAGTAGGGAAAGATAGAGAGATACGATTATCTTTGTATTTGTTGTAAATGAAATTACAGTAAATGAAATTTTAGGCTTTCCTCCTAAGATGAATATATATATATATGTTAGAGATTCTTTTAATTAAATTTTCCGTTGGAATAATTTTAATTAAAAGGAATCGCGGACGAATCTCTCCTTTGAGAATGACGTCTCTTTCCGAGATACATCTTTCGTCCAGAGATATCAACAAGAGTATACCTCCCCTGTAAAATTCCTAAATTAATCAAGTTACCAATTCAAAATTTCTCTTCAAAATGATACTTACTTATCCCCAACGACTAGGTAAACAGGAAAACGATTTTTCCAAATCCGCGAAACATCCCAACGAAATCTCAAAGCAAAGAATGAGAGAGAAGAAAAGAAAGAA
The DNA here is from genome assembly GCF_003254395.2 of Apis mellifera. Taxonomy (NCBI): domain Eukaryota; kingdom Metazoa; phylum Arthropoda; class Insecta; order Hymenoptera; family Apidae; genus Apis; species Apis mellifera. The sequence continues at coordinate 8,738,276 of NC_037643.1, read as the reverse complement.
AAGAAAGAAAAGGAGTCGTGACCCAGAGTTGCTTGCACGGGGAGAAAAGCACGCGGTTAACCGCGTCGGTTCGTCAGAACTTTTCACCCTCTCCTCCGATCTCTCCTCCCCTTCCCTTCAAAAGAAAAAAAAAAAAAGAAGAACCGACGATTAACAGGGCGCGCTCCTCTGCGTGTACGCCTCCTCTCGAAACCGGCTCGAACGAGAGAAAGAGATATGAAGAAAGAGGAGAAGGTAATGTGCGACGCAATTAAACAATTTGGAGCGGCGGGCGCACGCGACGCGAGAGACTTTAAAAGTGCCACCACATGTGGGCATGTGGAGATGTAATCAGAGGAAAGTTAATTGAAGGTCCCACCCCCACCCTCTCCAAAGTGGAATCGCGCAGCTACTTCCATTCTGCTCCCTCTCCCCCGCCTCTCTCTCTCTCTGTCCTACGCTACGACGAGGGCCCGCTCGAGTGGCTCCCATTGGGGAACGCGACGCGTGTTCGCTTATGCCGCGGATGCAAAGCCGTACCGATTGACTCATTCAACGGGAATAAAAACACAACAAACTTGCGGCGACGGGCAACTTACACGCTCCTCGTAGCGGGAGGAGAGAGGGGCCGAGGTTTGGAGAGAGAGAGGGAGAAGGGTCGTGGAAGGAGGGTGGAAGGTAACGAAGGAAGAGAGGAAGCCGCGTGACGTCACGAGCAGAAGGCATTCAGATTGAAGAGCGCTCGATGACTCTCGAGATTTGTATTGCCATTAATAACGAGGAGGGGGCCGCGGCTCCCTCCTACGCGGCCCGTCTCTCGCAATTGCACCGCGGCACAACAACTCGCGATGCGCGATGCGACCTCGTAGAGATTCAAATTCCATGGGTCTTTGGCATTTGTCTATCTATCTATCAATCTTGTCTATCAATCTAGTTTAGAGGAAAGGGTGATGGTCGAGAATGGAAATTGAAATTGTACGATGTTTAAGATTTAAGAGAGATGGGATAATAATGTTTGGTGGAAGAAAATTTGTAATGTCGCTTCTAATTAACCCTTTGCATTCCAAGCATCGAATTAACATCATCAAATTTTTATATTCTAATATTTTGTGTACCTTTACACGTCGAATATCAAAGTTTATTGTAGTTGTTTCGCGATATTGTAATAATAACTCAATTATCAAGATGCATGTTTCTCACCTTTCTTATTTTATCGAGAGCAAACCTTACAATAACTGTTATTCTTATTTTTTCTATTCTTCTTACGTCTCTATTTTCATCGCTGTTCTTCTTCTATCCTCTATCGTCTCTATTGTTCAATTTCTTAAAATAAAAGGAATAGAAATAATTTCGTCATTCAATAACAAAAAATCAAACTCATCTCCAACTAATTTCATTATCATACTTACAAAACTCAGAAAATAATATTTCTATTTCTACGATATCCATTCGAATTTATTTTTGGAGCGATATTTTAAAAGAATCAAACATAAATAGTGATCAGAGTTATCGTTTAATTCGTAGATCAATTTTTCCAAATCGTATTCGTCAACTGAACCCTTGTCATTCGAATTTATTTTTATTGGAGCGATATTTTAAAAGAATCAAATATAAATAGTGATCAGAATCATCGCTCAATTCGTAGATCAATTTTTCCAAATCGTATTCGTCAGGTGAATCCTCGCCATTTGAATTTATTTTTATTGGAGCGATATTTTAAAAGAATCAGAGTCATCGTTCAATTCGTAGATCAATTTTTCCAAATCGTATTCGTCAGGTGAATCCTCGCCACTCGAATTTATTTTTATTGGAGCGATATTTTAAAAGAATCAAACATAAATAGTGATCATAACTCGTGCAAATCGAATAATATCTGATTTCTCGAAAGAGTGTAACATAATTCGTAGATCAATTTTTCCAAATCGTGCACGTCAGGTGAATCCTCGTCCCTCCACTCTAACGGGAGCTCTCCACGTTTCGAGAATTGGAGGCGCAGGTCGGCCGACACTCGGCCGCAAATATAATTACCGGCGTTTAAGCCGTTTCCATTGTGCGGCGAGCGCTCGAAACGCACGAAAACGAAACGGGTGGAGAGCGGATAGACGTCGAAGGGGTTTCCACTCGTCGGGGCCACGTGCGTCGAGAATCGGGATCGATGCCGCCCCGGTTCTCACGTCGCCTCTCCCTTTCTTCCCTTCGACGTGCACCTCCTCGTGTAACGCCCTCGTAATTCGACGAATTATTTCGATCGCGTTAACTTCCCCTCCTCGACCAGATTTTCCCATTTTCGTTAAAGTTGGAGTTTGTTTAGGAAACGGAGAGAAAAATCTTCTCGTGTTTTAAAATATATTTCAATCATTATTTTGATGAATATCGAATGAATGTTATTAAGACAGCTTTTGTAAGTTGCAAAGAGTATAAAAGAAAAAGGAACTTTTATTCTATCTTTTACTTATCAACAATTATCAACATCGATAAGTAAAAAGGATATTCGATATTCCTGTTAATTCGCATTCATTATCAATTTCTTCAAACGAAGAAAAAGAAACTGTTCGAGAACAATCGTTTCCTTCTCATTCCATCCCTTCTTATCGACTTTTCAACGCTTTTATCCCCTTATAAAAATCAAGACGTATCCACGTATAAATTAAATTCTTCGATTCCACGACTTTTATCTTCTCTCTCGTACCCATTCTTCCATAAACGATTCCATCGGGGACCACGAGATTCCATTACCGAGTTGGATAACGCGTTAAAAAGGAGGGCGCGAGCCTCGTCTTATATAAGACGAGGGTAAAATTGTTTTCGTGGAAGCTCGCAGCCGTCGTTTTCACATGTAACCGTATCGCGTCGCGCATACTCCCATCGCCGGCTCGATATATACGCGGGGGTATATACATCGTGCGTCATTTCGCAAGCATTTGTGCAACCGATCCCTGGAGGGGGCGGGTGTAAATGCAGCGTCACGGGGCGGCAAGGAATACGTCATCGTCCACGCGTGAAACTGTCGGTTAATTCGGCAAGTCTTGCCAACCGATTTTTTAATCGATTAGATCGTTGGAATCGTTGAAAATGGGGAAAATTAACGATTGCTCTCGAGTCGAGAATCACTTTTGAAAAATTTCGATAATTTTTTCCTTTCAAAGGGAAGAGGATATATTGGAATATTCGTTTAAAAAAGGGAAATAAAAGGAAATTTCCATATCCGAATTTTTTAAAGAGAAATCGACGGTTTCCCTTTCGCGGATATCGATATTCGAATTTTTGTTATCGAAAGAAAACGAAAGGGGGAAAGTTCTTCGAAACTTTCTGTTTTCGCTTTGATCAAAAAAGAAAGAATCGTGTTATTTATTCACGGAAACAACACGCACAGGTATTCACGCGAGCCTGGAGGCGCTCGATTCGAATATATTCCTTCAACTCGAACAACCTCCGCGTCTCCAACCTCCCCCCAGCGAGGGGTCCTATGACAGAAAGCAGATGCAAATTAGTTCGCAGCTCGCTGCAATTCAATTAAGCTTCATCATTTAACCGGCATTCTCGCATTGTAATTTGACTCGCAGGTGGCGCGTGCGGTGCAACGAGTAAAGTTCCTCGCCTGTTTCCTCGAGGATAATTTGGGGGGAAATTAATTACTGTGACACCGTGGAAACGGTGTTTCTCGGTACGCGAAGCCACGCGTACGCGCGTCGACGCCAAATTCAATTCCTCAACCAACAGATTATTATCAATCGAGTGTTTCAGGGATGGCAACCCTTGACAAACGTAATCCAAAATCAACTACAAATATATATATCGATACGCAGCAAAAATATAATATTTTTTAAACCACTCTTTCTCTCTCCTTCGTCTTATCATTCAACATTCTCACGATTTCCAAAAAAAAGGTATCCTTCCTCGAATGAAAAAGTAGAAGAAGAAGAAAGAGAAAGAGGAGGAAGAAAAATAGAAAAGAGGGAAGGAAGAAGGAGGGAAGAAAGTATCAGTCGGTCAATATTTGAATGTGACTTGATTTTCTCTTCCCTCGAACGAAAAAGAAGAAGAAGAAGAAAGAGAAGGAGGAGAAAGAAAAGTAGTAGAAAAGGGTTGAAAAGAGGGAGGAAAGAAGTGTGACTCAATCTTCTCCTCCTTTGAATAAAAAAGAAGAAGAGAAATAGGAAGAAGAAAAGTAGAAAAGTAGAAAAAAATTGAAAAGAGGGAGGGAAGAAGAAAGTATCAGTCGATGAATGTTCAAGGAGACAGTCTCACGATTTCCAAATAAAAGATAGTATCCTCCCTCGAACGAAAAAGAAAAAAAGAAGAAGAAGAGGAGGAAAAGAAGGAGGAAGAAAGTATCAATCGGCGAATGTTCGAGGAGACAAAAAATGGTATCTTTCCTCGAACGAAAAAGAAGAAGAAGAAGAACAAGAAGAAAAGGACAAAAAGGAGAAGGAAGAAAGTATCAGTCGAAGAGATAGTCTTACAATTTCCAAAAAAAAAAGACGGTATCCTCCCTTGAACGAAAAAGAAAAAAAAGAAGAAGAGGAAGAAAAGAAGGAGAAAGAAATCAATCGATGAATGTTCGAGGAGACAATCTCACGATTTCCAAAAAAAAGACGATATCCTCCCTCGAACGAAAAAGAAGAAGAAGAGGAGGAGGAAGAAAGTATCAGTCGGCGAATGTTCGAGGAGGAGGCGGTCTGGCGGAAGAGAAAGAGGGAGGGGATGGGTTGTCCACGAAAAGTAGCGAAAAGGGAGAGGGCTCGATTCGGCACGGACGTTCCGATCGAAAAGTCAGGGTGGTCGGTCAGGTGAACGATATCCGTGTATATAGTTATACAAGCTAGCTAGGGGAAGCGTAGGAAACGAGCTTACCGGTGCATCCGGCTGGCTCGCTCCTCTCTGGAGGCGAAGGCTCCTCGCGCGCGTGCAAGAGCGCCCGCGCGCTCGTTCGTCTGACGGTTAATACCAGTTTCACGGCTTGATAAGCCGAAGCGTGTAATTTTGCAGCGGCTCCGGAGTCGGATAAGCACCAGGTTTTCTAGTTAAGTGGACCACAAAATTCGGGGAAGCCTATATAAGGCTTTTCGAGGTGGAAGGCGATCAGTCGAGCCACAGTCGAGCTCCCCGGCACACCATCCGCGACCGAATTGTTCTTCCCTCGTTGTTCTACCCTTTTCACCAAGTTTTTCATTCTTCTTTTTCTCCTTCCTTTCTTTTTCTTCCCTTTCACTCGTGTCGTGGAACGTCGATTTTCCGATTTCGCCACGAGATCAGTCGAGTTTGATCGATAATGATAATGGATATAGTTATCGAGTATAGAATCCAGGTTATATTTATATTTAAGTGTATAGGGAGAGATTGTAAGCTCGTTGCATTTATAGCTTTGTCTCAAAGAGTATTAAATTTTATTTTACGTAACAGATATGTGTTCCATTTGATATTTTGATTTGATGTTTATTTCAAGCTAGGAATATAAATATATCATATAATTAATCATAGCTCGCAATTCAACCACTGACTTTATTCGAGTAATTCGTGTCTTGTTCAAAGTGGACTCGTGGAAGATCGGACGCTAGATGGCGCGAAATGAAACTTTGTATGTGTGTGCGTGTGTGTATATATATACATATATGCGTGGATGACACAAGTTTGTATAAGTTCAAAGAGAAATTGAATGAATATCGAGACGAGATAGTTACGATTGGAGAAATCTATCGTGGTGATGTTTATATGAGTTTTAAAACAGGATCGAATTGCTCGAGAGGATCCTAAAATTATTTTTTCCCCTCTTACGACCTTTTTATCTCTATTCGAAAATTTTATCGCGGTAGGAAACGATTCTATTTAAAATAGAACGTCTGGTGCGCCACTTTGGACAGATATCGAACGACGCATCTGGCCGTCTTCGAATCCAGTTAATAGTCGAGTTAGCCTTCGAGGAAACTGGGAAGTAAAGGCTATTTTTTCCTATTTTCGTCTCCTATCGAGAAAAAAAGATGGAAGAACAAGTTTTCTGAAAGCGAAATCGTCGGAATAAATACTTTTGCTCCATCGAATCACTCATCGAAACGATATCATTTTAATTTCTTTTCTTTCTTTCTTTCTTCGAAACGTTAAACATATCTCCATTCCAGGATATAATTCTATAACGCGATAAAAAACTCAAAACTCAACAACGCATTGAAAATACCATCAGCTATAAAATTTCAAAGCATCGATGAAACGATACTCGTCGTGTCCATGGATTGGAACAACGTGCTCTCGATTAAATTTTCTTCTTTCTTTCCTCCCCCTTAATCGCGGATGGAATTCATTAAATGCATTTTCACGCGAGATACATACATATAATATCGTTTGCAGAGCGTTGCCGCGTAAACAAAGTGTCGTTGGAAATCGGGGAAAAGTATTTACCCCGTTAAAAGACAAGTAAATTTGGTTGAGGCTTTTTTGCGTTCCGCCGGTGATTTGTCACCGGTCGATTTTCAAGCGGGGCCAAATGTCCCTGTTTACGCACCCTCCGCGCGATAATGCCTGTAAATAATGGCGCGAGTTCGTTGTTGACTCGCCATTTGCCGATCGAACGACTTCGCGAAAAAATCTCGATCAAAAAGTCGAAACGATTTTTGCGTCCGTCGAGGGAAGAAAATTAGTCACGTTTCTTCTCTTTTAAAAAATACTCTTTGTTTCAGAAATGTTTTCTTTTTTCTCGTACGACATAAATACTTATCTTATGAAACTGATGAAGATTTCGAATGAGTGTTATTGTTATTATTGTTATTTTGGAGAGAGAAGAAAAAGAAACGAAAATTAGTCACGTTTCTCCTTTCGAAAGATATTCTTTATTTCAGAAACGTTTTCTTTTTTCTCGTACGACGTGAAAATACTTGTCTTATGAAACTGATGAAGATTTCGAACTAGTGTTATTATTATTATCCTTATTTTGGAGAGAGAAGAAAAAGAAACGATCAATCACTTTCGAAATGGATTTGAATATTAATCGATCGAGTATATATAAATCGATCCTATTATCTCGTTAAACAATTAAACAAAAAATTTCCTTCGAATCTTCCTAAAAAATACCATCTCTCCATCTCTTCGTCCCTTCAATTTTTTCATACTTGCTAACCTCAAAAAAGAAAGAAAGAAAGAAGAAAAAGAAAAAGAAAAATCCTCTCGAAAAGCCAACCTCTCGAAACCCACTATTCACGTTACCAATTAGCAAAAGGGCGTGCCGTGGAAAGATGGCACAAGGAACGGAAGGGAAAGAGCGAGAAGAAGAGAATCGCGGGCAAAGTAGATTTCAGAGTCGTGCAAACGTGCGAGGGGGGGGGAGGCGAGCGTTAAGGAGGGCAAAGAAAGTTGGTTAGCCGAATCGAGGATGGAGTAGAAGGGGGTTGGTCGAGTGCCATCAGCCCGGTGGCATGGGACGACGAGCACGGGACCATCCTCTTCCGAGGGCTGAAGCGAGCCAACCCGGCATAATAAGCTTTGTGCGCCGACGTCGTCGTTACGCGCGAGGGGTCGAGCAGGCGGAACCGGAAACGGGCGCATCGACAACACAACCGTCGAGGAGAGGCAACCACCTCGTGGCTCCCTGAGAGGGAGAAGGGCCCTCGCGAGTACCTTGGCCATCGTGCGCCGAGGAATCGAGCATCCGCTCGTGAAACCAGTCCACCGCGGTCTTTGCTTGTCGAGGATCACGTCGACGTGGGGTTTCGTCGAGGGAAAAAAAAGTCTCGAGAGCTAATTATCTACATTTTCCATATTTCGAGCTTTCGAAGATCTTCGAAGAATTGGATGAATTATTTGGTTTAGAGATTTGGATGGAAATTTGGAAAGAGAGGAATTCGAAGGATTCAATGGATTTCATTTCGAATCTTGGCTCAAACAATTGGATGGATTTAAATTCGACTTGGAGAGCAAAGAGTCGATCGAAAGTTAAATTAGTAAATTAATTTTCGAATCTTGGCTCAAACAATTGAATGGATTTGGAGAGCAAAGTTAGTTAAATTAGTAAATTAATTTTCGAATTTTCGAGATGGAAGAATTCAATGAATTTTTTTAGAGATTTGGATGGAAATTTGGAAAGAGAGGAATTCGAAGGATTCAATGGATTTCATTTCGAATCTTGGCTCAAACAATTGGATGGATTTAAATTCGACTTGGAGAGCAAAGAGTCGATCGAAAGTTAAATTAGTAAATTAATTTTCGAATCTTGGCTCAAACAATTGAATGGATTTGGAGAGCAAAGTTAGTTAAATTAGTAAATTAATTTTCGAATTTTCGAGATGGAAGAATTCGATGAATTAGAGATAGAAACGCAAGGGTCTTCGTGTCATTTGAGAAATAAGAGCGAAAGTCACTTTCTTTCGCTTTATCTTTGGATGAAAATCGAGCATCGAGTTCGATTTAGGGCAACGAGATCGGATCTGATTGATTCTTGGATAGAATGGTATGTTTTATACGCGAGATTGAAGGGTGGGTAATCGGGGTAGGTAATGATATCTGGATCGGCGAGAGGGAGAGGATTACGCATGGAATTTGGTTTTGATCGCGTTGGTCGATAACGTTGCCAATATTATTATGGCCAGATTATTATTTCGTGTCCCGTTTTATTACGGGAAGAGATCGTAAATTTCTGACGGTAATTACAAAAATTAAAATTCGTCCCTCCTCCTTCGAAATGGAAATATTTCACCCGGTTCTTGCTCAACCTTTGATATTTACTAAATCTACGAAACTCTTAAACTAAGAAAAAAAAAAGAAAATAATCCAAATAAATCTTCTCTAATAAAGAATCTATCTTTTCTCTACGCAGAGAGAAGAGAAAACACCCCTTTTTTTAAATAAATTTATCTTTTCGAATATCCCAATGAATACCGTTTATCGACGATAAAATAAAATTTCTTCCAGATTTTATCCGAAATCTCTGCTAAATTTTTCACTCGGGACTTGAGATAACGTGGAGGAAGGGAGGGGATGGAAAACAAATGGTAATCTCGTTAACGCGAATAAAACCACGAGCATCGACTTTGGCCGTGAATATATACGCGTCTACGCCACGTTAGGGTTGTAAGTGGGTTAAAGGTACTGGTTGTTTAGAGGGTGAAGTGCATAGTTTGCCAGCGCTCGGAAACAACGGAGAATGGATCGCCTAACGAAGTGTGTTCGCCGGCGGAGACCAACGAAATATGGAGGAGGGAGGGGGTTGCGAGGGGCCAAAGAAAACACGATCCCCCGATTGTTAACAGTTTCCTCTTTCCTCCTCTTTCTCTCTCTCTCTTTTTCTCGCTTCATCTCGAAATTTCCTTCCTTCCTTTTCTTCTTTATTCCAGGTTTAAGGAGATCATATCATCAGATTAATTCGATCGAATTATAATTGCGTCTCACAAATTCGAAGCGCAATATCGTATAAAGATATCTTAAAATTTTAATTAATCTTTAACGTATACGAAACATATCAACGACTCTCTCTCTCAAGGGGTTAAAGTATAGAGAAGTATACATTCCTACATAGACAGCTCCTTTTCCATCCGGGATCCGGGTTAACCAGGGAAGCTGCTAATCCTTCGTGCAACGATTAACCCATGAATATATATATATATATATATACCTGATTTTCGATATCATATTTCTTTCTTCTCCCCTTCCACTCGATTCGACAAAGAAGATTCGGATGGAACGCTCGAAGAAGAGGAGGGGAAGAGAGAGCGGAAAAGGGACGAAGTGGAAACACGAAAGAGAGAGAGAGATGCGACAGAGAGAAGAATATACATACATATATATAGAAGGGGTGGTGGTGCTCCTCGTTGATTTCCCGTTTTCATATTCAATATGATCCGCACCGGCATTGTATTCATTGAAAACGAGTGAACCGCACGCAAGATCAGGAGCCGGCCGCCAGGAACGAGAGTGGATCATGGAAGGCCCGCGTCGGTGATGATGGGCGCGATGGTGGTGGTCGGCGGTGGTGGGTAGGTCGTTGCGGTGGTTGGATGGATGGTTTAGTTGGTAGGTAGGTTGGTTGGTTGGTTGGCTGGCTGACTGGCTGACTGGCTGACTGGCTGGTTTCCTATTCCGACTAATGAAAGGAGAGCCCCGGGTCTCGAGGTTGCCCCCGTCTGCCTTCAGGTTTAAAGTCGATGTGTCCTCTTCACCCGTGAATCACGGCCGGTGGCGAGGCTCGATCGGCAGGGTGGGGTGAGGGTAGAGAGAGAGAGAGATGGTGGTAGTCTTTTAAGACTTCGCGGAGTGTTTTGAATGGGAATCTCCTCCCCGTTGGGGAAAGGAATCCGTTGGAGGTTTCCAGGTTGACCGCTGATTTATTTTTCCAACCTTTCCTTCTACGTGTTTCGCGTTTAATCTTCGTAAATGATTCTATCTATCGATGGTGTATCGTGGAACGTAGGTTGTTTTGTAAAATGTAGATTTTCTTTTATTATTGCGTGTGTATATATGAATTTAGAATAATTTTGTATGATTTGAATTTGCATCCTGGAAATAAACGCGATTAATTAAGTAAAATGATTAATTTTGGAAAGGTTAATTTCTTTTTCTTTTTTTACACGGTTAAACAATGGAAGAATGGAACGATGGAAGGGGGACGGATAGATGAATGATAACGCGGGGATTTTTTACAAATTAGCAGAGTTCCATCGTTCGAGTATGTCGAACATACAACCTGAAAGTTCAAAGCGCAAGAGTCCGCCTCAGCAATATTCAAATTAACGATTCGCCAGCGTTTTCGTTCGTTCGTTCGTTCGTCGAGTATTTGGCTTGAAAAAAAAAAAGAAAAAACCAGGATCTTTCTATTTATCCCCTAATGTATTGGATATCCTGCAATATTACAAAGAAGAAGAAGGAAAAAAAACATCGAATGCTTTAACATTCTCCTTACCATAATTAATAATAATCTCTCAAAATATTTCAACGTATATATCGTATTTCTCCTCAACGAAGTCGAAATCAACCTGAAAAAAAAAATAAATAAAGTTAATACTCGATAAATCTTCGATACAAGAGACATAGAATATAATAAAAAAAAAAGAAGATTAAAATCAAAGCTTAAACACGTTGGATCGATTTTCACTTGATCCAATCCCTCCCCTCGTTTCCCCCCAACTTTTCTCCAATTACACGTTCAAGCGCGGCGATAACACCGAATAACTCGATAATAACCGAAAAGAGAAAGAGAGAAAGAGATAAAAATCTCACGCGAGACGCGTCAACGTGTCCCCGCCCCTATTAAAATCATCCCCCTAAACGCAATAACAAAAACCTCGTCTCCTTTTCAAAGGAGGAGGAAGATGGCCGTTGATTAAAGATCCGGCGGAGACTTTTAATCACGATAAGCGCGCTCACGACCTCGCGGCTAGACCGTCCCTTTTACGTATCCCCCCTTCGTAATGACGAGGAAGAACCATCTCTCTCTCTCTCTCTCTCTCATCGCTCCTCCCGCTCCTAGAGGAGCGGTTGCTCGTTTCCATCGTTGCGTGTACACGCGTGTATCCATCGCGAAAATAGAAAGAAAGGAAGAGAAAAGAGGCAGGGAAGAAACGGCGGGTTACGCCATTGTGGCAGAAAAATGGAAGTCTCCCTCTTTAATAGAGACTTCCATGCACGAGGTATAATACGTACCTCGTGTGTGTATATAAAGTGGCGAGGGGAAGATAGAGATGGACAGATAGACGAAGAGAAGCGTACGAAAAGAAAAGGCGCGAGGCGAGGGGGGAGGGTGAAAGGCAGCTCGAGAAAATATATCCGCGAGCGGTTAAAGGGAAGGACATCGGAGTCCCGCGGCTGGCCGCGGACGAGATGGATGCCGCTTTCGACGCGGACCCGCTGGAAGGGGTGCGGACGGACCGACGGAAGGGTCGTCGTCGCCGGTGCATCGACGCTCTCGGTGCAGCCGGCGGCCCTATGGGCGACCACGCGGGGCCGAGCCCCCCCGTTGGGGTGCGGGCGGAGTGGTGGCAGGGCGGGGCGAAGCCGGTGGGGGGAGGGGTTGCGAGGCCGACTCCTCGCCGAGGGTTGGATCGGCGCGGCGCCCGATGCGCGCAACGGGTTTTCCAGCGATCGTGTGGAAAGCGCGAACAGCGGGATCGAGCTCGATGCGCTCCGCTCGTCCAAGGGATTTATCGCGCGAAGATGTATGCGTTTCTCAGAATTCGATCTTTTCCATTCTTTCTCCTTGTTTCTTTCAGATTTTTTGGGAATTTGTATCGGAGGAATTATTTTGAATAGACAGATTGATTATTTCAGACGAAGGATTTATGGAATAAATTAATAGAAATATGGGAATAGGATTCGAATTGTCTTGGATAATTTAGGATATTGGAAAATAATTGCTGGAGATTGTATATCGAGCGTAAATAGTGTCGCCTGTTACATTGAGTCATATCACTCGACGCCATATTAATCACGCATTCCGTTTCTGGAATAATTAACTACGCGCTCGTAAATATTCGATCGAACGAATTCGTCTCATCCTTCGATGTTTAAAACGAAAATTCCTCCCGAAACGATAAAAGTTAAGGTACCATTCGATTCGTAACATTTCGTAATTTCGTGCAACCTTGAAATTCCCCCCTCCATCTAACTAACTCGTCGATAGCCGAGAAATTTTCCGAAATAATCCGATACGTCGATCGCATGGATCGATTCAATCGACCGTCCTCTCGCTCCCTTCGTTCATTGAAAATGCAAATTCGCCGGCCGGCGATCGCGTAATTTACTGGCGGAGGAGAATGGGCGAAGAGGGAGGACGGAGGAAAGACGTGTAATAGGCATATTACTGTGAATATGGGCTAGGGTGACTTGGCTTTGGTTAATTCCATGTTTAAGTGCGATATTATAATCCTTCGCAATTATTATTATTATTATTATTCCACGCCACGTGAATGGAACGCGCGTTTTCCTCCTCTCGAATGGATCTCTCGTGAGGATCTCGTTTGAAGGGTTCGTTTCGATCTTTCATTTCTTTTTTTTTTGGAAAAAAGAAATATATTTTGTATTCCTTGCTTTTGCGGATATTCGTTCCGTAAGTTGAATAATTATGGGAATTGAAAAGGAAAGAGATAAATTCGGATAAATTTTGTGAATTTCGTCGATGACTATTGTATATTCATACGTTGAGAGGTTTTGAATTAATAATGATGTGAATTATTGTAATATAAATATGGACACAGCTTGGAAAAAATAGAGACAATTAATTTCAATTATTGTGCAAATGTCGATAACGCAAATTAACTAAATGAATTATACACTTGGCATAAATATCGATCAAAAATAGACACATTGTTAACACGCAACGTTAATACTTTCCAATATCAATTCTCTCTCTATCTATCGTAATTTAGAAAATTTTACTTAACTTCTTTCTCCAAGAAATCGTAAGAACGCGAAATTTCGTGGAACCTGCCTCTATCCTCCACGGTTTCTGCGATTAAATCGGGCCTGGATTTTAAACGGCGCTTAGTTGGCCGCCACGTGCGACTCTATCCATCTAGAAAAAATTCGATTCGACGCAAGAACGTTTATTTCTTTTTTCTCTTTCCATTTTTCCCTTCCTCTCTCTCTCAGCCGAGAGATCGCGCTCGTCGTAATTTTAAACATCTGACATAGCCACGCGTGTCAAATCACAAACAAACGGCTCTTTGCGCTCTCACAGATGGTTGGATAAATTCGCAATGGCGAAACGCGTTCGAAAAACGTGTAAATGACAACGATTCGTTCGATTGTGCTCCGCACAAAGTTTCTCCGCGAAAGAAAGGAACGAAGAGAGAGAGAGAGAGAGAGAGAAGGAAGGAATTTTAAAAGGAATTTTTCCTTTTCCCCCGTTAAAAAGGGATTCCTTATTGCATTAGTCGTATCCGAGGAAAGAAATAGATTCCGAAATTATTCGAGCGCGAGACGCGTTGTCTTATCGAGACGCGTTCCATTTTCAATTCACGTTCGATCCCCTTCGTCCTTCCCCCATTTCCATATCTTTGCTCCGCGAAAAAAATTACGCTTTATCAGTTTCCAACTCTCGAAAAATATTTCAGACGGATCTTTAAAACAAATCGCTCCCTCTCCTTCCAATAATTAACCGATATCCTTCTTCCTCCTTCTCCTCCTCCTTCTCTTCCTCGTTTTGGGAAGAAAACGCTGGTCCACGAGGCGAGAGATGGACGTTACGTACCACCACGTGCACGCACGTGTGAATGACAGGAGATGGTGAAAGGAGAGGAGAGAGTTGGGCCAAGGATGAGAGCGGGAAGGATCGAAGAGGAGAACGGACGGACGGACGGACGGACGGAGAAACAGAGAGGGTGGAAAGATAGAAAGACGGATAGACAGAGGGACGGAGATGCATGGTAGGCAGTAGTCGCGTTACTTCCGGTCGAGCGGTCGCTGTGCCTGGCAGCTGCGGAGTTTGCAGGAACGGGGAGGGGGTTGTGTTGTTGCACATCCATGCGCCCCCTTTTGCGTATCCATCCAGCCAAACCCCGATTCCAGCCTCTCTCTCTCTCTCTCTCTCTCTCTCTCTCTCTCTCTCTCTCTCTCTCTCCTCCCTTCCGCCTCCGCTCTTCCCCACCGCCCCTCCCCCTTCACCCTCTTTTATCGTTCCGTATCGTCACATTGATTCATTCTCTAATTCGATTAGTTTAAATGGCATTAAAACAATCCTGTTGCGAGTGCGTGAGCACGCCAACGTACGTACGCGGTGCGTGGCGACAAAACGCGGCTGAACGCGCAGCTGTTCGCTTCTCTCGTCGAAAGGAGAGAGGCCTTTCGTTTTTCTTCTCGTACGGATTTTCTTTTTCTTTTTTTTTTTTCTTCGTCGAAACGAATCGATCGATAATTTTCGAAGGAGGAAATTTTTCAACGATTATAAGATTCAATATTCAATCTTTTCTTATTCGTTATTCCAATTATTCGTTGCAATAATTTTTTAATCAGATTTTAAATTTTAATCCCATCGTATGAATCGAATCGAATTGAAGAAAATCGTTCCCCTTAATTTTTGAGAGGAATTTTTAAGGATAATCTTGAAGTTGAAGAGTTCATTGAATGATGACGAACGTGAAATGTCTTCTCTCTAAATATTGTCTGCTCGAATTCAAAAAATGAATGATAACAAACGTGGAATATCTTCTCTCTAAATATTGTCTGCTCGAATTCAAAAAATACAATCGAAGAAGAAGAGAGAAGGAGAAGCAAGTTTCATCACCGCCCCTCCGTAAACCGGTCGATCGTGAAATCTCCGCGTCCAATACGAGACGAAAGGAAGAAGAAGAAAAGGAAAAAAAGGAAAGAGAAAAGAACAAGTTACGTAAAAAGGAAAACAGCATCACATATATCGTGGTAGCGCGTCAAAGGCAATACGGATCGGCCGGGTCAAAGGCCATTAGGCCCGTGAGTTATGAGACAAGTTCTAATACTCTAATAATCTTGGCGTTGATCGGGCGGGCGGCCCGAGTGTGCGTGGAGAAACGCTTAGTGCTCTATGCAGGGACTTGCGAGACTTTATTCCGGCCGATCACTCGCACGCCTTCCTTTCCCATTTCGTTCTGCTCACCCTCCCTGATCCTTCTTCCCCCTCGTGCACAACACCCCCTTCCCTTCCCCGCCCCCGATGGATCCCTCCCTCCTCCATCCCTTGCGGATCCGTGCGCGAGCCAAGTCAGTGTGAAATTCGGCAGCCCTTATTAAAGCTTACACCCTCGCGATGCCATCCTTCTCCTCTTCCCCCCTCGCCCAGCCAGCGTTTCTCAAATTCGAAACCTCCTGGCATCTTTCTACTAATTTTATAGGATCCGGATGGTTTCAAGGTTCTTCTCGAACGGAAACTCTTTGTCGTTTGTTATGTATTTCTTATGTTTCTTTGGATTTTTATTCAGAGAGATAGATTTTGATGCACGTGATCTTGGATAAGTATTTTGTTACTTGATCGAAGAGAAACTTTATTTCATTTATTATATATATATTTCTTATGTGTTTGGATTTTTATTTAGAGAGGATAGATTTTAATGCAAGAGAAACTTTGTCATTTATTATATATATATTTCTTATGTGTTTGGATTTTTATTCAGAGAGGATAGATTTTGAGGATAGTGTTCTCTTCTCGGATAAGTATTTTGTTATTTGATCGAAGAGAAACTTTATTTCATTTATTATATATATATTTCTTATGTTTCTTTGGATTTTTATTCAAAAATAGATTTTGACACACGTATTCTCTTCTTGGATAAGTATTTTGTTACTTGATCGAAGAGAAACTTTGTCATTTATTTTATATATATTTTTTATGTGTTAGAATTTTTATTCAGAAATAGATTTTGACACGCGTATTTTCTTCTTGGATAAGTATTTTGTTACTTGATCGAAGAGAAACTTTGTCGTTTGTTATATATATATATTTCTTATGTGTTTGAATTTTTATTTAGAGAGGATAGATTTTGATGCAAGAGAAACTTTATTTCATTTATTATATATATATATTTCTTATGTGTTTGGATTTTTATTCAGAAATAGATTTTGACACGCGTGTTCTCGGATAAATATTTTGTTACTTGATCGAATATTTAGATCTTGGAATAAATGGGAAGTTGGAAAATTATTTATACGAAGAGAAATGTCTTGTCGCAAAATTTATACGACGAATTTCTTTCTTTTTTTTTTAAGTTTTCTAAGTTTAAAAACAAGGGCGAGTTTAAACAAAGGAGAAAGATTGTCAGGATATATATTTTCTCGTGGAAAACAAACCGTGGCCGGCCACACGTACGAATTATTTTTCCTCCGACGTTGACCGCGTGACCCAGGAAGGTAGAACCGAGGGGAGGGGGAGGAGGGACACGAATGGCAAACAGGATAATTTAAATATAAGAGTTTCTGCAATTCTACATTTATGGGGGCGTATATTGCCAGGCTATAAACGTGGCCGGCTATTTCGCGTCTAATTCCACTTGTGCCGCAGCACTCCTCCTCCCTCGCTCGCCTCTCACTCCCTGGAAACCTCGATCTAATTGGCTGAGATTACCAGCCGAGGGAAACGGGTATTTTACGCGGATCCTGTTACGATTTCGGAACAGAAAACTCACTTTTGTCCCATTTCCGTGATTGAACGAATGTGAATTCCTGTGATTTTTAAAAAAGGGAGATATTTGAATATCAGAGAGATTATCCTTCGAATCTTTTTTTCTTTTTTTTTTTGCTTTTCCTTATTCGATGTCCTTGTTTGTTTCAATCGATTATTGCGCTTCGCGATTTGGAAATAATATTATACGATAAATAATTTTATTCTAGCTTTTCCTTTTTTTAGTAAAGTAATCGATTTTTTTTAATTCTCTTTCGAGCAAAAATAATTGCAAAGATTGTAAAAAGTCAAATATTATTGGATTATTGAGATTAAAACTTGAAACAATGGTTAATAAAGGACGAATAAAAGGATAATTTATTATGAAATTTATTTTTCCTTCGGGAAAATAATGGTAAAAGAAATTTTAATTGATAAACTTCTGTCAGATATATTATAAGGCATTGGACAATAGTTTCGAAACGGTGATTTTCAAGTAAAATAAAAATATCTTATATTTTAAATATAAATTACTTAAATATTCTTCGACGGAAAGAGAAAACTCCAATATTCACCTCATATCTATAATAAATTCCCTATAACCTGTTCAACCTCCTCAGAAACACCACAAGACATCCAAAGCACTATTACAATACTTTCCAAACAACGAAATATCATCAATGCTTCAAGTTTTTTATTATCAAAAGATTCCATAGAATTATATTCCACAACTATCTATTTAAATTTCCAAATCCACTTGCAAATGAACTGTAAGACTTCTTCTTTTTTATCAAAAGATTCCATAGAAAAGAAACTCTCTTTCCACGAATTTACTAAACATATATCCATTTCCACATAATTAATCTATTTAAATTTCCAAATTCACTTGCAAATGAGTTACAAGATTTCGACTTTCTCATTATCAAAAGATTCCAGAGAGAATCTCTAAAAAAGAAAATCTCTTTACTTTATACAATACTTCTTGTACAATTTACTTTTCAATTTAATAAAGAGGAAAAAAAAAAAAAGAAAAGAAAAAATACCCCTGAACATACACTCCTGAAGGGGTTAACATCCCCCATTAACGGGAGAAAACTTTGAGAAACCCTGTCCCGCGAGCAGCGCGTTCCGTTGTCGCGCTGACTCATACCCCCTCCCTCCCCTCCCTCCCCGATCTGTGTCCCACATCCGCGGCATTCGCAAACCGTCGGCCGCACGCGAGCTGTAACTAAATTTTAAATTTTTACTTACTTCCAGGCTGCTGCTCACCCCTTGGCCCTCGTCATTACCCGGCCTGCAATCACCGCCTCCTCTCCCGGTATCCGCGCGGACACCCCTATCCTCGCCACCCCTTCCTCGCCGCCTTTCCTCTTTACAATCCGCCGGCGTCGCGCTCCCGGATTGCGAGTAACCGGATTAACTGCGGATATTTGATAAACGGCCGATGGTCCTCGATCGTGTATCCTCCTTCCCCTCCCTCCCGCCCTATCCTCCTCTCGCGGAGGATATACTCCGCTCGAGACACGGATCCGTTAAGGATCCGTCCGCGTATCCGTGATCCGTATTTTCGAGCAACTCGATCGTTGACAATTTTAGTTTCCTCTTCTTCCGTGCTTATCCGATGCAACGCTGGATTTCGTTGGGCAAATTTTTTTTTGATTTTTTGGATGGAATGGAAAAGGGGAGGTTAGATTTCAAGATTTAGAGAAGTTTAGTATCGTTATAATTTTAATCAAGAAGGGGATGTATATATTTGATACGAGGAAGATAATATTCAAACAAACGAAAATATGTTCCTTTACGTTTGATTCTATTATTTCATTCGTTCAATCCTTGAAAAAGAAGGATTTCTTTTGGAAAGGAAGAATTTGGAACTCGAGGGAGGATCGTGGAAACGAAGGAGAGACATTAATTTTGGAAAGGAAGAATTTGGAACTCGAGGGAGGATCCGAAGAATCGTAGAAATGAAGGAAAGACATTCGTTTTTGAAAGGAACGAATTTGAAATTCGAGGAGGATTCAAAAAATCGTGGAAACGAAGGAGAGATACTAGTTTTGGTAAGGAAGAATCGTGGAAGTAAAAGAGAGACACTTGTTTTGGAAAGGAAGAATTTGAAACTCAAGGGAAGATCCAAAGAATCGTAGAAGTAAAGGAGAGATACTAGTTTTGGAAAGGAAGAATTTGGAACTCGAGGGAGAATCTGAAGAATCGTAAAAACGAATAAAAGACACTAGTTTTGAAAAGGAAGAATTTGGAACTCGAGAAAGAATCGTGGAAGCGAAGGAGAGACATTAATTTTGGAAAGGAAGAATTTGGAACTCGAGTAAGTAAAAGAGAGACATTAATTTTGAAAACGAAGAATTTGAAACTCGAAGGAGGATCCTAAGAATCGTGGAAACGAAGGAAAGACGTTCGTTTTTGAAAGAAACGAATTTGGAACTCGAGAAAGAATCATGGAAGTAAAAGAGAGACATTAATTTTGGAAAGGAAGAATTTGGAACTCGAGGAAAGATCCGAAGAATCGTGGAAACGAAAGAAAGACACTCGTTTTTGAAAGGAACGAATTTGGAACTCGAAGGAGAATCGAAGAATTGTGAAAGAGAGACATTCGTTTTGAAAAGGAAAAATTTGGAACTCGAGGGAAGATCCGAAAAATCGTGGAAACGAAAGAAAGACACTCATTTTTGAAAGGAACGAATTTGAAGGAGAGACACTAGTTTTGAAAAGGAAAAATTTGGAACTCGAGGGAGGATCGTGGAAGCGAATAAAAGACACTAGTTTTGGAAAGAAAGAATTTGGGGGAGGATAAAAACATAGATGGAAGAATCGCGGAAAGAGATTCGTAATTGATGATGGTGGCGGATCGTGGAACGATATTCGATTGTCGTGGTCGCCGCCGCGGCCGCCGCTCGGCGTTGGAATAAAGAATTCCGTTCGGAAATAGTATCGCGCGCCGCGTTGGAAAATGAGAGGCCAGCAATTGCCCCGTCATGCTTCACTTAAACGCGACGCAATGGAATTTAATACCCTTTGTAGCGCATGAAGTAGCAAAACGAAATTAAATTCGAACAAAACGCATCGACGGGAGGGAGACAGGGAGGGAGGAGGAGGAGGAGGACGAAGTCAAGCGTCATGTTATCGCGTTTGTGCGGAAATATACAACAAATGTAATGTAAGCGTTGCAGATGAATGACGGCGTATTTTCCCTCCGTGGCGACACATGGTGCGCGTGAATAATTGGAAAAAAAAAAAGAAGAGAGAGGAATAAAAAAAAGGGGGGAGGAATAAAAAATAAAAACGAAAAATAAATGTAGATATATACATATACATATATATATGTATATGTATAGTCGTGTCAAACAAAACGTGTTTCACATCGTATAGTATATAATGCGTCTGTCGATGGTGAATATTTTGACGCGTAATTATTGTTGTTATCTGTAAAACTTTTTTGTGGAGGAACGTTAAAATGGAATTTATATTAAGGGGAAATTTCTTTTTTCTTTTTTTTAATCATTATTTTTGTGGCTAAAATCTGGATATCGTGTTAGAAATTTAATATGGAAATTTATTCGGTATAATAATTTTAAACGTGTTAAATCTTCGTTATTATTACATATATAGATATCTAGATATTGGTGTTTGCGTTTTAATACGAATAAATAAAATTTTTGGCCTATATTTTCGATGGTTCGCGTAAAATAAAATTACTAGATTGATCGTTGTCGTTGATTGACAATTTTATTTCGAATAATATTCGCCTCCTAGTGGGAAATGTTTCAAAATCAAATCTCCGTGTCGAAAATTTAAACGAGATCAAATTTTTATATCCTTATTTATTACGATACAAAAATCGCGGATTACGTTGAGACTAAACTGAATTCTAATCATTAGCTTATCAAAGAAAATAACAATTAATCAATCTATAACCAAATACAAAATTCTACGAAAATTTAATTAAAAAATTAACAAAAATTATCGATTCTTTCAAACGCTTGCACGAAATCAAAATGAAGAATTAAACAACTTCGACTAACTCCATTTGTCCAAACATTTCTTTAAAAAAAAAATCTACACAGAAATGATCGATTAAATTGCCAAAAAATATAATGTATATATATATATAATTTCCATCTGAAAAATCCATATCGATCAGGTGTGACACTTGAGGAGAAGGAAGGGGAGGGGGGAGAAATGCAAAGGGAGGAAAAGGTGATTATCACCGGATCGATGGGTGCTCCAAGTTGGAGTTTCCGAGTTTCTCTCCTCGGAAATGCGTTTTTGCAAGGGGAGCAAGAGGCCTTGTCACCGAAACTTGGTTCGAGCCTGTGGAACGAGGGCAGTGGAGGGGGGGAGGGGGTTGAAAATTGAAAAAGTCGGGATGGAAGGAGGAAGGACGGAGAGAAGTCGCCGGCAACTCTTGCGGGAGCGGGAAAGTTTGTTCTTTTGTCTCGAGGACCAGACAAGTTTTTGCAATCGCAAGTTTTCTACGGCCGCCCCCGCGAAACCAGACCCGGCAGAGACGATCAACGTTTCCTGGATAAAGTGAAATACTGGCGGGGTATTACGCGGTGACGCAACCACTTCTCGAAACGCGAATATTAAGAAAGAACCATTATTTTTTATTCATGTGTATACTCATACCTGATAATTTTCGATTTCCTCCAATTTGTCCCTCCAAACACTTTTCCAAACATTGATATTAGTCGTATTCTTGATCCAATGTTTTCTTTTGAATCGGGAATCGACTTATCGTTTCATCGTTTGAATGCAGTCTTTTTCGATCCTCAACACTGGAATTATCCAATTATCAAAGTTCAGTTTAGATTTGTGTATTTTTGACGGGATATTAATTATTCTTGATTCACGTGATCCAAAATTTTCTTTTGATTGCGAATCGTTTCATTATTTGAATGCAATCTTTTTGGATCCTCAACATTGGAATTATCCAATTATCAAAGTTTAGTTTAGATTTGTATATTTTTGAGGGGTTATTAATTATTCTTGATTCACGTGATCCAAAATTTTCTTTTGATTGCGAATCGTTTCATTATTTGAATGCAATCTTTTTGGATCCTCAACATTGGAATTATCCAATTATCGAAGTTTAATTTAGATTTGTTGTATATTTTGATGAAATATTAGTTGTATTAATTATTCTTGATTTACATGATTCAAAGTTTTCTTTTGTTTTTGATCTGGAATCTTTTTTTCGTTTCATCGTTCGAATGCAATCTTTTTAGATCCTGAACACTGTAATTATCCAATTATCAAAATTTAGATTTGTTGTGTATTTTTGACGGGATATTAATTATTCTTGATTCACGTGATCCAAAATTTTCTTTTGATTGCGAATTGATTTATTGTTTCATTATTCGAATGCAATCTTTTTGGATCCTCAACACTGAAATTATCCAATTATCAAAGTTTAGTTTAGATTTGTTGTATATTTTTGACGGAATATTAGTTATATTAATTATTCTTGATTTACATGATCCAAAGTTTTCTTTTATTTTTGATCTGGAATCTTTTTTTCGTTCGAATGCAATCTTTTTGGATCCTCAACATTGTAATTATCCAATTATCAAAGTTTAGATTTGTATATTTTTGACGAAATATTAATTGTATTATTTATTCTTGATTCACGTGATTCAAACTTTTCTTTTGATTTGAAATCGAGACAAATTATTACTCGTGCAAGCACTTTTGAATTAATATCGATTATATTAATTACTCTTGATCCGTGCTAATTTCAATTCTAAATTCGACTGGAAAGTTTTGATTGTTTGAAGTTGATCCAACGCGTATGAAATACAATCAATAGAAGCAAAATATTATCACATTCACGCTCGTTCGAATGCGAGGGAAAAAATATTATAAATAAATATTCCCAATCTCTCCACATAAGAAAAATAAACACGAAGCTTGGAGAACGAAGAAAGGAATGAAGGAACGCTTCTTCTTTCCTCGTATTTACTTCGAATTACATTCACGGAAAATACAAATTCGCAATTACAATCTTTCCAACTTGGCGCAAAATAAATCTACAATCAAGAACGAACAAGAAGGAACAACGTTCGTTACAGTTGTAATTAACGCCTGCATCTCCTCTTTCTCTCCCTTCCTTCCCCTCTCTTTTTTTCTTCTCCTCTTAATCCATTCCCCCGGGTTGCCGTTGCCGTAAACAGGATTGCGGAATAACACGGTCAGAAATTTCTCAAGAATCTTATTTATTATCCCCCGCGGGAGGAGAGGAGGGGGGAGGACGGCCGAGGAACGGCAGAAAGGAACAATCGCCAACTAATTCAACCACCTTAATTACCGGCATAAGAACAATAAGATTTAGCGCTCTTTTGTCCCCCGGGGAAAAATGAGAGATTGCCACGCGCGGGTCACCGGATTCCTGAGCGCCGTATTTCCAGGTAAACGGCCCGTCGACGCATCCTCTGCCCGCCATTGTTTCGCTCCTGGCAAGGAGAGAGATAGAGACAGAGAGAGAGAAGAGAGATTCTTCGATCTTCGGTGTCGTTTAACGGCTCGTCTCGATCGTACGAGTAGCGAAAGAAGGAGTGAAGAAAGGAGAGGATTTAATTTTCTTTTTTTATAAACTTTGAAGATCAAGAATAGTTTCAGCATGTTTGTCTTCTTTTTTTTAAGTGCAACTTTGATGAGAGATGGAGAGAAAGTTTTAAGCAAAATAAATTCAGTAAGGCGAGATTTTAATTTGGAAGTTCTTTTTGGAAAATTTAATTTTTGTTGCAGGTATTATTTATCAGTTTCTTTTTTATAAAATATTTTATCTTTTCAATAGAGATATTCCAAAGAGATACAAAATTATTAGTATTATTTACGTTAAAATGTAATTAAAAGTAAAAGGATATTTTCATATTAATAGGATAATTTAAATGGAAATGAATTAGATTATTTTTCTATCTCCTTATCGACGTTAATATCGTTAATATCAAGATATTAGCAGGAATGTTACTCAACGAGGATAAATAAAACAAAAGAACGATATATTTTTGTTCTGCGTTTTAATTTTCTTGAGAAATCTCTTATACTTCCCTTCATATATACATATTTATCACCCTCCAAAACGTGCTGAAAATTTGACAATTTAATAAACAATACTATTAAATACTATCTACATATATTTAAATTAATTAATAATAAATTATTAAGTCAGATGCGATAACAATAGCAAAAGGGATCGAAATACGAGTAATCTTAAGAATAATACTAGCCTCGAAAATTAATTATTTTAGCATTTCAACAATTTGAGAAAGAAAACATAAACGATGATCTCTCGACATCGAGAAAACGAGCTTAAAAACAATATATCGAAAGAGATGCCTCGATTTCAAAGGAAGAGCAAAAATTTCGTTTCCATTCCATTTCGATTAAAAAAAAAAACCGATATCCTCGTTGAATAATTACTAGGCCACGCCGAGGTTGATACACGGCTGAAAGCTGTTGGAGCACGCCGAGCGCGAAATCACGTGGGAGGGATAAAGAATCCTCGATGACACGTGTGCGATGTCGGTCTTTTTGCCAGCCTAAGTCTTTGACGTCTCGATAACGGCGACGACTCGGATCCTCTCGAGTTGGCCATTTTCCAGACTGCTGCGATTGAACATGTCGCGTATTATATACGGGGAAAATGGAGAGCATCTCCTCCAACCGAGATCCGATGGCCGAGAGTTGATTACAATTCCTCCTCGTCCAACAAGAATATTCCAAGAATATTTCTAGAATAATCTAATTTATAACGAGATCGAGATCATTTTATCCTAATTGTGAAAATTTTCATGCCGAAAGATCTCTAAAGTTAAACAAGCATTACATTCGCTTCGAATGTCAGAAACATTCAATCATCCTCTTAGATTTTCTTAAAATCTATCACGAATCATATCTCTGTTACGTAAAATGAATTTACACGTCACAGTATAAAACTAATCTCTCCCTTATTGAATGACAATAAATTATAATTTATTGTTAATTGATTTAAATATACGTAGATATTTAGTAGTAGTAGTATTATTAAACTGTCAAATTTTCAGCACGTTTTGGAACGTAGTTAAAAAATTATCCCCTCGTTAGAAATATCTCGTTGTTTCGAAAAGAAGAAGAAGAAGAAGAATTCGTTTTTAAAGTTCGTTTTACAAGGAAGGCGGGGAGGTGATCGAAACTTCCGGCCCCCAGACTCATCAGCACGCGTCACCCCATATTACGGATAACTATTCTTTCCGCTCGTTGCGAGCCCCCATTGTCAGCGGAGACCCTCGCGTAAGCGATACACTTTGGGGATCCCCAATTTCTCTCCCCCCCCTAGTTCTCCAACCCACCCCGTCTTCCTCCTCTTGTTTCCTCGATTCCATCCTCGTTGCCCTCGTTTCACCTGGATGCCTTCGAGCATTGTGCCTCGTTTTTTTTTTTTTGAAGGGATGGATGATCGAAAGAGATATATAAAAGAAATATTTTTTGAAACGAATCTTCAGTTTCGCTCGAGATATTTAAATATCACCGTTGATGTTCGGATGGAAGAATTAATTCGATTGATTAATTAATTCTCGAAAACATATACGAGAGAGAAAGGGATGGAGGAGGAAGAAGGTTTGAAAATATTATTTTCGAATATAATAAAATGAATATATATATATATAGAAAATATAGAAAATATGTTGGAAGAAATAGAAGGGACGAAGGAGAGCGGAAAAAGGGTGAAACAAAGGGAGAGACGAGATAGGAGGAGGAAGGAAGAAAAAAAAAATGGAGGGGAAGGTGAAAAGGGAGGAAAGGTGGCCGAAGGGGCTTCTCCTCGATCCTCCTGGTTCCGGATTAAACTTTAATTGATTCAACTCCGTGGTCTGTGGCCAGCGAGGCGCGTAGAAGAAGAGGGCACTCACCGTCCCGAAGCCACTCCTCCTCCTCCTCCCTTTCCTTTCAATCTCCTGCACCAGGATGCGCCTATTATTCCGTCCCGTGGTGGTAGGCCGATAAGTCGGAGAAGACGTGGAATCGACGATGGAAATATAATAATAATTGGCAACGGAAGAAAAAGGAATCTGTTGTCCGACCGATTGTCATCGTTCCCTCTCGTTCGTCGCGAGGGAACAATAATACAACGGGTAATTATTTTTAATGACGAGTAATTATTTTTAATCGATCGAAGATACATCCAGTTTCGTTCTCTCGCGAGAAGAATATATCGAAAACGAATACGAAGCAAGGATACGAAATATATAAAATTCCAACCGATTCCAAGCCCCGCCCCTCTCCGAGAAAACACGTGGTTCTAATCTCGGATGGAGAGAGGAGGAAAGAAGAAGAAGAAGAAGAAGAAGAAGAAGGGTCGAACCCCTCGCTCTTTTATTTGCAAATAATTGAAAGGGCCGCGCGGAAAACAAAGGGCAGGCCAGCTCGCCCTCCTAGCCTACCCTTCTCCTGGGAAAGCCAGGGGTTACCGCGATGGCGTGGCCGCGGAACGACGTTAGAAACGGTCGAGGAGAATCGTATTAGCCCGCGGAACGAGCAACACCGGAAACACGACTCCTCGTGTTGTAACTCGATTCCTCGCTTTTATGCAGCGTCCACACACGCTCGAATCGTGATATAACGTGATTGTTGCGAGGATATAATTCTTACTCTCCAATGATTCAGTTAATTCTAATAAAATTTCGACTTCTCGTAATAAATATATACAAGTTCGATGAGGATTTTCTAAATAAATATTAGTTAAACAGGTATGTTTACATCAAAGGATCCTGGAATCTGTATCTATAAAATTACTTTCGTAATAAATACACACAAGTTCGATGAGGATTTTCTAAATAAATACCTTTAATTCCACGGAATAATAATATTAGTTAAACAGGTATGTATTTACATCAAAGGATCCTGGAATCTGTATCTATAAAATTACATGCTGTACATGAATCGTTTCACGATTCGTTCGACTCTGGTTAAATTTCTAATATCTTTGCAAACATTGTTGCGCCAATAAGATAAATTTTGATTCAACACATTCGTGTATCGTGATGAGAGTGAATATTGCACGATAGTTGCGCTATTTGCGAGCATCGATGTATATTGGAAGGGATGCAGATTGGCGTGTTTCCCGTTCGCGTTGTCGTCGAGGAGGAGGAGGAGGGGTGAGAAAGAAAACGGAGAGAGCTTGGCCGGGGTTGGTCGACCCGAGAGGCGGCTTGGCGGGCAACGTCAACGTTGATTGGATTTCACAGCTAACAAGAAAATTATATTCGAGATTGGGTAGGTAATCGTGCGAGGTAGCGTCTCGCACACTTGCAACCCGCCTCTCTCTCTTTTTTTGTACACACCCTTCCTCCTCTTACGCGACTCATCTCTTACGCCAGTTTCACCCCCCTTGTTGCGGGGAACGTTACAGAAATAACTCGTCAAGGCGATTTACCGGTGAAGATTAATCTCTCTCTCTCTTTCTCGGTGTATCGAAGAGGGTTCGCGATAATAAATAAATCGCGCGAGTGACGATTGGAAGCGAGGCAGGCCTCGCAAAAATATCCCGGCAAGACATCCGGGCGCAAGGCCCTCCGTCGACGCTCGACCCCATCAACCGATGCGACCGATTTAACCCCTTCGACGAAGGTGATCACGCCGGTGATCACGCGGCGCAACTTTTCGCCACGCTTTTTCACGCCTCGATTACGCCTCATCCCCGGCGAGTACCCACTTTTAAATGACTTTGAAGTAAATAAAGGAAACTGCCGCCGCTTTGTCGCGAGGAGGAGGAGGAGGAGGAGGAGGAGGGAAGGGGTTGAAACGGTTTGGGAGAGGGGAGAGACGAACGATAATTTGGAGGAGAGAGAGAAAGGCGAGTTCGAGTTAATATTAAATTATCGAGCGTCATTTTGATAATTAGGGAAACGTATCTTGTATCGATATTGGACTTGAAATTTTTATTTTTGAAGCAGGATGTAATTATTCGAATTATATCATTCTTTTGGAAAATATAACGATGAACGAGAGGATATAAAAGAGAGCAATGAAGCAAAACTTGTAATAGAATTAATACACAATTATTTAAATCCCTAAATCAATCGCTCTACGAAAATAATTTCATAGTAATAAGAAAGAATCGAGGCTATTTCAAATATAAGGAACTTAATAATTGTATCCAAATATTTAAATATCAAATGCTTAATAATTGCAGAACAATATGAAAAATTTTCCAAAAAGAATCGAAGCCACTTAATATATCTTTTTATAACAACAAAACTTACTTAAATTAATACAATATTTCTCCTATCAAAGTAAATGAAATAATTACATTCAAATATATCTAAATCCCTAAATCAATACGCGAAAAATAATTACGAAACAATCGAAACTTACTTATAATAAAATAGTTACATTCAAAATACACATTCAAATCACGAACGCGAACGATATGAGAAATGGTGGCAATCGGAAAAGAGCGGAGGCCATTTCAAATTTAAAACAGGGATATTATACGGAGTCGTAAAGGCACGCGACCGGAGATGGGCAGCAGGCTGGTCGAAGCAACCCTAGGACGAACGTTGCCTCTCTTCCGCCCTTCCCAGGAATAACCAAGTTCTCCTCCTCGGCCCTGGTGAAACAAGCGGACCGTCGATATCGGTTGCACGGTGCTCGGGTCACAGCCCATTAAGTCCCAGGTTTACCACAATAAGCACGCTATTCCGTACTGGTGGGTTACCGCTATTATCGAACCAATGAGCCACGGCCACTGATTCACCGGATTTTTCCCCGTTCCCCGGATCCAGAAATTCGAGATGCGCTTCTTTTTTATTTCTTTTTTTGCTTCTGGATCTATTTCATCGTGGGTTCATCGTTCGATAATTGATGGCGAAAATCTGTAAGATTCGTGCAGGAAAATTGAATATTTGTGCGGATGTATTCGATTTCTCCTCTCTCTCTCTCTTCTATTCGCGGAGTACGGTGGACGGATCTATGAATAAATTAGATTTAAACGAAATTGGCCAGTTTTTAGGTTATTTTTCCCTAACGATTTTCGAGTATATAATTTAGGAAGGAAAAATTGTTTCGCGAGATTTATTAGATCTGTTTTCGAATTAAAATCGAAGAGGCGCTCGCTTGGTTGAAATTAATCGAATTAATCGGTGTTAATTGTAAAATGAATAAATGGATACAACGATACAAAAATCTTTATATTTCACATTTTGATAATTCTCTTTCTTATCATCGTTCAATTCGATAAAAGTTTAAACAAATAAACAAACATTTTCGACATCCTCCTCTCAAATATGAAATCCTTCTCTCTCGATTCCATCCATGAACGAGACGAAATTCAACGATTTTATTTGAAATCGGAGAGTATTTCTCATCAACACTTTACGCGACGTCATCGAAGATTGGAGGATCCATCGCGTGGAATGGAATAGTTCTTGTACGCGCGAGGGGAGGGAGGTGGTGGGTCGCGAGGCGGTTGGTTTGGTCGAAGTATATTACCAGCGTTACGCTGGTAGCGACCCCGCTGTCGCTATAATCTGTTTATAAAACAATTTGCGGGCCAAGTGATGCGTGAGATACAATATATCTACAAACATTGTTAGCATCGGCCCAATGAGGATTCGGTTGGCCGGGAGTTGGGTGACGGAGAGAGAGAGAGAGAGAGAGATACACACAGAGGTGTACGAGAGTCCCTTCTCTGATCTTTCTCGAGGAATCACGTGCTTCTGGTGATTCAGCGTGATTTAATAATGGCGAGGGAAACGAATTTGCTCGTCTCGTACGGGCTCGAGGGAACCTTATAATACTTTTTGCCAATTTATCTTTCGTCAAACCGTGGCCCATAGAATTTGAGATACGCAAAGGAAAAAAAAAAAGAAATAGTGGAAATATTCCAAGCATGCATGGAAAGACGAATTTAATATTTAATTTTGCTTCTTTCGTTTTGAAAAATTCGAATATATAGAATCTAATTCTTAATTCTTCGCCCAATATGGAACTTCCTTCATCCATTTCCACCACTCGAAATCGGCATCGAGTAATCCGATCATCGTTCAAACGCACAAATTCCATCTATTTTCGATCCTATTCGAAGAGAAGAAGAATCGAAGGAAAAAAGTGTCTCGCGATAACGAAGCGGAAAAGGAAGGAAGGAAGGAAAGGAAAGGAAAGGAGAGTCGTGTAATAAGAGAGAGAGAGAAGGAGCTTAGGCATCGAATCGCGAGACGGCGCGGAATTTCGACGCGCGCATTCGAAAGGACCGGGAAAGAGGTTGTTTTCTCGACGAGCGCCGGGCGCGTTCACCGTTTTAATTAATCGGATCCGAGATTTCGTTATTACCACCGATTAGCTCACGTACCAATGCGCATATTTTTTCGAACGTAAAACGCGAGTAGAGACTAAAACATCAACGCCCCGGCTAACGGTCCGCTAGCTGATGACGGACAAAACGTGTATCACCCTCCCTCCACCCCCCCCTCTCTCTCTCTCTCTCTCTCCTCCTCGTCCTCCGTTTTTCCCTGTTTTTCTCCACCTCCTCTTTCTCCGCTCCGACGTGTGTCCATGTGCGACTGGATATCCACCCTCCCCCTCCTCCTCCCCCTCCCCCGCTGGACGCCGTCCTTTCGCAGGGTGCAGCGTTGCATCGGTGTCCTGCGTGACGCTACACTTCACGCAACAGTAATTTCATCGTTATTTTTATAAATTGGGTGGCCAGGGTTAACGCTCCAGCTGTCCCGCCCGACGGATTACAGCTTTTTGTAATATTAAAGTTCAACGCCGCTCTACGCGTCCCCTCGCGTATTTTCGCGTGTACACGAATACATAGGCACGCGCACACGTATTCGTACCGTGTCATTTCGTTGGCCATACTGTTTTTTACCCCTCCCCCTCCGCGACACCGATCCTCACCGTTGCAACCCGTTCCGTTGCTCGTTCCGTTCGGAATTATGAAATTATGGCGATGAATAAAAGGAACGTTCTTCTTTGGAGATGTATGGAAGGTGGAGATGGAGAGTGATTTTTTTCGAGATTGATTTTTCGACGAATTTGGGTGAGCGGGCATGTACGTTGATGAATATGAGAATTTTGTGGCGAGGCGTTGTGAGAAAAGTTGAAGTTTAAAGTTGAGTAATTGATTATTAAAATCGTTTGAATATTTGTTAGGTATTGTGGCTTTTCGAGTAAGTTTGGTGTTGCGATTATTATCATTGTTTTGAATGACGAAGCAATTTTACTTCAACTATTTGAATTTCGTCGTGGAGGAAGAAGAAGAAGAAGATTTATTATGATTTGGGACTAAATTGATTTCTCGTTTTTATCACTTAATAACAAAGGATTAAACAATCGTTCAAGCGTATCCAGATATTTTAATCTTCGAAAGAATCCTATCTCTCCAGCGCTTCCAATGATGTACAAAATTAACAGTCATAAAGTCACTTGGATAATTCAAAACATAATAATAACAATATACAATTTTCAAGGGATTAATGGCCAATATTCTTCCAATCGTTTCTCGCGTTCCCCGTTTCGAGGAGGGCAGCGTTAATCGCCCCTTATCAACCGGCAATAATTCGCCACGAGAGGCGTCGTCGTCGTCGTCCTCCTCCTCCTCCTCCTCGTCGGCGTCCAAAAAGTAAGTAGCTTTTTATTAAAGCGGCGAGTGGTGCGCGCGAGGGATGAAAAGTGGCGAGAGAGCGAGCGAGAGAAATCCAGAGAAGAAAATGAAAAAGGTGACGAGGACGCCGTATTCTCCTCTCTCTCTCTCTCTCTCTCTCCGTCTAAAGTGGGTGGCTTGGGGACACAGGGGCGGGTTGAGGGAGGGTGGGCGCCTCGGGCACGTGACTGCTCGTGCCGCCGCTGCGGGAGGGCAAAAAGGATATATATATATATATAGATATATATACACGTGGAAGGACGACGTGTTGCCGTGTCGATGGGCACGGCGCGAAACGCATTATCATGGCCGGCTCTGTGCAGGCCGCGTGCACATCCCTTTGGGCGCACGAGGGTGGGCAGAGGGTGATTGATACGCGATTTGGACGAGTGTAAATTCTGATTGCGCTGTCCGCGTGTATTATGATCGAAGGTACTCGGCCTCGAGCCCTTGGGGAGAAGGGGGGAGAGGGGCGCGTGTTGCGTACGTGTGAAAGAAGGGTGTAAGGAGCAGTTTTGCAGCCTGGGCTGGCTGACTGAGCGCGATTACGATATAGTTGTCGAGGTTGCAACGTGTTCGAGCCTTAGGGGAATCGAGATACGATTAATAAATGTGGCCGTGATATTGGAGCCTTGGGAATTTTGTATTTTAGGTTTCCGTTTTCGTGGAAAATTGTTTTTCAGTAGTTTGTTCGAAGATTCTATCTATAATTTTTTCGTAAAAGATAAAAGATAGGATGGAAGATCAGATGATGAGAGAAATTGTTTCTTTCTTTTTTTTTTTTTTTGGTGGAAAATAAAAAGTAGATAAAGATAGTATGATTGATATATGAAGAGATGTAGAAGAGAGATTCGAATTTCTTTTCTCTTTTTTTTTTTTTTCATTCGAAAAATTTAAAATAGGAAAGTTTCATCGGTAATTGTTGAAACGAGGATAAAAATAGGGTAGCAAGTATTTTTGTCGAGGCTCGATTCCCGCCGAATTTGTACGTCAAACACTTCATCGAGCTATAAACGTGGATGGTACATGCTCGAAGCTAATAGATTCAGTCGCGAGCAGAGGGGTGAATATGATTTTAAAGTCCCTTTTCCACGGACCTTGGAGTTGTTTATTTAAGTTGTGTACCGAAGGGGGGTTGAGCGTGTGTTCACGGAGAGATGGAAGCTTTGAAGTAGTCTCTGCCGGTTATAGTTATATTGTTTATGCTATCTGATACCGCACTTTTATCCTTTCCACGTACTTCTTTGCCACGAGCAACAAGTTACGCGACGAATCAAAGACAAAAGAATCTTTATATATATCAAATGAGCAGTGATTCGCGTAATGTAGCGTAATACGTTTCACACACGCACACACACACAAAAAGAAACGATGCAAGATCAATTTTTTGAAATAATTATAAATAGAAATCCCTCTAAATAATCGAAGCCACGAATTGAACGAAGAAAAGAGGAATGTAACTTGAAATCTACGATGAAAAAATTTCCTGTTAATACATTTATCAATTATATTTATTCGAGTCGCGCTTGAAGATGAATTAACTCTCCTCCTCCCCCTCTTTCGTTAATTCCTTTATCCAAAAATCGGCTCGAGAGGACAATCGAGATTCTATCCCGTCGTTGGATCATTGTACTCTTCCCATTCAAAATATTGTCGCAGAGGGAACAAAAGTCGGACACGGAGCATATCCTGGACGCACGCTCTAATAACGGGTATCCTTGGCACGGGTGGCGAGCCACCCTTCCGTATCATGCGCTCGTTCATCGAACGTCTCCCATAACAATCGCCGTGTAATTCGATTCGATATCGGGAATTAGAGTTATGATTCCGTAGGAATAATATACGAGCAGGTCTTACAGTTGCGGCACGTGCTCGACGCGCGTACGCGTCAACCTTCCAATTATAATGCGCGATTTGATACGCGTTGACGGCTCAATTCGCTCAGATTTTCGCCCTGCTTTCTTCTCTTTTTTTCTTTTCTTTTCGATTCGATTCGATTCGATTCGATCGATCTTTTCTCGTTCGGGAGGAGGATATTTTTATTAAAAGTATCAGTTCTTTTATCTCATTGGATAGAGGTCTTAATCTTTTTTTAAGATTCGAGTATTGAAAAAAATGATGATATCAATCGGAAGATAATTCATTTCTTCTGAAGATAGAATTTCTCATTATTTTAAAAAACAATTCCGCGAATATCTCCTGAAATTATCGAACAACAAATGAACAATATGTTATAAAACTTGTAGAAAGAAAAGATTAGATTAGAGAATTGGATTACTTTGTTGAAAAAAAGAGTGGATTAAACAGCAACATCTTTTCACAAATTCAATAACGATAACGTTGAGAACGAAATATCAGAAAGCGGATACAATTAACGAAATTTCTCGTGACAAACGGGGAACAAACCTCGTCAAACAATTTCACCAGAGTGACAACTCATTTTTCTCCCTTCTTCGTACGAGAGAGAAATACGTATCCATTATTATCCCCATCTCACGCTCGACCAAGCGACCGCCGGATCACGCACTCACACACACATATATACACACGACGAAATAGAGAGAAATCAGCGTGTGACTTTTTCTCACGCGTAACTCACGCTGATAAGCTCTGGTAACGCCCACGTTGAGGGGAAGCATACGACAAACGTTATATTAAAACGCGACGAAGAGGGAGAGGGAAGGGGAGGGAGGGAAAAAAGAAAAAGGAGAGGAACGAGAGAAAAAAAGAAAAAAGAAGGAAAAACGGCTCGATCGACGGCAACGAGGGCGCGTGTCGAGCCCGATTCTCACCCCTTTAACCCCCCCTCCCCTAAACGGTTAAACGGCGTTACGCGCTCGCTTGTCCGCTCGTGTGCAAACTCATCGATCCCCGAGCTCTCGCTACGATTTGCATTTAGTAATGACCCGAACATTGCCTGTCACTGGCCGCGATGATATTGAAAATCGAGGAGGGATCGATTCCCGAATAGGAAGGGGATGGCTCGATTGTGTACAGTTGGGTTTGAAGCAAGATTCGCGTCGACGAGGTGGATCCCTTTCTTAGAAATTTGCCTCGATTACGAATATAATAGTTTTCTTTGGATTGAATTAAACTCGAAAATTTAATTTTTTCCTCAATTACTCGAAAATCACGATAGATATCTTTTATCTAATCCTTTTAAAATTCTTTTCTCGATTCGAAAAGATGCCTGCTCCCTTAAAATAAACCCTCGAATAATAAAATAATAAAATCTTCTCTTTTCCACGATTTCGAAAAAAAGGAGAAGCTCGGACGAGTTTCGACGATGGAAGCGAAAACAGCGAAACAAAAATGCCGGCTAGTTGAACGAGGGGAGGGTGGTTGTACGGAAGTGGGAATATAGTAGATTTGTAGGAGGAAGGGTGGGCGAGAGAGGGACAGAAGCGGGTCCGCGTAATATAATTCAGTAAGTTTATGACTGGCCCGGGGGGACGGTGGCGGTGGTGGTTTGCATATAACCGGGGGTAAGTTGGCCGCTTCGAGGTTTTCGAGGGGGAGGGGGAGGGTTGAGGAGAAAGATGGAGGGATGGAGGGACGAGGCGAGGCGATGCAAGAGAGGAGAACGAAACGAGGGGTGGTCGGTTGGCCGTATTTCTTGTCTGGTGAGCTTTACGGTGGCGCGCTGCGTTATGACCGTCGAATGGATTATCATTTCTCTCTCTTTCCGCCTCCTCCGCCTCCCACCCTCTCGCCTCTCGCCACTCTCCCTTTACACTCCGTCCCTCCTTCGAGCCCTTTCTTCGTGTACATCCTGTAAGAAAGCTCGCCTCCTCCACGCTCTCTCTACCTTCTCGCCACCCCCCTGCAAAGACATGCAAAGCGGAATGGGCAAAGGGTGGGTGGTTGGTTGGCCGTGGTCGTCGAGAAGGGCCCTCGAAGGGGGGCTCGAACGACGTTACACGAGGATGGGAAAGGGTGGAGGGGAGTTGGAAGGGAGATCAAGGCAGAACGTTCCGCGAAATGTTCCTTTTTCCGTGCCCCTTTTCCTCCTTCCGACCGTTGTTACCAACACGCTCGAGTTTTCTTGCGCCGCGGGAGGATGGCTCGACGGGGGAAAGAGAGGGAGGAAAAAGGAAAAAAAGAGAGAAAAGGGAGGAGAAAGGCCGATGCAAACCCCGTGAAAAGGGGTTAGGGGGTGGTGTTCGGCGCGTAGGATACGTAGCCACCGACAGGTACATGAACAAGCGTGGATATGTATAGAAAGGAAGAAAGGGATGGACGAGTGTGCGCTTCGAGTTTGTATCGGAGGATTCAAAACGTGAAGGTGAAATGTGGGCCGGAGATATTCTTAAAAGGAATAAGGTAACGAGTTTCCACGTTGGTAAGTCTTTTCGAGATTTAAATTTGGAAGAAATATATAAAGTATTAGATGGAAAAAGAAACTGTAAAACGTTTACTCGATTTTTCGATGAACGTTTCTATTTTTTATTTCTAAAAAAATCTTGGAATCCCTTAGTTAATCGTACAACCAGTCAAATATCTTTCCTTCTCCAATTTTGCTCGTCAAAAATTAATTGTCTACCTTTTCAAATTTCATCTACCGTTTCGAATAATTCGAATAAACTTTTGCTCCAAACTGTACGTATTTACAAGTTGAGTTGAGAAGAGAAATGTATGTGCGTGCGTATTTCTGGAGGAGCACACAGGAGTCTCATCTTATGTTGCACAACATTGGCCGCCATCATTGGAGGAAGCCGGCTGGAATTAATTTGAATGTTTTTTGAACGGCGCAACCCGGGGCTCTCCGTCTCGCAAGAAACGCCAGAAACCTCCACCTCCGCCTTCTAACCCCCTCCCCGCTCCCCTGTCTTCGCTACCCCAGGATATCGTGTCCCTCATCCCAACCCCGCAACCTCGTAAATATACACCGATATTACGTCCGTGGTACCCAAGAATACCGCAATTTATCTTTTCCTTACGTCGATCCACGGGAATCTTGGTTTCATCGGTCGATACCTCTACGGCCTCTCGGATCCCGATGCAAATGAAATTCTAAGGATGGAAGTCGGAGATGTAGCGCACACGATAAAGTAACTTCTTCGTATAATATATTTTCATGAAATCTTGTATCGTACTTTTAATCGCATTGAAATTTACATTACGTGGAATCTTTTTTGATATTCTGGAGATATCGAGTGATTTTAACTTATTGGAAATTTCCATAACGAAATTACAGTTTTATGGAAGATTGTAATTTACAGAGATATTCTCAACTCTGATCGATCGAAAAACGAGAGATGCGTTCGCGTATATCGAATTAAAAATTGAACCATTCATTTTCCATTTCCATTCATAAAAAAAATAAAGAAACATCGTGAATACATAGAATTAGAAAAAATTACGATGGGACACAGGTGGCACACAGGTGCTGCGTAAATCAGCTATCAGTTCATTATCATTACTCGCACGGTCCACGGCACGGTGAGCACCGTGTTGCGGATGACGCGCCCTTCCACGCAAATTATTGCGGATATAAAAGTGGCGCGGGAAATATTCGTTTCGAACAGGGCAGGCAACGCTCGCATAAGTGCGAAGCGTAGCGCGTAGCGCGGCCGAAAACGAAACACGCGTCGCCCGATCTCGTCGCGCATATTTGTGGCCCCGGTATCCGGTCGTAAATAAAGCCCCTCTAAAAACAAAAACGCAACGAAATAACGAACAAATGTAGCCATCACTTCTGCCACATAAACTTCCCCGCCGCCCGCACCCTCCCAACGACATTGGCGACACCCGATCGACGCTTGATAGTGGTCGTGCGCCAACCCACCGACACACATTACCGACCGTTCAACCCCTTGCCCGGGAAAATTCGTTTAAATTGCAGCTACCACCGATCCGATCTATAGCGCGATGACGAATCGCTTTGCTTTGGAAATTTTAATTTTCTTTCTTTCTTTTTTTTTTTTTTTAACGACCATAAAATCTTGATTAATTTTTCCAATTTCGTTCTTAGAAATTAGGGTTCTGTTGGATTTTTTTTATTAAAGTAGATCGAAAGTATTTTACGATTGTTTTACGATTATCGAAAAGAGAATAATTAAAAGATCCATCTTTATTCGGTGCTAAGAATAATAATTTCGAATTATTCTCTTTCATATTAAAAAATTGAATGAGAATCCTGTTCCTGATTTTGAGAACAATTAAGAGATCCATCTTTATTCGATGTTAAGAATGATAATTTCGAATTATTCTCTTTCGTATTTTATAAAAATTGTACGAGAATCCTGTTCCTGATTTTAAGAATAATTAAAAGATCCATCTTTATTCGGTGCTAAGAATGATAATTTCGAATTATTCTCTTTCGTATTAAAAAATTGTACGAGAATCCTATTCCTGATTTTAAGAACAATTAAGAGATCCATCTTTATTCGGTGCTAAGAATGATAATTTCGAATTATTCTCTTTCGTATTTTATAAAAATTGTACGAGAATCCTGTTCCTGATTTTAAGAACAATTAAGAGATCCATCTTTATTCGGTGCTAAGAATGATAATTTCGAATTATTCTCTTTCGTATTTTATAAAAATTGTACGAGAATCCTGTTCCTGATTTTAAAAGATCCATCTTTATTCGATGTTAAGAATGATAATTTCGAATTATTTTCTTATTCTTCGTATTAAAAAATTGAACGAGAATTCTGTTCCAGATTTTTGTACCAAAAGAAATGGTTATATTTGTACGACATACTGCGATGGATTTTAATGGAATACGTTTTGCAAGAAGAGTGGTTATTTGCTGACAGGACGAAGTAATCGCGGATCGGGCGAGATCGGCGTTTAAGCGGTGTTCCATGTTGCCGTGTTGAAAAAGCATTTAATTAGCGCCGTGGATATAATTAAGGAGGAGAGTGGTCAAGCTGAAAGGCAAGGTCGTAATGAATCGGGAGGAAAAATGAGGAGAAGTTTCTTTTGCAGGCTTTCGTTTTCATTCTACTTAATACGGCATAAGACGTTGATCTTGAAATAAAACTTATTAAAAGGGCTCGTCGTCTTCGTCGTCCCCCGGAGGAATCGGTGGAGTGGCTTTTCTTCGCCGTGTCTTCTTCCTCCTCCTCCTCCGAGGAGGAGGAGGACTTGCTTCCTCGTCCTCGTCTCGTGGCGATGGCGACGCACGACTGCCCATGAATGAACACCAATTTTTTTCGCCCTCGAAAGTTTCCCAGGAACGGTTTCACCAGCTCACGAAGCGATTTCGCATAATAAATCTGCGAGATATTTGTTAGGGTTGCCAGCCGAGCATTTGTCTATGTTAAGGGGGGTAGAAAGGAGGCGCCGACAACACGGGCGCCTCCATCTATCAACGGGCCGAGAAAACACATCAATCCACGACTCACGCCACGATGGACCGTTTTAAGGGTGAGAAAAATAAATAAACGCCGATCAACGACACGTCACAGATCGCTCCTTTCTTTCCTTTATTGGATAGTAATTTTTTTTCTTTCTTTCTTTCTTTCGAAAAGAGGAGAAATTCGGCCCAATTTTCACTTTAATCACTTTATTCGATACATCCTTGCTTCCTGAAAGATTTATTCCAGAAATTTTAGATTTATCTCTAAAATTGCGTATTTTAAAATTATTCTATCGTGAAATTAGAAAAATCTATATTTATTCATCGTGGAAAATTTATATGCTCAATTGTATCGAATACTTTCATTTCCTTTTCAAGAATACAGAACTTTTTTTAATTTAACAAAACGAATACTCTTCGAATACTCTACTTTGTTACACATAGAGCAATTTCACAAATTTTCTGCCTACACACGTCTTCCCCTACGGTATCTTGGAGTATTCTTCGAGCATCGTGGACAGGATTAAAGGTATAACGAAGGGGCGCGCAGTGAAAGGAACAACAATGCATCCCCCATTGAAAATGTATCAGGAGGTAAATTTCGATTACAGGCTGGCGACCGTTGTTCCGACCGCGAAAACGTTGACAATAGGCAATTTCGCATTTCAAAGGACAATATAGGTACTCGTTGTGATCAGCATGTAATTAGGTGTGGTACGTGGGCAGGCACGTGCGGACAATTCATCAAGGGGCCTTGCCCCTGAACGCGCTTCGATCCGCAACCACGTCATTTACGGGTGTTACGGGGCGCAAGGCGTTTTGCGCAATACTTGCCGGTATTACCACCCCGATTTTTCCTAATTGGCAGCGTATTAATTTCACCCTCCTTCCCTGTTTCCTTAAAAATAACCGATTACGTTATATTCGTATTTTAATTCTTTCTCGAAGCTTTCCTATTCTTAATCGAGAATGAATCTTCCTTCGATCATATTTTTATGAAAATTTTTCTAGAGTTTTTAGACGGATTTTCATCGAAGACTTCTCAAAATTAATCGCAAAGTATCAGGTCAATATGTATTAGTTGAAATCTGTAATTAAATTAAAAATCAAAAAATTATTATCATACGTATTTTTCATAAATGAGTCGTTTTTGAAACTCATGAATCTTATAATTGTAAGTGGATTTAATGAAATTATAAAACCAGTGTCAATTTCATCAAAGCCTTCTCAAAATGAATTGCAAAGTATCAATGTGTATATATGAATATTAAGAATTGAAATGGTATCTGCAATTATTTCAAAAAATTATTAACATACGTAGATTTTTCATAAATGAATCATTTTTGAAAAATCTCACGAATCTTATAATTGTAAGTGGATTTGATGAAATTATAAAACCAGTGTCAATTTCATCAAAGCCTTCTCAAAATTAATTGCAAAGTATCAATATGTATATATGAATATTAAAAATTGAAATCGTATCTGCAATTACTTCAAAAAATTATTATCATATGTCCATTAAATGAATTATTTACTCACGAATCTTATAATTACAAGTGGATTTCATGAAATTATAAAACCATTGCTTATTATCAAAGTCTTCTCAAAACTGATCGAGATCTAATCTACGATTTACTATAGAAAACATTATCATCGTAATGAATCATCTGGCGTATCAACAAATTTTCGAAATCTTCACGAATCTTATAATAACAAGTGGATTTGATATAATTTTAGCACTGCGTGTTATCAAAGCCTTCTCAAAACTGATCGAGATCTAATCTACGATTTACTATAGAAAATATTATCATCGTAATGAATCATCTGGCGTATCAACAAATTTTCGAAATCTTCACGAATCTTACAATAACAAGTGGATGTGATGAAATTTTAGCACTGCGTGTTATCAAAGCCTTCTGATCGACATCTAATCTACCACAGATAAATATTATTATCGCACGTAATACTTTTCCAACTAAATGAATCATTTGACGTATCAACAAATTTTCGAGATCTTCACGAGTCTTATAATAACAAGTAAATATGATGAAATTTTAACACTGCGTGTTGTCAAAGTCTTCTCAGAACTGATCGAGATCTAATCTATCACAGACAAATATCATCATCGCACGTACATACTTTTCCAACTAAACTAAATCGTCCTCGAGACGAAATTAACTTTCAGGACAAGGCGCAAGGATTTGCCGCACGGATTGATCGCACTTTTTTCTAACAATTTTTATCCCCGTAGTTCGGTCGCGTAAACAAGGCTGGCCCAAGTTGAAATGAAAGCCCGGCCGAGTTTCACCGGGCATAAGTTTTAAAAGAATTCATCTCGGTCGAAGAACAGAAGTAATTGCGATCCTGCCTGCTCCTCCATTGTACCTTGTCGCCCTTCCTTCCTTCCTTCCTTCCTTCCTACCTACCTCCTTCTTTCCCCTCCTCCTCCTCCTTCTTTCCCGCGCGCGCGAAATTCAATTACTCGAGGAGCCGCGGCGGAGCACGGTTTCTTCCTTCCTTCCTTTCTTTTTTTTTTAAAAACTCTCCAGAGAGTCTTTCCAGAGACTCCTCCTCCTCCTTCTTCCTCCCTCCTGTTCGAATCGTCGAAACGAAGTTACGCAGCGTACAAGGAGCGAAAGAGGTAGCAAGGAAGGAAGAGGAGGGAAGAAAGAGAGAGGAGAAAAAGGAAAACAGAAAAACATTTTGCGCGACACTTCACGGCTAATCCACTTACTTCGTACCTGGTAAGTACTCAACCTAATTAACCGAGCTTCTCCTCGACGTTCCTCTCCTCTCCTCTTTGCTACGCGCCTCTTTTTTTTTCCCTCCCCCTCCCCATCCACGCGAAAGAAAGAGAGAGAGAGAGAGAGAGAAAGGGGGAGGGAAAAAAATGCTCGCCTTTTTCGCGCGACGATTTTTTTTAAAATGGGTCACTCCATGCCCGGCACGTGGGTGCACGCATGCTCCTGCACCCCCCTACCCCCCTCGAGCGGGGGTGGGTGTGTGCGTAGGTACAACGTGGCGTGCTCTCTTGTCTGCCCTCGGTGGCGGGTTGCTATAGAGACGCGTAACCATCCAGCAAAGGGAACATAATGGCGGTGGGAGAGGGGGGGGAGAGGGCGAAATAGGAACAGACGGATGGGTGGGCGAGTGGGTGGGTGGGGGTGGGTGGGTTTCGGTGGTAAGAAAGAGGGACGTATCCTCGAGGACGTAACCTAAGGGAGGGGAGAGGTTGAAGGAAACAGGCAAATGGGATTAGATTCCTGTGTCTCGTTGCAACCCTTTTTTTTTTCTTTTCCAATTTTCATACGTTGAAGAATTGTCTTTTCGTCGATTGTTTTAACTCGAAACGAATAGTTTTTGTTTCCAGTAATTCGAAACGATTATCTCAATAAGTATAACGATAGTTTAATTTATAAATGTAATTTCGTGTTCGAATAGTATGGGAAAGAAATAATAATTGTATACGAATAAGCTTGATATTACATTGAAAGTATTTCAGCTTCTTTATCTTGATAAATAAAACTAATTTTCTAACGATTTTCAGTATTCAAATTATAGCTCTTGTAACAGTGATGGGCAAAATTTATTAGCTGAGAATAAAGTTGTATCAATTGTAAAAGGATTACATGAAAATCAATTATAATAGCTACGAATAAATCTTGTTTTTATAACATATTTATAATAAATAATTACTTAAAATATTTATTTTAAAGAGATTTTTAACCACTTACTTTCTCAATATTTTTTTAATCCCCAACTCTGCTATGTAATATCAAGATTAAGCGAACAAAGTAAAATCCAAAGGGAAGAACTCTTATTCTTTTTCGAAACATTTTATATAATTTCGACACGAAAAAGCTTGTTTTCTAGAGATTTACGAATTTCTTCGAATTCCTTATCGTTTCACCATCCATCCACAACATCCTTTCTGGGGAGGAGAATCGCGTCGTTTGGAATTTTCACGATAGACGCTCGCGATGAATTAAACATCGATACGGGCGGTGTAAGCTGAATTAAACGTGGCTCGACTCGTGCGCGTTATTAATTATATACATCGCGGCAAAGTTAACAATCTCCTCGTCCCAGTAACGTGACAGGATTAAATCGTACGCCTTTGCAAAACACGCGCCTCGTAGGTGTCGATAAATATCCTCCGCACGCAGGTGTAAATTTATGAAACGCGTTGCGGACGTGAGCAGGCCGATTAATTATAACGCGATTTAAATCCTATTTAAATTATCACGCGCAATTAGCGATTGAAGGGTTTAAAAGGTGGCTTATATAAATACATATTGAACGCCTGACAACCTAGAAAATCGCGGGTGGGTAAAC
The DNA here is from genome assembly GCF_003254395.2 of Apis mellifera. NCBI lineage: Eukaryota > Metazoa > Arthropoda > Insecta > Hymenoptera > Apidae > Apis > Apis mellifera. The sequence goes on along the minus strand of NC_037643.1, from coordinate 8,694,972 downwards.
TTTCTTACCGGCAGGATAATATATCAAGTCGTATTTATGGAACTCTCTTTCTCTCCTCGCCAGGGAACGTACTAAACTCGCCACAATTTATACCCGCCATCTTCGTATAAATATATATATATCTTTCTAATTAAAAAAAAAGAAATAAAAAGAAGAAAAGAGAAAACCACGTGATGCGTATAATACAAATAAAAATCGATCGATCGATTTAAAATAAAAATTTCGTTTATCTATCTATCTATTTCTTTCCTTTTTTTTTTTCCCTCCCTCTGGAACGTCGGAATCCGTTCGATAAGTTTTCACTTCCCTTTATCCGTGAGTAATTTATAAACGAGGAGGAAAACTGTGGTGTTGGTTCAATTACCGTATCCATTTCTTAAAAGGGTGTTTCAACGTCGAAACTGCTTGAGATTGAAACGTTAATTACCGCTTTGATCGTGCCCCAACGGCGACATCGACCGGCCAAGTGCCAGTGACATGCAGAAGCGTAGGTAAGCAACCTCTACCCCGTATTCTCTGCCCCTGCAGCAACCGAGCACGGCCACCTCGAGCAACCCTCTTCAAGCTTGGCCACGTGGGGGAGCGGAATACCTGCCTGTCACTTATCGGTGGCCTCGTTACTCTCGAGGCTCTCCTCTCCTCCGGTAACGAGTCATTAGACAGCTGACTGCTCTGATTCCTTCTCTCTCTCTCTCTCTCTCTCTCGATCACCCTTCGCTCGCCCCCTTTTCAACGACCACTCCTGTCGTCCCTCCACCTGTCGTCCTCCAGTCCTTTTTCCCTCTGGTTTGTGTCGATGATTATGCGCGGCTGGACTTCACGTTTGATATTAAAGAACGACATGCGGTGATGCGTGGGTTGAACGAGTTCGATAAGATTTGTTTTAAATCTGTAGTTTCTCTCGAAACGAGTCGAATTGTTTTTCTTCGGAGAAATGAAATATGATAAAATAAGAGAGACACGTATGTGTGTAATTTTGAATTTTTGATCACGAAAGATCGCGAAACTGTCTCCAAAACGATCGAATATCGAATATCTATTCTCGCGTATATTGTTTTCACCCTGACGATCACCAACGAGGATGGATACTCCTTTTGGGGTTCATAATACGACATCGCGAACACGGTAGGAATTTTCAATATATCTCGCCAAGAATTCCCGCCTCTTCTGTGAAACTCAGGTTGGCGCAGTGTTACAACCAGGCTACGAAGGAGCAAGGAAATTCCACGTATCGTTAAGAATTTGCAGAGAATTATCGTCTCGACGCGAAAATTTTAACGCTTGAATTTATATTTTGTAAATAAATTAGAAATCTAAAGCTTTATATATATATATCTTATTTTAATACAAAACTTGAATTTACGTTTCAATAAATAAATTAAAAATCTAAAGCATATTATATATATGCCTTTTGCACGTTTGGCAACGAACAATTCTATCTTTAAGAATTTTCAGAAAATTACTATTTTAATACAAAAAACTTGAATTTAGGTTTCAATAAATAAATTAAAAATCTAAAGCATATTATATATATGCTTTTTGCATGTTTGGCAACGAACAATTCTATCTTTAAGAATTTTCAGAAAATTACTATTTAATACAAAAACTTTTCAAATAACTTTTCAAATAAATAATAATAAACTTTTCAATAAATAAATTAAAAATCTAAGGCATATTTTATATATATATCTTATTTTAATACAAAACTTGAATTTAGGTTTCAATAAATAAATTAAAAATCTAAGGCATATTTTATTTATACTTTTGCACATTCGCTGACGAACAATTCTATCTTTAAGCATTTTCTATTTTAATACAAAACTCGAATTTACGTTTCAATAAATAAATTAAAAATCTAGGGTATATTTCATATACTTTTGCATTTCAAAAAATTTATAAACATAAGTACATTGCACATTTCGATAATGTTCCAACGATAAACAATTACATTTCAACTATACTTACATAAGATTTAATATATATATATATTTTCGATTCGAACAAGGATGACAATCGGATCCCGGGAAGAACAAAGGACAATTCTGCACCCCAAGGTTCAATCAATTTCAAAAGCTTCCATTAAATCGCAGGTATAATATAACGCGTGAGACCATAAGATCTTGTTCAAGCCGGCGAAACGGAAGAGGAACGGATGCAATTTAATTCTTAGATTTTAATCATCGCGATAATCTTGGAGCGGAAAGCGGCAACATCCTCCTCCCCAACCTCGGCCCCTCTCATTAAATCGACACTTTTATTTTACGCGTCCCGCGTAAAATGCTATATTAACTTTTCACCCCGGAAGTCCACGATGGACGCAAGGAAGGAAGGAAGGAAGGAAGGAAGGAAGGAAGGAAGAGTCGAAAAGCGGCGAACAGCGTAATCGTACGGTTAGCAAGGGGAGTTTTGCTTGCCAGAATCTCGTCTAAGGAGATTTTCGAGGCTGCACGCTTCCCACAAGGATTTCACGGAGGCGTTGAATCCCCGCTCCCGTCCCTTCTTTCCCGCTTTGCCTCCCGGAAAACCAAAATAACTCAATTAAAGAATTTCCATGAATCCGCGCCGGATACATATTTATGATCTGATATCGTATCGGGATAATCGTGGATAATTTTAAGCCAAGCCCTGGGGAAAATGGAAAATAAAAGAAGAAACGATATTACATTGCATCTTGACACGAAGTTTTCGATTAATAAAGATATTCAACTAGGGATGTTGTAAGATTTAATAATTAAGTAAGATAGGTATCTCGATTTGATCTTTGAATCAGTTTCGATCAGTTCAAACTTTTCACCCAGTTAAACGAACATTCTCGTCCTCCACGTCACAGACTTCTCTACTCGCTAGTAGTAGATATTATTTATCCTCCTCATCCTCGCAGTTTCATCTCCTTCCCGACTTTCCTCCGACTTGTTCATCCTTGTTCTTCTCTCCGCGTTGATCAATTAAACGTTATCGTTTAATTACCTCCATAAAAAGTAGTCCCCCTTTTTAGCGAAGCCCGTTGAAACGGGCGGAATATAAAAAGCGGAAAGAGGCAATACTCGACGTATGAGGAAAAAACAGCCGGCCTAAATCTTACAAAAAAGAAAAATGGAACAGAGAGAGAGGGAAAGAGAACAGAAGAAGAGAGAGAGAGGAAGATAAAAAAAGTCTCGCCTATATCTCTTGCTTTTCGGAGAATCGTGTAAAAACCGTTGACACGTTCACCATTCCCCTTCCCCCTCGCGAAACCTGTACAAAATTGCTGGTGTCCCGGGCCGGTTGCGGCACAAGGCAATTACTCGACCTCCGCGTTCTTAAAAATTGCGTTTAACACCGCGAGGGGAAAGGGGAGGCTACGATTCGCCCAGAGATTGCGGGAGAGGAATGAAACAGTGGGCTGCTGCTGCTCTCTCTGCGCTTCTCCTCTCCGTGTAAAAAAGGGTTTGTATGCTTCTCTCTCTCTCTCTGTGTTTCCCTCTTCCCTCGAGGATAGGAAGGACGAAGAGGAGGACGAGTAGAAAAAGAGAGAGAGTCGAAAGCGGGCGTGGAGTGGTCGAAGAGAAGAGAAGAGTGAGGAGAAAGGGAGAGAGATAAAGGGAGAGGAAGGGAAAAAAAAATGGCGCAGACAGGAAGTCGAGGCCAAGAAAGGAGGGTGGATAAAGGAAAGTGGAGGCGAGGAGGGAGGAGATAGTCTCGAGGAGAGGGGTGGCGCGACGGGCAGCGCGGTTGGATTTCATTTCGTCTTGTCCCTTTGATGTCCGTGATGCGTGCTGCTGGCCCGCTTCTGCCTTTTTAACAAACTCATCTCCTCGCCGACCCTTAATCTCCGCCCTTTGCCCACCCTTCTATCCACCTTTCTTTCCTTTTCGTGCTCTCCGAGAAGAGAACTCTTCCCAGAGTGTGCTACAGAAGGGAAGGGAGGGGGAGGAGAGACCTTCGTACGTGCGCAAATATGCGCAGGTATGCGCGTGTATGTATGTGTACGTGCGAGCTTTGCTCGTCTCCTCAGAGGCGATGTGGGTGGGTGTATAGATGTCTCCTCTTCTCTTTATACAACTGCAAATATTCGAGCGGCAGGTACACCACGCATTACCTGCCATTTATGGGGTGGCAGGTTCTGGTAAAGATCACTATCTTCCGCATGGATCGGCTAGAATCCCCCTCCCTCCCCTCCAAGATATCCCGTTTCACTAAGATTATTCCTCATATATGTGTATATATATATATATATATATGGAGTAGGTGTACGGTGTGTTTTATCAAAGCAGATACCGGTTTCTAGCCAATTTCTTTGCTCGTCGTTTGCTCGATGACGGGATGCGTTTGCCGGATCGATTTAAGAAACCGTTTGAATATTTTTCGCGATGCTTCTGTTCTGGAATTCTCTCGAGAGCTTTTTTTCTTTGTATGATAAAAGAGAATAGGATATAAGAATTATTATTATTATTATCTCGATACGATCTTTTTTTAAAATTATACAAAGTTTCGAATTTTCGATTTTCGAGAATTTTTCTCGTCTCTATACTTCGTACAATTCGATACCTTTTTTAAAATTGTACAAAGTTTCGAACTTTCGAGAATTTGAACAATTTTTCTCGTCTCCATATTTGGTATAATTTGGTACCTTTTTTAAAATTATACAAAGTTTCCAACTTTCATGAATTTGAACAATTTTTCTCGTCTCCATACTTCGTACAATTCGATACCTTTTTTAAAATTATACAAAGTTTCGAACTTTCGTGAATTTGAACAATTTTTCTCGTCTCCATACTTCGTACAATTCGATACCTTTTTTAAAATTATACAAAGTTTCGAACTTTCATGAATTTGAACAATTTTTCTCGTTTTTATATTTCGTACAATTCGATACCTTTTTTAAAATTATATAAAGTTTCGAACTTTTGATTTTCGAGAATTTTTCTCGTCTCCATACTTGGTACAATTTAATATCTTTTTAAAATTATACAAAGTTTCGAACTTTCATGAATTTGAACAATTTTTCTCGTCTCCATACTTGGTACAATTCGATACCTTTTTTAAAATTGTACAAAGTTTCGAACTTTCGAGAATTTGAACAATTTTTCTCGTCTCCATACTTTATACAATCGTTTCGATCGACGAAACGTAATCCCCCACTCGAGGAATTGATCCTCTCTCGTCTCGAGCCTCCATAGCCACCCCTTTCCCCCTTTCTTTCCTCTTTTTTTCCTTCTTCTTTTTTTTATTTTCGAAACACGATCATTACCGAACTTTATTGCTTCGTAACGATCAGGCAACCCCGAGTGGAACATCGTTTGCGGAAAAAAGGATCACATCCGCATTGTGCGCTCGCGAAAATTAAGTGGCCCCTTTTGTAACCTCGGCCCCCCCTTTTCTAGTCGTGGATGTCCTCGTCGTGCTCGCTCCCTCCGTCCGTGTCTATTATACAGGAGGAGGGAGAAGGGACGAATGTTTCGCTCCCTTCCACGAGATTATATACCGTGGAACGATCTGTATGGAACGTAAGTCATGGCTGGGTGTCGCGAGGAGGCGTCGTTAAAAAAGGGGTGAAAGGAGGAAGTTCCGTTGGGAACAAGGCGAGCCACGGTCACGCGTGTTTAGCCGCACGTGACACTCCGTCTTCTCGACACTTGGACCATAATTTTTATTCGATGTCCCGGAGATTTGTGCTATGAGTCACGGGTCTCGGATGAATGTTGAATTATTATTGGATTTTACAAGTTAGTTTGAGAATAATTTCTTTTCTTGATAAAAAATAAAAGTGCAAAGAAATAATATTTTCTGAAATATACCTATATAGCTACAATTACGAAAAAAGGCTACCTTTTTATATAAACAGCCAAAATTTTAACGATTGAAATTATAGTCCAATAATCGTAACTTAATTGTAATACCGAACAAGTATAAGGAAGCTAGCTACAAAAAACTAAAACTTTCCCTCGAAATCTTAATCAATTAATTTCCCATATCATTATTTACCTCCCAAAAATTAAGAATCAGAAAAGAATACATCCCCCTCCCTTTCCTAAATCCTCCTCCTTGAACAAGACTCAAAATTCGTTTCAAATTCATTCCTTTTCACAACTTGAAATCCTCAAAAAAAAAAAGAAGAATCCACCCTCGATCGACCACGAGAAAGAAAAGCCACCACCGTGGAGAGAAATACCGAAGCAAAAGGGGGATCCACCGCATTGTCACCCCATTCACAATTCACCCCCATTCGCGTGGGATCGGGCGCGTGTTATCGGCCTCGGTTATTAGCACGGAGGCGAGAGCATTTTCCTAGGAGCGTCGATACGGCCAGAAGAAGGGGTTGCGGGAAAGGAAAGGGGGGTTGTAGGTGGGAGGTCCCGCTTCCACGCGCCACGGGGGGTTCTTGTTACGGAGAAGGAAGCGCGCTCAACCCCCTTCTAAATGTCCCTCCACGGGGTCCCTCTCCTTTCTTCGAACCTCACGCTCGTTACCGCATTTACCACCTCCACCCTCCCCCCTTATTTTCTCCGCATTTGCATTTATCGTCCCCCTCCTCTCTATCATACGTGCGCCTCGTTTCCACTAGGTTGCGTATATTTTTAATATCAATGGTTCCTCGAGGGGGGTCCTCGGGAAGGAAGGAAGGAAGGAGTGGAATGGAATGGAATGGAATCTCGTAAGCTCGTGAATCTCGTTTTTGCGGTGGGGCCCCGAAACGTTTGCCCGACTCCAAGGCGGAAGCAATTTACGGGGGTAGGGTTTTGAGGGGAGGGGGATAGGGATATTCTTCTCCGCGGGTTCGTCTCTCTTTCGCGTTTAATGACGTCGAATCGAACGTACGTATCGAGGTGTATATACGGTGGGTTAAGGGGAAGGGGGAAAAATGGATGAAGTCGAATGGATGATTGAAGCGAGAATCGTAGGCGGATAACTTGGAACGAATGAATTCCGCCGTTTATCGTTTATGAGTTCCAGTTTCTTTTTTTTTTTTGCGAGAGTTTTAATAATGGAAAGTTTTATGGGAAGAAGTAATGATAGGTAGGATAGTTTTTATTTATAGTGGAATTATTAATGTCGTTTCGAAAGGGTGAAAAAAGTTTAAATTTGTTATGAAAGAATGTATTAAGCGAAATTAACTTCGAAAGATCGAAGGAAACGATGAAAAATTATTGATAAAACAAAGTTTCTTTATTTTTTCTTTTTTTTTCGATGTAAAAGATATTAGGCGAAATTGACAAATGAATATTTCTATATATATATATTTTTTTTCATAAATTGGAAATAATAATTTATAATTTATAATAATGTATGCTGCTACTTATGGACTTATTAGCATTTAAAAGTACTTTGGGTTCCGGATATTAACTTTACACAGGGGTGAGCGTTGAAAGAGGGTAAGGGTTAACTCCGTAAGTATCTATCGCGTAGAATAAATTGTACTTCGATCGATCAAACTTATGTTTGAACACAATCAACTCTCGTCCAATATTTCTTTATTTTTTTTTCTCGCCCCTTTTAAAATCCTATCCTCCATTCCGCATCTTTATTCGAGCGCTCGACGATATTACCCTTACCTCGGCCATTAACCTTTGACCCCTAAATACCTTGCCTACCGATCAAAATCGTATATGTATTATACGTGGGTATTAATCGTGGATCGTAAATCACGGGAATCAGTGTTACGCCAGTGTTCGGTTCATACGTAACATGAATCATCAGAATGTACAAGTGCATAATTGTTACTTTGAAACGATAAAACTGGCTGTTATATTTTAAATAACATAAATTATCGAACTTTTTTACACATCAAAACAATCTTCTTAACATTTTCTTCAATAAAATAAAATTCCCCTTTCTCTTTATATCCTTTGAAAATTTGGAAGTTAAATTACTCGGAATCTTGGAATATTTATATTTATATTTCATTATTTGATACATTTTGTATCAAATATCGAATTAAGAAAAGAAGAAAAAATTCTTTCTAAAACTTCCTTATGAATATTATCGCGCTCATCATCTCGTAAAAATTACCATAAAATTCCGGATCATTTCCAGTTAGAAATTGGTCAAATACTGTGAAACGAATTCCACGATATCCTCGATTCGAACAGCCGGTTGTTGTTGTTGTTTTCGTTTCCAGATCGTCCGTAGGAACGCTTCCATTTGGCTCGTTATCATCTATCGCGTGCAAAGTGGTTCAGGAAGAGGCAGATAATATTCTTGGCCGATAACGGCGGTACACAATAGATAGCGAGCGTCTTAATCTTGACAGGAAACTGGTATATGAAAACGGCGGAATGAGAATAATAGAAAATGTACAAACAACTATATACAGATCGTTCGAAATATCTTAGGAATAGTTTCTCCGTTGAAATTATTAGGATGGAAGATCAACAACGTCGTTTTCCCGACAAATTAAAATCCATCGTTGAGAAATACAAATCATCGAGTGAAGATCAGAAACAATTCCAATTTCAACAAAATTTAATGCAACGCTCGATCGAACTAGAGAAAAAAGATAAATCAAAAAGTCTCAATTAATAATTCAAAATTTAAAAACACTCGATTCCCTATCAAAGAAATTAAAATTCCATCCAGAGATATGTAGCAGCAAAACGAATATCCTTTCAAAAAAAAAAATCATTAAACGTCACGAACAATTTCAACTTTCAATTTCCAAAAAAAAAAAAAAATACCTTATATCTTCTATGTCGCGCGCGACCAATCCAAATCCATTTACCAATTTCCCAAACATCCTCCTCCTCCTCCTCCCCTCGCGGTATTTTACATTTTTAACACTAAAACCGCGATTGAATATCAACCCGCTATACATCCCAATTGACGGTGGTCGAAAAACGAGTGTCGCGTCCATTGTTCCCCCGTTGTTGCGCGTTTCAAACTTTCTATACCCGGCCAACGTAATCGCGGGATAACGTCTGTTTTTAAGCGGTAAATTCGTATCGTGCACGTGAATGGCAGAATAGAGAACGAGAGGGACGGAGAAAAAGAGGGAGAGAGAGAGAGAGAGAGTCGGCAGTCGATCGCGGGTCTCTCGCGGGATAGATATCAGGCTTGCCGCCCTTTAAATCAAAAAATCCAATCCCCTCGAAAACACGAGTCTGACAATACTGGTCGTGGAGCAGCAGCATCCGGTATTTCGCGGAGCTCCACCGGCATCAATCCGGGTTATATACGTGCTCGTAATGTATCTGGCCAAGCGTTCTACTCGTGCGCTGGGGCTCTGCACGCGTGTACAGGCCCATTCGATAACCCAAATAACGAGTTGGCAGGGAAGCGGCGACAAACGGGCCATGATCCTTTTCCACGATTTGCCGTTGGTAAATAGAACCGCCTTTATATGGCCGGCCGTGGAATATTGCGACAAGTAATTCCTGCTTCCATTCGATAATTGTGAAATTTAATTGTGATCGATCCCAACGATGATCCATTTTTCTAAGTAAAATTTGGATATTGAATAGTTTAAATTAAGGTATTCGGATTTTTTCATATTTTTTTTGTTAAAACGATAATACTATTTAATTGATCGAATTTCGATTGAATTCGAGCGAAGTGATCCTTAAACATAATTTATAAATTTATAATCCTTACGAACAATAATATAAAAAAAAATCACGTAACTTTCAACTAATAACAATATTACAAAAAATTCTAAATTTTGAAATTTCAAAAAAAAGAGAAAAAAGTAACAATTTCTTCCTAATTCTTCTAAATTTCCAAAAAACCGATCATTATCCAATTATCAATCGAGGCAAAGCTATCACTCGCGAAACGCAACTCGCAATTTCCAATTTGTTGTGCGCCAAGGTTTATTATACTCCCCACATCCTGTGGAGCACAGGTGGCCCGCTTACGAGCGTGGGCAAACAGTAGCCTGCACCGTTATCGGGATCGAGGATTGCCACCTGGTCCATCCTGGTCGATGGATCTTGGCTGGATGGATCCACGAAAGGAGATATCGAGGAGATCGCGCGGCGAGTAGATACGGTCCGTGTGTGGACCGGCAAGGCGCGAGCTATAGGCAACCGGGCAAGCAGCGGAGGCAGGCAGGTATAGCGCAGGCGATACAACGAGGCAGGCAGGCAGGCAGATGGGGTAGGCATGGTATGTTAGGCCGTTTGGCTGCCTGACTGGCTGACTGGCGGGATGGCTGGCTATCGAGCGACGCCGATGCAATTCCAATTCCTGGCTGTCAGCGGCAGAGCTGCGGGAGACGCGTCCATTCGTGATCAGCCTCCCGTGAAATCCTGTGCCTCCCTCCGGCTCACCCCGAAACGAAACCCAGTCGTTTCTTCTCTCTCCCTCTCTATTCGTCTCACGCTCTCTCCATATATATATCTCTCTCTATCTCTGTGCTCTCTCTCCTGTATCCTGGTCCTCGTCTGCCTTATTCCCTCCGCTCTTCCCTTCTGCTGTCAACCGATCCCCGAATTCCCCGGCATCCCTGTTTTCCGGTGAACATCGACTAACTCCCCCCTCCTTCTCCCCCCTCCTTTCACCGTGTTAATGCGTCAAATGCGTGGCGTCCCGAGTTTCGCGTTCTGAAGAGCTGGACCGGTCCTGTTTCGAGCCAATTTGACGAACTCGGTACGGAGGGAAGAAGGAGGAGGAATTCGATATCTTGAGAATTGGAAAATTGTAATTCTTGGAATATGTTTGTACGATACGATTTTTTGAGATAAAGGTTTTAAGATTGATAAGATTTTTTTATAAAATGATATATATATATATATATATATATATATAGTGTTTCGAATTATTGAGATGTTTCACTTTGTTTCACATTTCCTTTATCTCGTAAACAGATTTTTATATATATATATATATATATATATATATATATATATATATATATATATATACAATAAAATTTAAATATCTTATTCGTTGAAATATAATAATTTTCATAAATGGATATATAAGCAACATACTTATAACTATCTACGATTCTTCTTGTTTATTCTTAATCATTTCTCGTAAGTCCGATAGCCATTGCAAAGATATCGAAGCGAGAGAAGCTGGAGAAGGAAAAAAGGAGATAAACGTCGTTAAACACGCGGGGTTCCCGATACGTACGTATTGTCGTGCCGATTGTACGACTCTCTCTTCGACATCCTCGGTATCTTCGGATATCACGTCGATGTTGACTTCTTTTCACAGGGGGAGGGGCTCGTGCGCTCGACTACGACAACGAAAGGGAGACAACGAGCGAGCCGGACGAGTGGACGGAGCAAGAAAAAGAAAGGAGAAAGGAAAGGAACGAAGGAAAGGGAGGGAGGGAGGGAGGGGAAGGATACGCGAGGAGGCACGGCGGTGAGATTGCCCTAACACACAACACAATCCGGCGGCTTCGTCTGCTTCGATGGATTTTAAAAGATCCCCGAGATTATTACTTTTTCCTTTTCTTTCATTTTCATTCTTCTATTATTATTTCAGAGGAGCGAGGAGCGGATGGTTGCGCCCGCGCAACCATCTCTCCTTTCTCTCTCTCTCTCTTTCTCTTACTCTTACTCCTTTCTCTGTCCCTCTTCCACGTGTTTATACCTATACAACCGCAGCCACGTGATATGACTCTCTCTCTCTCTCTCTTTCTCTCCATCTCTTTGGATGCACGCTCGAGTTTGTGTATATATATATATATATATATATATGTATATGTATGTACGTATTGGTCGCGTCCCAGGTTGAGCTAGGCTGGGTTTGGGTTGGGTTGGATGCGTGGAAACCATGGACGACTTTGGGTAGGCTCGTTGGTTTCCCGCCGCGACTATCGGCGCGTATTGAAGCTCATCGTCACGGAAGTAACGTCGGGACAACGGCAGCGGCCTGAACCGGAGTGAGGACAGGGACGAGAGCGGTAGAGAAGGAGGAACGTGGCCGCAGAGTGGATGGAAGGAGCGAGAAAGAGAGAGAGAATGGAGGAGAAATAGAGAAGAGACGGAACAATACGGGACAGGGATAAAAAGGATAGGAGATGGAAAGAGAGGGATTATGCGATGCGAGGAAGGAGGGAAGGGTGGCACCAGATGCTGCCGCTCTACAACACGGACGTACCTCGCTCGTGCCTTTACTTCTCCATTTCGTGTCGATGCTTCTAGGGGCTTTTTCTGCCTTCGCGTCTCGATTAAAGGAACGTACGAAGATTCGTGCGCGATGGAATGTCTTCGAAATAATGGTCGAAGGATGGTAACGAAGAACGGTGTGAAATATCTAAAAATTGGGTAGAGGTTATTTTTTTTTTTTAATAATTTGTTTTGTTAAATTTTAGAGATTTTAATTTAAGTAGATAGTAAGAAAATTGATTAATAAGACTTTCGATGAGATCTTTGAATTTTAATGTTAGAACGTAGGATTAGTATTTAAGTTTTTATAAAAAGTGAATGATTAATTCGTTACAAAATAACTCGTGTGTGATTAATTCCGTCGCTTTGGAAGAATTTCAAAATTTTAATATCAATGCAGAAAGAGATAAATTGACGATCAAATTTAAATTACATTTCTAAACTTAATTTTTTTATCATAATGTCTCATAAATTATATCACCATTCGTATTCGAAGGATTATTCGCGATTATTCGAGGGAGAATTTTTCAAAATTTTCCAAAAAAAGAAAAAAGATCTTCTAAAATACGTTTGAAGCATAAAAAAATTACTAAAATTTAGATTATGTTCATTAACTTTTAAAATTCTTAATTCTTCCCTTTCCTAAATTATAACACTATTCGGTTACATCACCGTTCAAGAAAATTTTTCAAAATTTTGAACCGCGCATCACCGCATCATCCCTTAATCCCTTACTCTGGTTGGGCGTGAAAGACGACAGCAGCATCCTCTTGCATCCTCTCCTCGCGAGCATAAGAGGACACCGGTCGAATCCCACACGAGTTACGATCTCAGTTCGCGGCACAATACGCTTGGCACAAAGCCGAAAGCCGAGCTCTATTATTAACTCCGGCCGATTTCTTACAATACAGGATTTAGTAAGGGTTGTCCCCATTACGTACAGTTGATCACACTCTCGTGGCGCAGGTAAAGCACAGGTGTGTGGGTATCGTGAAGTTAAATCCGTCGAGGAGAGCTTTCGTCCTTCTCACAATATGGCTGGGAACATAATGAGTTTGCAAGATGAGTTTGCGTGCGTGGAAATGTATGTACCATATTTTGATTCTTCTGTGTTGTAAAATTTCCATTTTGTTTAATGTTTATCTTAAATATAAACTTTCCGTGACAAATAATTACTCTGTTGAAAATGTGTAAAATCAGATTAATTTTCTTGTATCTGTATTTCTAAGAGCTTAATTTACTTACAAAGTAGTTATTCCGAATTATCTGTAAGCTGTTGTTGCAAAGTAAGTGAATAGTTGTCGTGACAACTATATATAACTGGAAATATAGAACGTAGAAGTTTGATACAAAGGAAAATAGAGAATAATGTGTTTGTGTGAACTAAATACGTCGCTATCAAATCCCAAATCTACATCAGAATCTATATATCATAAATCCTTCTATTTAACAAAAAATTTCCAATACAATTTATTTTATTTCCTTAATATATTTGTTAAAATTAATAATTGCGTGATAATTGTAATTCTATATCTTTTTAATAAATCAAAAAAATTAATTCACATGTTTAATATGTATAAAAATAAAAAATTTCAATGAAATTAAAATCTTCTCATAATATTTTAAAAATCTTCTATTTTTATATTTCTCAAGCGATATTTCTTAAACTATCTAAAAGTTCTGAGAAATTTTAAGAAAAAATTATTAATTTAACATTATATTTTCTTCTTCAAAAATAAATGTTTTCCTTTTCTTATTTAAAATATTAATATATATATGTTTACTTTAAAATAGATTAATATTCGAATGATATTTTTATTTTATGAAAATATAATTGATAGAAATTAATAATATCGTAAACATAAAATATATAATTTCGACTGAATTGAATTAACAAATATATTCAACGAAACAAAAGCCAGAACATGTAAGAGTAGTTGCACGATCGAAGCTGAAGATGTTAACTCGGCAGACCGAGCCAAGCGGAAATAAGATCACAATGGCTCTCCTCGGTTAAGATAGTATTACATAGCGGCACCACGGTGTAACAAGGATAAGCTCCTAAAAGCTGCAGTCTATATTCCCGTGGCCAATCGTTGTGTACATTGATCCCTTCTGTATTCTTCATGCTTCGCGAAGCGTCCCACGCGCGTATTTCAAAAGACTTTCGCCAACGACACCTTGATTCAAAGTTTATTCAAGCTGAGAATCTTTCCATGTAATCGTCACTCGTTTTCGAAATTTTTTCTCGTATTTTATGACTCCTTTCGAATTAAAAAATCTATGTAAAAAAATGCAAAATGTTCAATAAGTTTGTATCCAAGACACATTATGAAATTATAAAAATTATCTTTTTAAATAAGGATATAGATTAATTATTCTAAATTTTAAACAAGAATCATAGTAAAAGTTTTGTATTAAAATTTTGAAATAAGTAAAATAAAATATCGAGAATTATTATATCTTACATTGGATATATATAAATTTTCGTATAGGTTATCACATATTATGTATATATATCAGGTATATATTAGGTTATTGCATATTAATGCTTCTGAAAGAAAAGAGAATACGAAGAATTAGTATCGTAAATAATAATGATGTAAATTGAATATTTATTCTTTATAAAAATACTTATAAACTTACAAATTGTTCTGATTGACCTAACCTAAAATTAGTCAATATAGATCAACCAAATAATAGTTTACCAAATACACTTACACAAAATATACTGTATCAATACGATTATATTTAGTATTTATATTTCAAAATCAAAGAATTCACTTTACAAGAGATTCACAAGAGATTCACCAAAACAAATTTGGAAACTGGACTTCGAACCAATCGCACATCGTTATTTTTCGTCAATTCTTTCCGTCATAGATAACATCGTCGCAGGAAAGAGAAGGGGACTAGGGGTGGTGGGTCAAACTAGTAGGTCCGCCGATTTCTCGTGTGTACGGAACCTACGATACATCATTTTCGGCTGGGATGATCTTACGGTAGATTTACCATTTGTACAGTTTATGGGCGTCGGTCTGGGCCATAAACTTGCTTGGCAATGACGGGAGTGCGGCTCGCCGTCGACCAAGTTAGGTAAGCCTGGATGCTATGACCACGAGTAACAATGAGAGAATAAGAGAGCATGTATAAAAGTATATGTAAGTGTGTACATGTGTAAAAGAGAGAGAAAGGAAGGAAATCTTGTGGCTCGAAGGAACCTTATCAGTGGTGGAAATAGTTGGAGATTTTGCAAAGGCAATAATCGTGTCCCCCAGATTGCGCCACAGTCAAAAGTGCTGTCGATCTATTGCTACTTGCTAACCTATGTCTCGTCGAGCACCATTATTCGGATCAGGTATTCGAAAGATTTTTGTTTTTTCGTGTAGAAATTTGTCCGGCCTCGCTTGTTCTGAAATAGATAATTGAATGTGTTAGTTATGGAATATTTGTTTGGTTTCTTATATGTGATATAAGTGAAATTTGTATTTAGAAATTTACTGATATACTTGTAGGCTCGAAGATGTTTCAGTTCGATCAAAATTGTTTTAAATGTTTATTCAAAGATTTGAAAATAATCTCAAGAATCAAAATCTCTGTAAGAAAACATTAGAAATATTTTAGAAATCAATCTAATCTAACTTAATCTTTTCTAGTTCTAGTTAATCTTTTCTAACCTCTAATTTTTATCTTCTCGCTTTGCTCCTTGCAACGAGAATATAAAATATTTCAATTCTTCGTTTTCCACTGCTTCTACCATTTCGAATTACCTCAATTCTAAAAAATAAAGATAAAAATTCTATTTTACATCCAACAAAGAGAAGAATCGCGATTCGTACGCATAATTCTATTATAAAATCGAGTTCGGCAACGCGTTTACGCGCGTTATCTCCGCGATCGGACAACAACGATTACAAAGCTTATTAGCGTGAACGGGCGTTGAGGAAAGAGTCACGTCGATCGTTATTGCACGGGGTAAACAATGCACCGAAAGCGCAATTATCGGAATGTGCTCATTTTCCAGGAGGAGGCGGCGTGAGCGCGTAACGACGCGTACAAATTCGATCCGGCGTGCACGTCGCGGGCTTAATGCGAATCGGATCACCGTCGATTCGTCGCGGAACGCGGTAAATCCTTTTTACGCCGGTGTCATTCATCGATCCCAGGATCCGTTTACAACGAAGGGAAGGGAAACGAAAACGCCTACGTTCGAATGGAAATAGACTGAAGAGAATCTTCAACGTTCCAACGGGAATTTTCTTTCCCATTCATGTCCTCGTTTTTCGCCATTCTATTCCTCCTCTTCCTTTTTCCTCTATCAATTTATTCCGAAAATTTATTCTTTTTCTTTTCTTCCTTTTCGTTTTATGTATTTAATTTAATGCGAATGGAATTAATTTTTGTTAAAAGTTGATTTTTAGGTTAGGTTGCTGCATATGAAATGCTTAATTTTATATAAACTGCGTACAAATCTATTTCGAATTTAGTAATTGAATGTATTGTTGTTAATCATGATTGTCGCATATCAAAATTGAAGCTAATTGAATACAATTTGAATAAATTGTATATATTATTTTATTATGAAGAAAATAAATTAGTGTATTATAAATTATTAAGCATTCGTCAATGTAAAATTCAAATGCTTTTCTCTTATAAATTGAATAGGTAGTAATTATTATAAAGTTTTCCAAACAGTTATATTAAAAGAATAAACAATTTACTGATATAATAAAATAGTAAATATCAAAGACTTTAGAGAATTGTCAATAAGAATAATAATAATTTTAACTTTAACAAAATTTGACTCTATAAAAGAAAATTGTCATTTAAACAATAATCACAAAAAATTTACAGATTACCTATCTTTTTCTTAAGTATAATAATAATAAATATACTAATGTGCAAATATTTTGTACACACTGCAAGTCCATTTTCCATTCACACATTTTGAATCTTGCCTATTTTATCAAATTCTCTATTTCAACCAACTATATTCCATTTGTCCAAATAATGTCACCACAAAAATTTTCTTTCCACATCTCTCTCTCTCTCTCTCAATTCTACCTCCAGATTCAATCTAATATCTTCACCCACGTTTTCTGTCCTCTATGTTTTTCCATCTCATCCCAGAACGTCCAATCGTCCATTCTCCGTGTCCTAAATCTCCTTTGCTTCGATGTTCGCAAATTACTCTCCCATCCTTCCCCCTTAACCCACTTTTCCATCGTTTTTTTTTTCCCTCTTCTCCTTCTCCTATCATCACATACCGTACGCTCTTCTCAACCCTCTTCTTTCATCCATTCGTACAATCTCTCCTCCATCCTCCGCCTGCTCTCTGCTCGTTCTATTTGTCCTGTTCCACGTTCCACCCCCGTTAACCCACCCTGTCCGCGTGGATCAGAAGCCGAATGGAAATTAAATGCGCAGTCGGCCGTTACGACGATTGATTTGTATTCTCCGATCTACCGGCGATGCGAGGAAGTGTGCTAAACTGCGGGATTTATGTTCTCTCCTAATTGCGTCGCCCCCACCCCGAGGCCACCCCTCGTGCTGTGCGTGCCCTGGACCCCTTGCCAGATTGCTTTCAAGTTTCCTGGAAAATTTGAACGGTGACAAGTCGTGGTTTGGACTAAGAGAGAGGAAGAATGGAATAGAGTGTCCAGAAGAAGATGCGTTACAATTTTTTAATTATGATTTAATTATTGATTTATGAATTTTTTTTTTTTTGAAGTGAAAAATTGCATGGATGGCTCGTAAGACATGTTTGGAGAATCTGAAATGTTTGGAGAGGCTGAAAGAAAAAAGATGTAAAAGTTGAGTACACGTTGAGTTTTATTGGTTAAAGGGTTATTATAGAATTGAATTTTGATAACTTTGAGGAAAGAGCTAAGAAGATTAATAATTTTCTAATATAAGTAATCTTTATAGTGGATTAAAAAGTGTTCTATTTTTATAATAGTATATAACTAGTTTATAATAGTATATAACTAATGCATGATGTATATATATATATTTTTTAATCCATCTTGAAAAAAATTGAAATAGAAATTCATATGACATTATAATTTATAATTAAATATCTTATTAATTTATTTTTTCCTTTTTGCTCATTTTATAACGTTTAAACAACTGAAATAATTCTATTCTTGTATATTTTATATTGAAATAGAATTTATTTACAATCTTCTTGGCAATCTTCTTTTTACTTTAAAAATTTGCGTCGCAAAGAATTCATGAAAGGAAGATTTAATTTCTGAACGTGAATTATTTATTGTAACGGTACACGGGCACAGTCAAAGGGCGTTGCATAGAATTAATTTTAAGAAAGAAAATATTGAAAGAAAACTTTGATAAATTAGATAATATTTATTTTATCATAATGTAACAAAATAACAACAAAGAAATAATAATAATACAAAATTCATATACACACACGTTTTTGTTTTCCAGATTTCTGAATCTCGTCAATGGCGTCCAAGAATTCTAGAAGCTGCTTCTTCTTCTTCTTCGAAACGAATGTATTTAGCACCGATCGAGGATTATTTTTAGTCATTGCGTGTATTTTTAGGGCCTCCATCGCATGTAAGTACAAAGTCGTCCATCCGTGTACGCGTTGGGGTTCGCTGCGTCGAACTCTGCTTCGTCGACAAACTTCGCAAAAGGGTAGGGCAAAACTTTTTTTTTTTTTTTTTTTTTATGTTTATTAATAAAGAAGAAGTATCGAGAAAAGACTCCGTGAAGCCCTCCTCCGACCGTCGCTTTTCTGCTTTCTCCACTTTCTCTTCCTTTTTTTTTTTTTTCCCCTCTCTCTCTCTGTTGGAAAATGAAAATTATCAAATTTAGGCGGGCAATTTAAAATATTTTATTTTGTAACGTGTACGTGATGGTTCACGATAAAATTCACGATTGAAACGTCAGAGTTGAGTGACAAGAGCCATTTAATTATCGGATTGCTAGACTGACTCGATTATCGTATGCTCGATGATTTTCTCCCCTATCACGAGATAATCGTTAATGTAATAACGGGGAAAAAATCAGGCGGAAGAGTGTGAATCAAACCCGGAGAAACGTCAGGCTCCATATTAATAATAAAATATATGTCGTGTAACAACGCATCAGTGGAACCGGTTGTTGAATGGAAGTTATTATCATAGATAAATCGTGTCTTTATATCGGTTATGTTGCATTCTTGATGGATTCTACATTATATATATAATGAATGTCTCGTATATGATGTACATGGAATAAAATAAAAAATAAAATATAAAATGTAATAATAATTTTAAATATAAAATATATATATATAGAATTAAAGATTTATAAAATACATACAAAAATATATAAAATTATAATGATATATTACACGGATTCTTTGTAATATATGAAAGAATTAATTACAAAATATATTTTTTAATTCATAATTATGTATTGTATGTATTGTATTAATATTAATTTATTTATCTATCCAGATTTTTAATCAATAGATTTTTATGCAAAGGAAACAATAAAGTTAATCAAATATAGGAGTTCGCCTTTTGAGCGTATAAATTTTTCGAAGTGTAGACAAGGAGAGTAAATAATGAGAAAAGGACAGAGATAAGGTAAAAATTAGGAAATCAGCGCCATCTCTAGAGTGCCGCAAATGAAACTCGTAGATAAAAAAAATGATGTAAGAATTGATCGGTAGTGCTATCTATTGAGGATTGCAGGAATCTCTTCAAACGTAGGGTAAAGTAGAATAAAATAAAATATATTTCCAGAAATGGTAGAGAGATGGCGCTAGTCTTCAATTCTAATTTATTTTTTTCTTTGAAGAGATTTTCATTAATTTTCAAGAGATGGCGCTGACAGTCTATTCTATTAGCATATTTTTTTCATTATAATAAATAATAATAATCAATAAATTATTAATTTTTAAATTTCTATTGTTAATTACTGCATTTAACAATTTAATTATTAAAATAATGAATATAATAATTAGTATATTTAGAAAAAAAATTTATTTTCTATTATTATCTAATTTATCTATATAAAAAAATTTATTTATTCAAAAGATAATACTTTAAAGAAATTAAACCAAAAGATAATTTACTTATATTATTTATTAAATAAGTAAATTAAAGTTCATAGAATTTTCAATGATAATACAGTTTTTCATTTTTCATTTCTTAATCATTTCGCGTTTTCATATTTTTTGTTAAAAAATTTCATCGTTGAATCTTCATAATGGCACTTAACCGAAACGTTTGTCCCAGAGATCTTTGAAACTGGTTCTGAAATAGGAATAATAGCATGAAATTTTACAGTTTTCTTTATAAAATCATTCTAAATTTGATAAATAATAAAAAGAAAATATCGAAGGAAAGTAATATAAATAAGCAAATAATTTTGAATAGAAACATATTTAAATGACATGATTGTGACCAATTATTCATTTATTCATGAAAATTTTCAATCGATAAATATATTAAATGGATTCAAAATTTGAAAGTATTCAAAATTTAATTAAATTCAAAAAATTTGGGAAACTTAAATTTGAGAAAATACATACTTTCGACAAATACAAACTCCTTTCTCGCAATGACCTCCAGCTTTACCCAAACTGAGACAGTTAGCAGCGCAAGCACTGTCATTAACTTGTCCTTTGAATGAGAGAAGGTCACAAGTTACTCTTCTATGTCTGTCGGCACGTTCTTCATTCTCAAAATGCTCAAGTGGCTCGAATTCATCCTCTAAAATTTGAATATTTTTAATTGAACATTTCGTACAATATATAGATAAAATGTGTAATTCATGAATAAATTAACAATGAAATGATAAAAGATACTTTAGCAATAGAATATTAAAAAATAAAAATGATAATATCAGATAGTATCATGAATGAAGATTTATCTCTTTATATGTATAAAAATTTGTTAATTATTTTTTAAATATCTAGTAATATTAAATTATTACATATGAAGTAAGTAATTTTTACGAATATGTAAAATTATTTTTAAAATATAACGTTATTTGTCAAATAATATTTATCATATATTAATTTAAATAATTTAAATAATTTAAATAAGTTTCATTTATTAATCAAATATATATTCATATATATTAATCAAAAATATATTCATCAACTAAAAAAATTATCAAGAAAGAACTTGGTGAAGAAACACATTGATGTATAATATCATCATCATTGTTTTTTACATTAAAATATCATAAAATATATTAATACAATTTTATAATATTTACAACAATGTAAAATTATACAAAATTTAATTAAATATTTTATTAAATAAAACGTTTACCCACCAACAGGTGCAGCCATGATAGCAACCATAGCCATGAAGAGAAGGCCGACAATAAAATAGATTTTCATATTGGCTAAATACGTGTTAAACTTCAATAGATATTCAAACTATTCGAAAAAAGACTGAGAAGTGTCTGACAACTGAACGACAGCTCGTGCAATTTATATACAACTGTCTGCTCGTTGAATTACGTATGTATTGTTGTTTAAATGAATTACACATATGTAAATATATCTGCGCACGGGAACGGGTAAATCCCTGAAACTTGAAATCTTCTGATTTCTCATCACTTTTTATGAAAAGATTATCCATTTTATAAATTATTTCTCATAAATATTCTATTTAATACTCGAATTAATAAAAATCAAATTGATCTTAAGATCAATTTTTAATTGATATAAACGATCTTGTTTTGATTGTGATAATTTTCAAACTTGATAATTAAAGATTAATGATTATAATTAGAATTATAGAAGTAATTATTATATATTATATATTAAATAATATTGTACATTAAATAAATATTTAAATTAATAAATTAATTCTATTGACAATTTGTGTGACAAAAATTTCTTTTTTGTTAATGTTATCTCTTTCTGTATAAAATCACATTTTTTTTAATCCATGATTTAAAATATAAAAATATTTAATTTAAGATTGAAATGTGAAATTTTCTTTCTTAAGAATATTTTTTTTATCAGATATTTCATCAGATTCCAAGGAAAATTAAAATAAATGTCAATGTTGAACATTGTGTAAAGTAGAACAGAACAGTCATATTACAAACAAAGAAATGCGCAATTATAACAGAACAGACATATTACAAAAAGAAAGAAATACTAGTATTTTATAAAATGTATTTTTATTTTTATTAATCAAAATTAATACATTTTTTAATAAAATATTTTCATTTTTTCCATTTTATTTTTATTAAAATAATAAACAAATTTTATATTGTTTTTAATATCTTTAATTTTTTATATACTAATATTTTGATCTTAATACATATAACTGTTTAATATGTAATGTAAATAGTTAATTAAACGAATATAAAACTAGTAAGTATATGCTATCTTTAACTCTGGATTTTCCCGTTTCCAATCACTATTATCTTTATGTTTGATGTTTCGAAATCAACAATTTTATATTAAATTTTCATAACGTAAAAGTATATTTGTATTGTTTTAATTATATAATCTAACATATTATTTAAATGAATATTTAAATAAAACTTTCAAAAATTTTTGTGTATTGCAAATATTAACTATATAACTTATAATATATGTTAAAATTATTTTAATAAAAAAATATATAAACTGTATACTGTATTTAAAAAAAAACAATTTAATTTATAAAATTAAAATATTTTTCTCATATTTCTAAATTTTTTATTGTTATTTTACTTTTTGTTATATAGTTTAATATATTATATATTTTTTGAAGTTAGCAACATAATGCTTTTTTTGTAAAGATAAAAATGAAAAATTCTATTATATTTGCAGATATTAGATTTTAATAATAATATGGATAAAATACTCATATTTTTATTAATAATTTCAAAATCAAATTCAAAAATATGCGCATAATTAAAGTACCTTATACTTCAAATATTTATTTTTAAAATCAAATATGTTTAAATTAATTTAATTTACATTAAATCAATACAAATATGGAAATAGTTTTCGAAAATATTTTTATTTATTTTTTTAAATATTACTTTGTTAAAAGTTATACATATATTCATACATATTAGCAATGAATTATATATAATAATATTAAAAAATGTTTCTGCTTAAAAGAAAATGTTTTATGTGTTAATTTTCTTTCACATAATTTATAAAAATAAATTTAAATATATTTCATATTTCTTCAATCAAAAGATAAATGACTTCTTGTTTTTTCAAACAAAAGATAAATGATTTCTTGTTTTTTCAAGTAAAAAACAAATGATTATCCGAGAAAATTATGGATTTTCCTCACCGATAACGTACTATATTGCAATATATTTATATTCGTATTTTCTATTTATAATAATTCTATTAATAATTGATTTAATAGTAATAAAATATTATTCATTATTCATTTTTGATTATTTTTTGTTCCATATGGACTAATACATGAACGTTTATATTTAATAAATTTAAATTTTTATATAAGAATTACAAAACGTAAATCTTCCATTTTTTATAGATAAGATCATTTAATTTTTTGATAGATAGAATTTAGAATGATATATTTATTTCCTTTTTTTTTATTACAGAAAAAAAGATGTAGATTTTAAATTTGATATATAAATTATATAAACAAATTATTTAATTTTCAAGTATGTTAAATATATTTTTTGGTAATACTATAAACTTTGTTATTCAATTATTCTATAATTTAAATTCTTTTCCGATAATCTATGATAAATGATCATTTTTTGCACTTTTTTTTTTGTCCATATGTAATTTAAATATCTAATATAAATTATTCGGAATAATGTCAAACTTTGAAGCTTAACGTTCTTTAAAATATACGTCGTTGTTTAAATTATATTATATAAGTACAAAAAGTAATACAAGATAATAGTAAGTAAAATTATGAAAAGAATCTATTAGATTTTGATAGATAGGATTTAAAAACAATTAAATTCTTATTGTTGGATATCCAATTATATAATTTTTATAATATAATATGTATTGATTATTCAAAGCATATTCAAATTAATATTAAGAATATTATATATAAAATTTTAAACGATAAGGATAAAATTAAATCTTTACATAATACAATTAAACAAATTACACACATTTAATTCATTATGTTACTGATAAATATTTCAATTAAGATCTAAAATTTTCAATTTCAAAATCTAATATAGGTAAGGCACATATAAATCATTTAATGGTCTTTATAATTATTAGAAATTTTTCTTTATATACTAGTTTAATTAATTATCTTCATACATTTACATAATTAATTGAACGTTAATAATCATATAATAAAGAAAAAAATATCAGACATCATAAAATATGTTTAGTTTCAGAAAATGATATAAATAACTAAAATAATAATGTGCTTCATTATGGGAAATATTAACAATTATATAGTGTATATATCTAATCTAAATTAATGATTATAATATAAAATAAAAAATAATCTTTATTTTTTCACAATCTAGCTGTCTTGCCATAACGATTGATTAATACACCTTTATTACGAAGACCTTCCGTAAGTCTTAATCCAAGATCAGCATCTACTTGCGTAAAATTCTTTACAGCTCTTTCAACGATGAACATCGATGCATTGCTAAGATTTTGTACTAAATTGTTCACTAATCTACTTTTCTCTTTATCATCGAGAACATTTCTCCAGAATAAAGTAACTTGTCCAAAATTATCCTCCTTTGGGTCTACATCATAACGACCTACATCGCCACTCACAAAGTATGTCGGAGGAGCTACAGCTGGACATTCTCTAGGCCCACCAAAACTATTAGGAAAATAGTTTGGTGCACCATTTTGATTATTTATAGTCGCTTGGCCATCACGTTGGTAGTTTATTACAGAAATTTCCTGAAAAAGAAAATAAATTTTTTATTATTTTATTATTTTTTTTTATTTTATTATTTGTTTTTCTTTTTTCATTGTTAGGAATAATAAAACATTAATATAATTAATTATATTAAAATATTAATCTATTATAAGTACATATACTGTAATTAAAAATTTAGTGATTTTTTATTATTTTATATTATTCAAATATTTCAAATAAAAAAAGAAAAGTGAAAATGGGAATTTAATTATATTATTATAATTATATTATAAAATTATGCATTTTTTTTTTAAATGAATATCAGTATTTCATACCACCACCTCATTAATATATATTATTATTTAATAAAAGTAGATGTTATATCTTGTATTAATAAAAATAGAAGAATTACTTTGAATGGACAATTCACTGGTAATTGCAGATTGTTTGGGCCAAGACGATGTCTATGAGCATCACCGTAAGTGAACATTCGACCTTGTAGCATTTTATCAGGACTTGCTCCAATACCAGGTACCATATGAGCCGGATCGAAGGCTATTTGCTCTATGTCAGCGAAGTAATTTTCAGGATTTCGGTTTAATACTAACTTACCAACAGGAATGAGTGGATATTCATCATGCGGCCATACCTATTCAATTTAAAATATATTTAATTAGAGAATTATCGCATATTTATTTCAAGATTTATATTTCAAATTATTAATTTTTTAACAATTAAAGCAATTTGATGATATGAAATTTAATTATTTTATATAAATTTTATATAAATTCTAAATTAAAACTTAAAATTTCATATCAAATATTTAATCCATTACTTTAGTTAAATCAAAAGGATTCCATTTGAAAGATTTTGCTTGTGTTGGAGTCATCACTTGAATATAGAATGTCCAAGTTGGGTATTGATTCTTGGCAATTGCATCGTAAAGATCTTGAATCGCATAATCGGGATTACTAGCACTTAATTCAGCCGCCTTGTCTACTGGTAAATTTTTAATTCCTTGATCGGTCTATATGAAATAATTTCATTAGAATAAATAATAAAATTATATTTTTCAAAATATTTAAATGTTAATAATATATTTTTTTTTATTTTTTATCAAACTATAATAAATCAAAATAAATTGTTTTATTTCTGAAATACCTATATATATATATATATATATATATATAAACTTTTGATTTTGATTTTGATTGAAATATAATACATTAAATAACAAGCAAAATGAAATATTTTTTTTTATATTTAAAAATAAAATTATATGGATTTTAATCATTAAAAATAGCTTCCTTAATAAGATATAATAAAATATAAAGAAATGTACCTTGTAATGGAATTTACAATAAACTATTTCATCTTTGGCATTCACCAGTGAGAACGTATGAGAACCGTAACCATTCATATGACGATAACCATCAGGAATACCTCTATCCGAAAATAGAAACATGACTTGATGAGTTGATTCAGGTCTTAAAGAGAGAAAGTCCCAAAACATGTCAGCATCCTACAAAACAATTTCATTAATAGAAATCAAAATAACCAAATTATTTTTACAACTAATTTTTAAAAAATCCAAAATCTTAAAAATTTAATAAAAATGCAGACTAGAATTACTAAGAATTACTATTTCTCATAGATTTTTCGAAAATTTTTAAAAATAAAAATATGAAATAGTCAAATATTTTTATGATCACCTATATAATTATAAAACTTTGAGATTCTTAAGCACAATATTATTGATGACAAACCTTCAGATGTGTAACAGGATTTCTTTTCTGAGTATGAATGAAACTTGGAAAGTATATGGGATCTTTAATAAAGAATATTGGTGTGTTGTTACCGACCAAATCCCAAACACCCTCCTCGGTGTAAAATTTAACTGCGAAACCACGAGGATCTCTGAAAATGAAACAAAATAAAAAATTATCGAAAAATCAATGATTCTATTAGAATGAGTTTTTCAGAAAATTAATTTATTCTTTTAATTGTTTATGAAACAATGAATTAAAATGAAATTAGAAAAATAACAAATAGCGCAAAATCACGTAATTGATATAAATTTTATAATTTTATAGTACAACAGTATTAAAAGAAAAAACTTATCTATGGTGACCAAGGACTACTAATTGATCAATTAATTGCAAGGCCAATGTTCAAGTTTCTCATACAATTTCGTATGACTAAGTGATAATTTTTATGCAAACAAAACAATTTGTAGTCTTGTTTCCATTATTTTTATAATTGTAGTGAATTATGCCGTGAAGCTCGAGTTTTTATCTTGGAAGTAATTATTCATAAATAATAAATTAGATAATAAATATAAATAATAGATATGATAGATTGTGTATAATTCTATTATATAAATTAATTGGGCAACAAAAATAAATTCATAAAAGAAAATTACATGTTGAAATAAAAATAGTTTTAATATTTAATTTTAATTTTATATAATTATAAGATAAATATATTTAGATAAATAATATATTTAGATTACAAATAACTTCATACATATAATATAAAATCAATAAAAATAATAAAAAAATATTATTCAATAGTCAGATGTATTTAAATTTAAATTTTTTGGAGAAACTAAATAATATAATTTCTTTGATAATTGTTTTTGTGATATTAAATTGCATTTGCGTCGAATCATTCAATTTTTAAAAATCTGTTTCTGTAAACAAGATAATGACTATACATCTTTCATATCACTACTTTGTCGTTGTCACTTTAATAAATTTCATACAGAAGAAAATAAATATTTTGCATCGCGTGACATGTTCTATTTTAGAGAATCAATAATATCCTAGGAAAAAATGAAAATTTATGTTTGCAATTACCTGACAGTATCTGCGGAACCACTTTCGCCACCCACAGTAGAAAATCTTACTGCGATAGGAGTTCGTTTTCCAATTGAGGAAAAAACTTTTGCCTTAGAGTATTTTGTAATATCATGAGTAACTTCGAAATAACCGAATGCACCTGAAACGAAGCGAAAAATCATTAGAATTTCGAATACAATAACTCTAATAGAAATATGATCGATTATAAATTAAAACTCTTATTGTTTGAATTGGATGAATTGTATTAATAGCAAATTTGATTAATCAAATATCTATTTAATTAATATCCAAATATTCAAAATAGAATCAGATATTATTTAATTTTGATTTTAATTTATTAGTATATAGAACTGATTAATATTATAAATAATTTATAATATATCTGATTAATGAAAATATATTAATACATTTATTTCAATTTGTTTAATCTATTTAATCTGAATTTAAATATATTAAAAAACTTTCATATTAGTAGTAATTATAATTATCGAAGAAAATTTCAAATATTTTGATTAATCTGTCAATTATTGATATACTTTGATTCAAATATGATCATTTTTTATTCTCGATATTTTTTTTTTGAATGTATTAAATATGATATCAAAGTTTTATATATTCTATCTTCAATTATGTATTGTAGATATCTATACATATGTAAATATTATCGACCATTTAATTAATTTTGATAAATATAAAACAAAATAATAGATAAAACATTTAGAACTATTTAAATATATTTTAATTTTTAAGATTTTTAAATTGAAGGATTAATTTATATTTTATCTAAAAGTAATTTGAGTAGATATATTTTATAAACATTTCATAATTTATTTAAAGATAAAATAAATCAATCTACCAGCTCCTTTAGCATGGACTACACGTTCCGGAATCCTTTCTCTATTAAAATGCGATAGTTCATCCAAAAAGACGTAATCTTGAAGTAATATAGGACCGTTTGGCCCTACCGTCAAACTGGCTTTCTTCGAAATCGGTGTTCCACTTCCAGTAAGGAATATTGGGCAATCAGGCTGAGAACAAGAACGTATATATACTATTAGTTAAAAAAGAACTATTTTTATGTAATCTTATTATATTCATATATAAAAAATTATTTAATTAATAAAAAAAAAATTAAAATAATTATTAAAAGAAAAATAAATTATGAAAAAAATGTATATTATTAATGTGTATTTTTATTAATATCTATACTTTTCTAATATTTGAAGATACATTTAATAAAAAATATATTTTCATGAAATATTTATTAAAACCTTTATTTAAAAAGAATAAAATTAAACATATCCAAAAAACATAATTTTGTGATCCATATTGAAATAGATTTTTTTATCATTTTTTTTTACAATATAGTATCAATACTTAATTTTTAAAATATGCCTTTTATCATTAACTTTTTTGTGCAAAATAGAAAATAATTGTAAATATAATAGCAATCAATAAAATATATATATTCAATGCTGTGTATTCACGTTTTAGATCAATACAAACCGTGTTGAAGTTGTTGAAATGATATTTTTTTATATAGTTTATTTGATATTGTTTAAAAGATATAGTAATAAAAATGATTAAATAATTAAATAGATAATAATAATAAGTATTAAATAATTAAAATAATAATTTAAAAAAAATAATCATCATTAATTATTCAATAAACAAATTTTTAGTAATAGTATGATATAATTTGTCTATTATTATTGTATTATATAATTATAAAAAATGCAATAATAATATAACAAACATATTTAAAATAAAATCATATTTTATATATCAAACATATTTCAAATAAAATTATAAATTAATTAAATTAATACATATATATTTTAAATTTTGAAAAAATTAAATTAAATTTATATAAATATATAAATAATATTTTATCAATTATATATATCTATTCAATGATTGCATTTCATTTCGTAACAACAGTTTAATCAATATTTATTGATTATGAAATATTTTCACATAATTGTACGTAAATGCAATATTTTGTGCACTATTGAAATCGAAATGTTAGGTCATAATCTTAACAATTAAAAATCAAATGATCACTTACGCATTAATACGCAGTGTTGAATATATATTGAAGATCATGGATACACATGATATATTAATAGTAAACTATAAAATGTTAAATAGTTTTATTATTATTATTTAATTATAATTTATTATTATTAGTTTTATATATTTAAATAGTTAATTACAAAATAAATAATTTGAATAAAAATGTTCTATATGTTTTAATTTCTGTCATTGTTAATTTTCACTATTTTATTCTCTATGTTCTCATAAAATATGATAAAAAATATGAGTGATAAAAAAAAGTATATTATAACTAGATTATAACTAAATCTCTAATTCGTTTCCTTTTTTGATTCATAATGCTATCAAATAAATTGTTTCACAAAAAAGTTCCAATTTATTATTATTTTATTTTATCGTATCATTAATATAGATACAAGATGTAGATTACATTTACTATAATGCAGAACATAACTTTTGAATTACTTTTGAATGTTTGATGTTTGATATATTTCAACTTATGATGATGTAACCGGTAACCTTTCTTATTTCTAGAAAACGAATTGCGCAATATAACTAGAACTCGTTCCATCTTACAAATTCTATAAGAATTTATTTCGTAAGTCGTTTCATTAGCATTCTTCTCAAATTTTGTTCCCATTATACTATGAATCATCGTAATTTCACGAATAATGACTTTTCAAAAAAAATATATATAAATATTTTGTGATTATTTCTCTATTTAAAGAACTTAATCAATAATCAATATAATTATCTTTTAATTGAGTCTCATTCTTATTATCTCGAAAAGTTTAATTTTTTTTCGAGTTAAAGTATAATCAATAAAAAATAATCTTCATTGTATCATTTCCATGATAGTATAAAACTGAGATTATGTTTAATGATAAAATATAATTTTGTTTATGTATTAATTTACATATACGAATAATTATTTTAATGTAATTTAATCTATAAGATATTTATTTTCTATCGCTTAATAAATGCATGTTTGCATATTATATATTTAAATATATAATCAAATTTATTATTTCAAATAATTATTCTGCATATTTCTTATAAATATATTCTTATATATGTACATATAATGATTTTGTTATTGTGAAAAATATTATACAATTATTTAAATATTGTTCGAATTTTGCACACTTATTACGCTCAAATAGGGATAAATATCTTGATGGATATTGAAAATGACGTAATCGAATAATCATTGATCGTGAAATTTTCTTGTAAGTATCGAAATTTGTATTCTTATTATTTTTATTATATATTATA
Source organism: Apis mellifera (assembly GCF_003254395.2). NCBI lineage: Eukaryota > Metazoa > Arthropoda > Insecta > Hymenoptera > Apidae > Apis > Apis mellifera. The sequence goes on along the minus strand of NC_037643.1, from coordinate 8,663,925 downwards.
TATTTAATAAATTATATATTTTATATATATATTTTTACATATTGAAAAAAAACATTCTCTCAAGGTCATTTATAATGGTTATATTTTACAATTCATTATATGCAATTTTTTTTCCAATTCATTATATACATTTTTTTACAATTCATCATACGAATTAACTTATATTTTTACAAGTGTAAGATACATATGATTCAAAATACATGTGCATATATT